>NW_020654289.1:15976920-15990059 GCF_003589595.1 Hyposmocoma kahamanoa
CCTCTGCAGAATCAAACTAGCCTGTGTAAACTCTTAAACTCTATACTGCTTAAATGAATGTTAATAGTTCTATAAAATAAAAAATGAAATTTCGTCATTAATTTATTATAACACGACATAGGTAAGGTGGTCCAGATTTCAAAAATACCATGGTGTACATTTTTAGATTAAGTTTCTGTTTGTAAAGCTTAACCTGTGCTCGAGTATACCAAAGTGACTTATCACTACCATCAAGATTTAATTAAAAAAGCAAACAGAGTTCCCCTACTCGAACTTTTCAATTTAAAACCCAAAAGAATTAAAAAGACCCCTTGTTTAGAGTTTGTTTCAAAGAGCGCAATTAACATTTTTCTAATCCCTCTTATACAAGATCACATGTCATAACATAAGGTATGGCTTTGAAGTCATGACATTCAGGCGAATGTAATTTACACTGAGTTAAAAATACTATGTTCCATTAAAAAAGTAACCAGACATTACCGTAACTCTAACATATGTATAGTGGGGCAATAGTTATGCTTATTATTTAGAAAAATCTTCGTAGGCAGTTCTACTTTATAACATTTCCTTATTGTATTAATTTGCAGTTTTATAAGTGACCGTCTTTGACACTGATCGATGCCTACAGAAGCAAGCACTGTAGAGAGGCCAAAGCCTCTTACTTGCTTCAAAGAGAATTTGAACTTGCTTACTTACAATTCCAGAGAATTGTCCAGGAATTTTATTTTGGGTGTAATTTGTTGTTGTCTATGTGTGTGTCTATGGCATCTGCGATATAAGGTCACCAAAGTGCGGGTCTATGAGTGTATGCGTAAAAAATAGCCTCTAAATTGTGGGTTGAATAGCCACATATTCAAGTCTATTACTGTAGATTCTGCCATGAAATGGATGATACGCTTCTGCAACTTCTAAGTCATCAGCCAATGTAATTTAACTGTCTCCGTAACCAAACGGTGACCATGCTATGGGTTCGAGTGCTTGAATTGTTGGCCGCAGTGATGAGTAGCTGCATAAGCGTAATAAAATAACAACATGAATACATTGAAGCCTGTTAATGCGTTCCTACCATTGTTAATTCTTTTTTATTTGCGCAATAAATTTATAAATCGACGATCTCGGTGGTCCAACGGGTTTACGCTGTGGGCGCAGGATGGGGAGGTCCCGAGTTCGGTTCCCGGTGAAAATGTCAAAATTTTTTCTGATCTGGGTGTTCTGGCTAGCGCTCAGGAGTAAATTCTATTGCTCTAAGCCAGGTGATCGGTGTGGCTGGGGCCAAACTTGAATGACTGTGTATTTATAGAAATATTTCGTTGGTGTATATTCCAAAGTATGGCCTTAGATTTTAATCAAATGAATAAAGTCCTTGATAAAATGCAATGAAGGGTGAACCGCCCAGTGTGTGGAATCTAACAAGAATTTGCGTAAAAAATATCGTCAAAATAAAATTTGAGGTCTATGCAGGGTTCTGAACACATACGGTATTGATAAAATAAATAAATATTAGACAACATCACATACGTTGCTCATATCCTAAAGTAAATATCTACAGTACAGTACTTGTGTTATGGAAATAATGACGGTACTATAGCATGGGAACTTAGCTTGGGCTTGCGTAGCGAGAGGTACTTTATAAACGACGATTATATCATAATTATAACTTTATACGTACATTCAATTTCAAAGCTTTGTCCAGAACTCCGAGTTGTCTGTTTGACAGCAACATTCTATTATTCTTACAATTCTAAATACAAAACTTAAACTGCCTATACTACATCCCAACTGAAGGGATGAATATCCCTAGCTAGTGCCCTACCTATGATATCCGCTCACGCGATACATGCAGCCGTAGACGCATACCACACCTAGAGGTGCCGGTGATGATTTTATACCGATTTATCGGATATCGAAGTTATAACAGGTAAAAGAACTAATATTAATTGCTACTTCGGTAACTACTCTAGCAAACCATAAAGTTTTTAACTTCAAAAATACGTCACGACAGTCGTGTGTGTTATTGTTTGGGCTGGTGATTTCGGTATTTATTTATTAAAAACATACCGTAAGTAGCGTTTTTTAAGTTTACCCTGAATATAAATGTTTATAAACTATACTTTAACGAGTAATTTCATGGTAAACGTTAGAACCACTCAAACGAAATATTATCATATTTATCCAAGTACACCAAAAATATCATTAGTGCTTTTTAAGTGCAGGATTTGCGGTGTATTACTGCATTTTATTTGAGATGTTTTTGTTGGTAGTACGGAGGGTATTTATTTAGCAATGCCGAATAATAATTAATATTTTTATAATTAACATAATAAATTTTTATTTATAAAAACTTGTATTTAAACTGAATGCTTTTCTAATTTGCGAAACCAAATAGCCGCCATTTTGCGGTAGGAGGAGCGCATCGCATGAGCGGATAGGCAACATACTTATGTTATCAGCCTTTACTATAGGCTAGCCACACACTGCCCGAAACTATCACTTCCAAACAAAGAAAATCACCGATAAGGTGGCTTTAATCTGTTAAAAACCCATCTAAAAGGACAGACTATGACCACATCATCACATTTATTAGCTATCCTACCTATTTAGGTATCCTAGCTATAAAACCTTAATTCTTTATTGAAGCTTCCTTAACCTAAATCATACCAGAATCTTTATATAATTCCAAACAAATAACAATCCTCATCGTACCCGCTGTTACGACGACATCACAGGCTTGAGCACCCATCGGGCGTCCACTTGGGAACATCAATATTGACTTCCCAGTTGCCTTAGTCCTCGTCCTGCAGCCATCCACGTTCCATCAGACTTTCTTACTTTCTTAAAACAATTCACCAAAAAAGACACACGAATTATCTTAACTACAACAATATCATAAGAAATATGATATGGTGATATATCATACTGAGGTTTCCAACTAATTAAACAAATATATGTATTTTCCCTTGACTGCAGACAGTTCCTGTTCATCTGGACAAAAGAAAACAACTATGCATATACACAGGATAATATATCCGTAAAATGAAAAATAAAAAGTAAGTTATATTCATCCAAGTCGATAGTCTATCTCCTCCTCCCGTCCTTATATGTCTGCGTTCAAGATACACCGTCATCATGGCTCCATATGAAAAACAAACACAAAAGATTAATAAATATTTAACAATAAAATATAAACAACCTATATTACCTACTAGAAACTGAAAATCCTTAAACTATCTACTATAAAACCTTTTCAACCTATTCACATACACCAGATACTGCCTACCAGAGAACCTGTCTACCAAACTAGGAGTAGATCTAGCTAACTTAACTTCCGCATATCATCAAGTCTCCTGAACAACAAAGCAAACTCTATCCTTTTTATCAAAATTCCGCTCCTGTTCTAACCTTGTACTTTCTATCTGCTCTTTGTGCGAACTAATTAAGGCTGGTCGTTCCCAAAAATTGTCCCGTAAATTTTCCGCAACACTTACACAACCACGTTTAAAATTACCATTTTCAGACTTATATAACTCAGGCGTAATTTTATTTTCATACGAACTATGCACTTTCGGCAAAACATATTTACAAATTTTTTCTAAGGAATTACCCTTTTGACGCCATTGACCCGTCTTGCCACTTACGTCAACTTTTTTCTTTATTTCCGATAACCGAGCAGAATGTATATATTCCGAGTTCTTTACCGCCAAGTTATCAGAACTCTTTGATACCGGCCCGATGGTAGAGTTTTCTTTCTTTGACCCGATATCTGTCATGGGACTTAGAAGAAATTTTATTGTCAATTTTCAATTTTGACAACTTGAAAATATATTCCTTTAAAATATCCTGGCCGAGGATAAGAAATTCCTCATCACCTTGCTCAACAAGCAACCTCGATAGGTATTTATTTCCATTAATTGTCAACGACACTTTGGTGGACGCCTGCACTTTTATTGGCATTCCGCCCACTGTACGCAATGGAAAACTCGGAGTTTCATCAATCTGCAAATGTAACCTTTCTGCAAAACAACGAGAGATTATTGAAACCGAAACACTAGTATCCACCAACGCCTTGCACCTTACATTATTAACAAAAACATATATAAAAGGTATCTACACTAAAACCATCAATTGTATACAAATTTCCTACATGTTCAGACGCGCTTTGCTGACATCCACGTTGAGGAGATCCCGACGAAGATCCACTACTATGTGCTCGTGAATACACTTGACGTGGCGTATCCTGCTGCACGATTCGTGCCCATGGCACTTGATATCCGACTGTTTAGACTCGGGTCCAACTATCGGTGTAGAGTCACCCTGTGTTTGCCAACAGTGAGAGTGCTCCTTATGAAAATATACTGGCAATTCAATATTTTGTCGACCCATATCGTAACCGTGATTAAATATATCTTCTACTTGCATAACTGTTTTTCTCAACTCCTCTTTTGACAAATACAAATTACTAGCCAGCATCCATTGAAAACTTGGTATCAAAGACTTCACGAAATGTGTAATAAACCGTACATCTTGAATCTTCGCGTTCATCGCTAACTTATCAAAAGTATAAAAATAATTCAAAAACGATTCATTAGGCAATTGTCGCCTAAAATAAAACTCTCGGGTGTAATCTATCTGCGAGGGAAATTCTTCCTTAAGCTTTTGTGCAATTATACCATACGTCGCTTATGACGCAAAATATGTTTTGTACCATTGTAGAGCTGGCCCCTCCAAATACAATGCTAACACGTATCTCTTTAGCCCATCTGACCAATTATTCAATACGCTGATCGCCTCGAAACTGATTTATAAATTCGTCAACATCATTCAACCCCGTAAACTTTTGTGCCGCAATACAATGCATATTCTTTCTTGCTCATTTCATTTGCACAAGAAATAAAATAATTAATATAAATCAAAATTATGACCTTATATATGTTTTCCTCTTCCTCTCTTTGAAGATTTTTTGTAAAATCATATAAAATTTTTCCACATTGGAATTTCCACGGAAGGCGATCGTACACCACTTGTAAGGCGACCTCCACCACTTATAGCATGGGAACGTAGCTTGGGCTTGCGTAGCGAGAGGTACTTTATAAATATAAACGACGACTATATCATAATTATAACTTTATATGTATATTCAATTTCAAAGCTTTGTCCAGAACTCCTAGATGTCTGTTTGACATCAACACTTTAATATTCTTACAATTCTAAATACAAAACCTAAGCTGCCTGTACTGCAGTACTACAAACACCCAGACCCGAGATAATATAGAAAAGTTTAGTTTTTCTATGTTGACTCAGAGATGGCGCCATAAAAACCGGTTTGCAAGCTACTCGAACATGTAGGTCTTCAAATTATGTCGATAATTTCTTTTCTATTAATATTTTTCTTATTTTACATATAACAAAAAATCATTATAGTCCAACATAAATTAATAATAAAGTGTGGTTTTTCCGTCTACTAGTCACTCGGCGTAGAAAAGAAAAATTGTGGCGCTGTGTATATTGCCATACAAAATTGTCAAATATTTTACGCAGGAGCTAGCAACAACTGTATAAAATCATGGTTAATTCACTGGTGTAGAAACTGTTACAAAGTATTACACAACAATGTTAATAGAAAGTAGGCACATTAACAGAATCAATCATACACATGACGGCTCTACGCATTGCTTGTTAGCATTCTCTACCAAACCGACTTAAGATATGAATACCCTTATTTTATAAGTCTCCAAAAAAAAATATCGACTAATGTCGTTGGTAGAATTTCTCTCCTGAAAAGTTGTCATTTTGCAGATGTGACTTTATACGCTAAGGGTGAGAACTATCTCCACAAACATCACGTGTTCAATACATATAACACAGTAACGGTTGTCGCTAGTGACGTCACAAAATGTTGAACAATTTTTGACCGAATTCGGCTGTATTTTTTGTGTGTGTGTAAGTTACGCGATTACTCCCGGCATTTGTGAACCGATTTCGATGATTCTTTTTTTGTTGGAAAGAGGCTATCTCAATATTTCATCCATTTAAATTTGAAGAAAATATTCCACCTCTATGGGTGGCCGACTAGAGGTTGAATCCGGTTGCGCGCTTTCCGGTAACTGATTTCAATAAAACTTGGCAAAGAGATGTAATTTTTTATAAAGTAGTTGTAATGTGTGTACAACAATTTCAGCGCCCCTAGCGGTCACAAAATGTCATTTCGTAGTCGGTCATTTATTACACTATGGTTGCGAGTTTATAGTTTACTGCAGAAACTAAAGATTCTATGTTACAGAACCCTAAAAAGCGTCAGCAAAAACGCAACAGAGGCGACCACAGAAGTTGACATTTGACAAAAACGATTTACACTATCTGCCGACATCAAAATTGTCCAACCTACCGTCTTGCAGACCTTACCGCGAACTGTCAAAGCCGTTTACGAGATAACAAATTTATATTCACTGTCCGAAAACTGTCTGTTATACCTGAATTTTTTGCAAGTTAATTTTTAGAGGCTTTCTTTAAAAGTTTGTCAATGTATGTATCACAAAATCTGAAGTTAGTGAGTTATTAAATTATTTTTGGCATTTTTTCATGACTTTTTAAAGTTATAAGTTTACCTAAATCTTTATTAAAACTAATTGTTGTCCATTTTCCTTTTCGCAGTCAAATAATTCATATTTTATTCATTTCCTTATAAGTAGCACATGTATTTAAGAACGTATTTTTTTCAACATAGGAAAATATACTGTAAAATGTTACAGTGAAAGTCAATTCTAGGAACATCATATGAATTTAATATCATTAATAGACAAAATATTTGTACAATAGGTACGTCATATGTAAACATATACAATGAGTCAAATTCATTTGTAGAAACGTGTGCTTTATGTCATTTACGTAGTGATCAAAATTTGCATATCAAAAAAGTAGTAGGTTGTGTGACTTTGCTCTAAGAGTCGTATTTCAGAACTCTACTCAATGCTCAAGTCAGGACTTGAGGACGATTTCAAGCACTAGAAATACGACCTTAATGGCAAGGACTTGAGTATGATTTCTAGTGCTTTAAATCATACTCAAGTCCTGACTTGAGCATTGAGTAGAGTTCTGGAATACAACCCTTAGCTTATGTTATATTCGTCCAAAGCTCTTAATTGTTTGTATAATATAAATAACAGGGGTAAACAAGCCCACTGTATTTGTCCTGCCGATTTGAGACAATGGGTCAATATTGTGGGTGTACTTACATCAAACTAATGCTGCTAATTTTTCGGTAGTTTGTAATGGATCGCCATCAACAATAGCTTGCAATTCGTAATTAAGGTTTACATTTTTAACTTAACAAATTAAGGTTAACATTTTCACTACAGAATCCCTTAGTTAGTAGCGTCTACTCTATACACGTCACACGTCACGTGGTACGTCAAATTCTCTTCTCTTGGTCAAACTCGCATTAAAAAAATACACACATTTTTGAAGGTCAGGCCGCCAGGCCCACAAATTGTTCGTCCCGTCACTTGGTATTTTAAAAAAGTATCCATGTTATAAAGCGAATACAAAATTAACCAAAAGGAAAACAATTGAATAACGGCGAAATTTTAAATTTGGAAGCCTTATGATTTCATTTGAAAAAGTTTCTAATCTGGATATTGTTTCATGCTGTGGTTATTTCACTTCAAAGTGGTAACTTTGAAGCAGTTAAGTTTTTTGGAAAGTGAAGTCAGTAATAGCAATGTTTCGCATTCTTATTACAGGGTAACATTGACTTAGGCAGTACAGAAGCGTCTCATTCACTTCGTGGCAGAATGTACTGTAGTAGTAGTTTAAGTACGTCCAGGGAAGTGCTGCCACCTTATCGATTTCTGCCGCCATGTGAGCATTACTGCATTTCGCTTTTTAAGGGTAAGTAAGGATGCTGATGTAATTACAGGCACTTGGGACTTGTGAATTTGTCTCAGGGTGACGGGCGCAGTGGCAGTGCACCTCAGATCTTTGTGATTTAAAGCTCTGAGTGGCACTGCAACTAATATAGACAGGCGTGTCGCTTAACATCAGGCGCACCACTTTTTCGTCTCGCCACTTGGTATCATAAACCAATTTTTATGAACAAATTACAATTTAGAACCGTCAGTACGCCAGGATCTTAGCGAATGGAAATCCGCTGCCTACGTCATTGATGATAAAGAGTTACAATTAATTATGAATGTATGTCTGATTTAAACGTGATAAAATTTTAGCTTTGATACGTACGTAATAAAAACTTTGAACGAAAGGTTATGCCTACATACATAAAGTGTAATTTGAAGAAAAAAGCATTCTAAACTCCGTTCGACGAAAGACAGTGCGTGCTTTTTTCAAGACAGTTCCGCCACCCGGTGTGACCGTCGCGGCCGAGCGAGCTCATGCATTATGCAAGTCTGCACTTGTGACGAACGTGGACGGTCTCACTGCGGTGAACTTTAGATTATTCCGTAAAAAATACAATGACTTCACGGAACATGAACTAAGCAACATTACAAAATATCTTTTGAGTATTAATTTGATCATAATTTATTTTTTAGCTGTCATCTCTAGACGAACAACATATATGGTTTATATAATATAGTTATGTGCTTATTGATAAATTTATTGAAGCATTAATTCACTAATTAATTAATTTAATTAATCTAATTAATTAAGTTATCTAAGCATGAACTACATTTACTTTAACATAAATTTAATATCAACGTGTTTGTAAATACAAACAGGTCAACAATTTTAATTTCAATTTCAACTCTAGAAATGTTTTTAAATTAAATATGCATTTCGCAATGCAATTCGCAGTAATAAAGCCGTAATTGCATCGGAGAGTAACATCAAGAATGGTATTTATGAACAGATCGCGGTTACTTATCGTCCACTGCACGCCACGTAACAGGTTCATTCCCGGTAGGGACGGCACTTCCTAAATCTTTTATACTGATTAAGACAAATAAATTTTCTAAACTGGTCCTAATTCATTACATAGAACTTTATTTAAATAAAATTGCTATTAACATATCGAAAAAGTAATTTAACTTCATTAAAAACTATATTTTAAAAAAGTATAATTATTTTAAAATATTTATTCAACCGGCAACCATGAAGTGGCGGTAGCGGTAATGGGTGAATATTTGTAGAAACCAGGTGTAGTAAGTATGCACGCAATTGCTTCAATACATAACATTTTCGGTTGAGTACCTACTGTGTTGCGGAATATAAGCTTTTAATCCAAAAATTTTAAAACTTCATTTTTACAAAACAAGCCTTAAATATTTTAAGTTTTTTAAAGTTTGAAATATAAAATAATTAGTTACCGGAAAGCCTGGGTGTAGGCCTCTCCCTCTTGTACCACTCATCCCTGTCCGGAGCCAGTTGCATCCACGCTACTCCATCTGGGTGATATCGTCTCGTTATACCCATATCATTACATATTAATCAAAATAACCAAGAATTTCTGTTTAAACTAAGTTATTTACCAAACCATTCTTATTATTCAGAAGTAATTTAACAAACCTTTTTGGATGGGAATTGTGACTGTATAGGTAAAATCAATAGCTTATCAGGTTTGTCACTTAAGATTAAATTTAAATTCAATTGTATGTCGCTTGTGATAACTACGGTCCAAAATCCAGTGTCAAGTTGACGTGCTCATAACTATGCAAGTTCTTGCAACTAATTTTAATTATTAGGATTATTAAAGATAGTTATGACATAATTACGACATATCAGTGGCAACCCTAAATAAACGAGCTGGCCACGTAAGATTTTTTCCATCAGTTGTCACGGAGCGTGACAAATCCAAGCGCCTCGGCACGCGTCGTCGCGCACCCTCTTCTTACGAACGACGTTTACTAGAATAAAAGGGCAATAACTTTATTGTTACTTATTGAATTTTATCACTTTAGGAAATTGTAGCCTTTATATTACGTTACACTACTAGACATGCGTCTTCTTTATGGCCAAAGGTGCAGGGTTTGTTTATGATTTCAAGTGACGGGACGAACAAGTCGTGCGACTGGTATTAAGCGATACGCCTTTAAATCGCAACGTCCATGGTCTCGAAGAGGCTAAAGAGGCGGGTGGCAATATCTTCTAGCCGTGCGAGTTTCTCTAACTACCCTTCTTGGTCTTCATTATTTATTTTTGCACTAGGGTTGTCACTAAAACGATACAAACACTCATAATATCCGGCGATTTGTCGGGTGATATTGATGTTAGCAACATAAATTTAATGTAAGCGACATCATAAGATCATGGACGTTGCAACACGTCCGAAATATCGAGGTAAATAAAATATATTAATATGCGATTAATTCCCGTAGTTTAAAAATCAAACAAGGAAGACCCTTACCTAATCTAATCCGCATTGATCCTCCGTGGTGCATTATAGGCCTCAGCCCTCTTATCAGAAGAGTTAGTACCCAACACTATTGTTAGAATGAGTTTCATACAAGCTATGGACCTAAAACATACCATAGTTGCTATGTTTTTGGTGACAAATATTTCTAAGAAATAAGTTTTATAAGGAAATAAAAATAACCCGACGGGTTTTTTAATGTCACACGATGATCGTAAAGCTTAAGGATTTTTTCCTTAATTTTTTATTAACGGCAGGGAAAAAACTTGGAAATAACACTGTACGTCAACAATAATTATGACATTCAATATTTACAATTAATAATGTATTTTTTGTTAACAATGACCTTCAATTAAGAGGTTTTGACAATATAGACTCGTCTTATGTTGTACGTTTGTTTTCGCAATGATGGATGAAGTAATTTTTTAATTAGATACATGATATGGAATTTTAAAATGTTGCCTTCTTTAAGGCTTGAGGAACAAATGAAGCCAGAGTAGCATCATCTTGTGACCGCTAGGGTCTTCGAAATTGCCACACAAAATTGTTTAACATTTTATGTAACATAACGATGCCTTAATTTCTCAAACTCATATCTTAAAAAGAGTGATTATTCAGGAGATGAACTTGAAGAAGAAAAACTTTCTATTTATTTTAAATTTCTTATTAAGGGTATTAATTTGGATGCATTACTTTAAGAATAGGTAATAGTCAGTGTGCGAATATGAAGGAATGTGAAATTAGCCTGCAAAATTTGTATGTAAATTTTTTGCATTTCAGCAATTTTGTGCTTTAAGATACGAGTTTGAGAAAGTAAGGCGTCGCAACCGTGTCGGGTGCTATGCCAACCAAGACACGTTGGCACAGCGTCAGACACGGTTTGCTAGAAGACGTTGGTTCGAATCCAGCCGGATCAAAGGATTGTTTAAGTGTTCGATCTTTGTATTAACAATTATAACACGTGCTTCGGTTACTTACTTTGGGATCAGAGCAACGTATGCGATGTTGTCGAATATTTATTTATTTATCATTATTAATTTTATTGTACCAAGGGTACAAATTACACCTATTATATTATGAAACTACGCAATTAGAGTCAAAAAGTAACTAAAGGCCATAAATATAATCGCTAATGTCACCATTACAATACTTTGATCGAAATTAAAACCAATATATAACAATGTCAGTTAGTAGGTAACCAGTACATTGCGTGACAACAAATCGTGCAACCAATCGCGACACGTGTTAATTTTTTAATTATTGCCTCAGCTGTCAAAGCGATAAACTATGTTAGTGGCACGGAAAAGCATTTAAGTAACTAGGAAGGATAGTTTCAGTTGTAGTAAAGTGTTATTATGACGTTTTTGGTAATTGGTTGTAGTCTTTATTTAAGTGGCTTTAAAAATATCCCTTAGCACATATCTATCGTTCTTTATAACACTAATAGTCTACGCTTATAATTTCAACAAAAACGTATTATCGTAAACGTATCAAAACAACTAAAAGAATATGAAGTTTTGAATCGAACTGTATTTTTTTCTACAAACAATAAATACAACTTACGTCCATTCATAAAAATTGAGACATAGAGATATTACCCCTTAACCTATCTTATCGTTGAATTTGCGAAATTCCGTAAAACATATTAATTTAGACAAAACCCTCACAAATTTTTTTGATGACATAAACCCTTTGTAGTTAATATTTGTAGTTAATAGTAATGTTTGTCTCTTGCAAGTGGTTTCTATCTATGATATTTGAAATAAATATTGTAAATGATAATTGTGAATAAATCCCAGTTTACAAAGAGCAACTAAAGTCCCTATTACATATTAATTTTACACAAAACATATTAATTTAGACAAAACCCTCGCCCATTTTTCTGATAAATTGTTGTACAGTCTGTTTTGACTAACCTTTGTGACATACGATCACAAGTGACTATTAGGATTTCATACTTTCATTATCGTGTCTGTTTCTCATTAGTGTAGGCATAGACTATAGATATACATCTGGTACGCTGCTGACATACTCTTTGGCTTCCTCCGTTTGCATCAGTTTTTTTATATAAGTACTGTCATTTATTATTGCTTCTTTCTCTATGAATATAACATGAGTTTTTTATTGTTTTTTATCTATTTAAGAGAATTTCAATATGAATGAGATATATATATACACCGAGGTCAACCGTTCCTTTGCATTTTCATCCACATTGGCATTATACATTTGTACCGATATTTCATTCCGATATTCCACAACAATCTTTTTCACATGACCAAACTATAGAAGCATTTTATTTTCGATTCTAATCATAACATTATTTTATTTTCTTTTTTATTTTTGTTTTTATGGTAATGGTATAGATTATAGAAAACAGATTACAACACTATTTTAAAACAACACAAAGGAAAAACATCAGTAAATGCATTCCAATGGCAACTGTACACAGTATTCAGAAACAAAAAAATAGAAATTGTGTGATTTTGTAAATGGAAGAAAGAAAGCAAAAACAAAACAAAATTTACCTATTTTAAATATTATACTAAAATATGTAGAAGTATACGTATCCATCTTAAATACTAAGTTCAAGTTAACTGTTTGGTGACAGACTTTTTAAATACATGAATCCTACCATGGAATATGTCGCGGTCACCACAAATTTGATCGTATAATCTACACATTCGGTAAATTGGGCTATTTGCAGAAACATTGTTATTATTAAAAAATTGAGACACAAATAATTCAGATCGACCGACTGAACGAGTTGGCAAGTTTATGT
>NW_020654289.1:15990069-16036948 GCF_003589595.1 Hyposmocoma kahamanoa
CACAAATAATTCAGATCGACCGACTGAACGAGTTGGCAAGTTTATGTAAATTCTGTCTAGTAACATGTCACCAAATCTGCCATTTACTACTTGGTGTATTTGTCTTTCGTGCTACAAACGCTTTTCTTCACTGTAGCTCGTTCTGCCTCCGTGTACCTACTGTGCAACTGTTTCGTTTCTAGAGAATTCATTAGTGTGAATGTTGGCTACGAGCGAAAAAAATGAAATGAAACTATTTTTTCGAATCTAAATCATGTGTATTTGTTTTTTCAAACAAAACCAACGTATCAGGTCCTTTGCGGGTTCCGCTCAACCGTGATCATGGAACTTGTAAACGGCCCGAAACGTTGGTTTGTTTGAAAAAACAAATATACGCGATTTAAATGCGAAAGATAGTTTCATTTCCTGTTTCTAATAGCTGCGAAAACCTAAGAACTCGATAAGTTTGAATCACTTTCACGCTTTTTTAAATGTAAAACAGACGCTAGTCTCATCGCAATGTTATCTAATATTAAGCGGTGATGTGACCGAAGATTTATACGCCTCGTCCGTGCCGTATCTAAAATTGACCATTCAAAGACTGATTAAAAGCGAGGAATTTTTACCAAAAATGCGTCGTAAAACTCTTGCATCGTTTTACTTATATTACATCTAAAAAACGCGAACATTATAAAATGATTGATGTCTGAAAATAAAGCGGACCGAAAACGACTTTGATCCTTACGCTTTTTGTACGCCCCGCCACGCCCATCTTTTTGAACCGACGACGCAATGTACTTTAAGAAGCAACGACATATTTAATTTTAAGACAAGGGTTATATAAATAAGCCAAAGCAGAGAATCGCTGGTTAGGTACAAGACAAAAATAAGTTTTGTCTTATGAACGCAATCTAATAAGTCTAATCTAATAAGAAGCAATGATATATTTCATTTAAAGACAAGCTTTATAACAGAGAATAACTTTACATTCAAATTAATTTAAGAAAAAGTTGCTAGCAATGTGTTACTAGGTAAAAATGAGTTTCGTCTTATAAATGCAATATTCTTTTTTACACATAAAAAATTACAACGACGACAGAACAGTAATGTAGTAGTAAGTGTAGTAAAGTTAAAAAACGTTTTTACAACTCTCTCTATAAACTTAACTATTGAATTGAAATAAATTTGTTTAATTGTTTTTGAAGTTACCCACGAGCCGTTTGCTTGCATTATAAGTTGGCGGTGTCCGTAGCTCTGCGTTTAGCACTATGGTCGTCTAAAGATCTAGAGGCAAAGACGGCATTTTGATTCTTGATATGGCCAATTCGGAAACGAGGTTTTGTAAATTGGTTTCGTTTTAAAAGCTATTTCTATGGTGCTCGTAATACAGGGAATTGTTTAGTTTAACAGCAAATATTAATGTAATGTCTGAGACGTTGTAATATTTAAAAAATAATATTTCGTTTACTTTACCATTCAAAGTGACCAATTAGAGATCTTTGCAACTGGTGACAAGATTGATAAAAAGGTTATTAATATAATTATATTATGTTGTACATTTATGAGTTAAATTCGCAAAAAAGTTGATTCTGAACATTTTCTCTTATCATCATACAAAGTGCCCTATCTGAGTACATAATTTTAATCAAATCTAAAGACCTTTTCATCTCTACAATTGACCAAGACCCCTCGTCTAAAGTAATTAAAAGGCAAATTAAGGTCTTCGTAAATGGTAAAGGGTAGCAATTGAAGGGAATCATTAAAAAATTAATAAGCTGCAAAAGTTTTATGAGGCTTTCAGAAATTCTCTTTGTTGGAGTAATTACTGTTCCGAGATGCCTATAGTGACAAGTTGACCTTATGATTTATTGTTAAGCAATGTAAGATTCATGCTATTAGTTTGTAGGTTTAATTTCCGGAATAATCAATTTCATAATAGAGCCTTTCGTAATAGGTTTGGGTCTGAATTTTTTTGTTCGTTCCCATGGTTTCATCAGTAAGTGATGGAACTCATCTTTATAGATCAAGGAAAGGATTCGACACTCACTCAATTGCTTTATTTATGTAACACTTCAATGTTGTCTGGAATTTCAGTGAGGGCTGTTACGGAGTTTCGAAGGTTTAATGTCTTCTTTTAAACTTTAAATTCGTTATTGACAATGTTTTTCTATTTCAATTAAAACACTATTAACTTCGTGTTAGATTTACCTCCGATTCTGTAACATCCTTTATTCCGGATGTTATCTATACAGCTCTTTAACCCGTACATGGCGTTAACCGCAAAATTTAATATTAGAATATGATAGTACGGGGTGCCTTGTTTCGCTGTATAGATCTCTAAAAACGAACAACGGACTTTACAGTGCCATTTCCAAGTGCTTTCTGTGGAACTGCCGCCTACTACTTTTCCATAGTGAAGTATCAACAATGTACGGACAAAATTCAATGATTTACATACATTGAACATTTTATAAAGAATCAATATAAACACTACGATAAGAAAAGTACTGAGATTTTTGAATGCGGTACTATGTACGTCGATGTTTTGTAGAAAGAAAGGACTATTTGGAAAAAAATTTCAAGGGAGCATGTTTTAGGTTTTAACGAGTGTTTTAAAAATATTTACGTCCTGATTTAAAATTAAATTGCGGTTTTAAATAAGTTTATGTTTTAAAATTGAAATTGAAACCAATGACAAATATAAACAATTATTATGATGACAATATAAATAAAACTAAAGTGAAAATAAAAACGATAAAACTATATAGATTAAAATATCCCATTTGTAATAATACAGAGTATTTTTAAAAACCAGTTGGCTATGAATAGCCTATGACATGAAAGGACCAATTCGCTGAGTAGCTCTATTGAGCCCTTTTTACTTTGTATATTCAAAAGGTCAAATTGACCGAAGGGATCCCTATGTATTTTCAATCATTTTATTGACTTTGATCTTGGTATTTCGAAATACAGGGTTTTCATGGACGAAAACAATATCCATATTCTTATTCATAAGTCATTTATTTATGAATAAACAGGTTAATAAAAATGGAAGTAAATTACCTAAAAAACAGGTTGTATAGAAGTTGACGTGTTATGACTTAAGTATACTTTCAATGTGTCTGGCCAAACATTATGCATATTGAAGGTATATTATACATTTACTCACATTTAACTACCTCCGTGGCCGAACGGTTACCATGCTGGACTGCCACGCAGAGGTCCCAGGTTCGATTCCCGGGCCGAGAGAAATATTTGTATGACCTACATTTATTTCTCTCGTGAGTTTGGGTGTAATTTGTGGTTGTCTATGTGTGTGTCCATGGCACCCGCGACACAGGGTTTCCCTAGTGCGGGGCTATGTTGAGTGTGTGCGTTATTATGAGTGTGTGTGTGCGTTACATACACTTCAACAGACTAAATGGAGAATAGGTCAGTCTGTAGTTTGAACGCGGTGATATAGAATTCTGAAAAGATTAGAGTGTTGTTTAGAGTTTTTACAGTGGATATTCATGAATACCAAGACTATTATCATCATAATGACGACCTCAGCGGCCCAGCGGTCTTGGGTTCGGATCCCCGTAGGATCAATTTGGGAAATGATCTTTTCAACACTGGTTCTGCCACCTTACCTGTTTCAGCCGCCAAGCGGTAAAGTGGGCATTACTGCGTTTTGGTTTTGTATGGTAAGGGTGCTGGTGAAATTAGAGGCACATGGGATTTGTCAACTTATGCCTTAAAGCTTTGAGTGGCACTGCAACTGTTATGGACAGGTGTGTCGGTTACCACCACCACGCGCACCACTTGTTCTTTCCACCACTTGTTGTATTTAGTATTGTAAAAAAAAAATATCAAAGCCTGTCATGATCATACGCGTCTAACAGAATATTTTCATTCTCACTACGAACTGTCGGGGCAGTATGGTACAACCTAGAACGCAAGGAGACTTCGCAAACAACTTTACGACGCACTCAAAATTCAAATTGTCTCATAACCTTTTAAGGAATCCAATTTTTCACACCAATTCCGCGTTTCCCCTAAAGACTGTGCATTGACCAAATGCAAGACACGATCCTAAACTCCACAAAGTATATTGAGACATAAATTTTTCATTCCGCTAGCGGCCACTTGTGATAACCCACTTGACCAGTGCCTCCCAAGGGATGCATAAAAGACTTCTCTTGTATAAGGAATCACATATTTCATAACGCTTTCGTGTTCGTGAGGGATGGAACAGATTTGATATCGATAAATATACTTGTATGTCAAATTTGTTTATGTTATTATTATGCGTTACGTCTGTTTATATCAACACTAACAATATCACCACTGTGATCTCATCGGTCTGGCAATAAAAAAAAAAATTATAATATTTAAACTGGTAAGGAATTTGAGTGTAGTAACTTTCTTCTTCTTCTTATCGTATCGATGGCATACACTGCAATGCTTGCTGTTGTGGTGAAAGGATTGTTGTCCAGGATTCACCAGACGTACAGGAAAGGAACGGTTACCACATCAGGCTCCTTTCGTGCACCCTAATGTGGTATATATTTTTGCAATAACCTATAGACATTTACATTGCAAAGAAAGACAATGGAACGTCACGTATGGAACATAAAGTGTTAGGCTTCTGTGGCTATGACGCACTGACTCTTCCTGCCCTTCAATACGAAACACAACTGTTGCTTTATCTACCTATTTAGATGGTTTCGGCACCGTGACCCTACCACACGTTGTCCTTATTGAAAGGAAGAAGAAGATGGAAAGGGAGGAGCTGTCCTTTTGACTAAACTCGCTCATATGTCGGGTAATATTAGTGTAGTATTATTCGTAACAAGAATCCGTACTAAACTTTAGTCTTTTTTCTTTTTTATATGTCGGTCATTCTCGGACTAGTGTTCACTACCTAATTTTCGTGGCAATTTTCATTAGTTCAGTACTTGATATTTTTATCGTGCAATATTATTTCACATTCGGGCACTGCTTCGTGAAATATTATTTAATAATTACACGATAATATACTTGAATATTTAAATTGGGTAGTGAACACTAGTCCGAGAATGACCGATGTCGATATATTTTGTCAAAATGTTGTCTCTTCCCTATCTACAACACGGCCTGTTCACACCCCTAAGAATTTTTTGTATCGTCGCAAGGGCTCTAGGGCTACCGGACGGACAGTAATAAATATTTTGACGATAACACATAAATATCCTTCCTTTATGAATAACAAAATAGTGGCATCGTATGGGACTGTAATTTCTATCGTTTTTGCCTCTTTACGATCATTCGTTCATCTTATAAATCGTTGACTATTTATTTGGGAAGGGGTCGCCGATTTTTCAAGGCTCGTAAAAAGAGTATGAAATGCCTACGGGCTTTATGGTGGGCGTGAAAATATGAGCATGGTTTTTAAGAGTATTTTACTGAGTTTTTTTTTAAATCTTTTTTTTATTAAAAATTTTATTAAAATCGATTAAATTGTACATTATTGCAGAGGCCGGGATGTAAGGGTTTGCTGGAAGAGTATGAGTTACAACGACGAGCGACAGCGAGGCCTTGTATTGACTCGAGTCAAGCAATGCCCGTCCCCGCCGAGACACGTATTGAATTTTTCTTATACAATGCGAGGAAGTAATAAAAGACTAAAGACAAGAAGATCTATAAAAGAAAAAGTGAAAAAAAAATAATTAATATTAAAAGTAATATTTGACGTGTTAGGACAATTACTAAAAGACAATGTTATTGTTATTCCAGGCACATTAATAGTAGCCTGCTCACTTCTGATGACGTGTTTGACTGTGTATCTATTACTGTATTTTCCATAACGCTCTTCTCTCTAGCACTCATTTTCGCGACCAAAATACAAAAAAGACGAAAAAACAAGTGAATACCAAAACACTAAGTTTATATGTTACCGTCTTTTTAAGTAAGCGGTACATTTCCGAGCATGTTTGAGCAAATATCTTATAAATTACACCACACTAATTCGTGTACAATTAGAGATCAAAACAGATAGTCTATTCACCTAAAGGAAGTAATACACATTGGGTAGAGGATACCACCCTCTGAAATCATATTTTACTTTTATAATTAATACGAAAGTCTATTTAGAAGAAAAATGTTGTTAATGTAAGTACAAACATAACTATTTTGTTTTCTTACCTTTTTTAATCATTCTGGAACTTCAGATGGCGGATATTATTTACTCTTTGTGTATTACTCGAAGTTTATTCATAACATATTTCAGGATATTTCCAAATAACAAATTGCCAATTGTCCATAATCTAATTTTGTCATGCATTTTTTTTATAATATCGAGTGCGCACGAATTAGTCGTGTGTTTGGTGGTAAGCTACATACCAGTCCATAACAGTTGCAGTGCCACTCAGAGATTTAAATCACAAAGATTTAAGACGCACTGCGACTACATCCATCACCCTGAAACATAACAAGTCCCATGTGGCTGTAATTACACCAGTACCCTCACCTTTCCAAGCCGGAATGCAGTAATGCTCACATTATTGCTTGGTACCAGAAATAGGTAAAGTGGCAGTACTTCCCTGGACGAACACTTTTACAAGGAGCTCTAACGGTACTAAACGATACGACTATTTTCTCTCTCTTACGATTAGTGTTGATGGATATTCCTATTTTTGCTGGACATTCTCATTTATTTGGAAATGAGATCGGGAACGCTATTTAGGAAGAGGGACACTATTCAAGAAATGTATTCTTATTCTACGCAACTGGGACTACGAGTCATGGAACACGCAGTCGAAGGCTCTATTGTCCGGCTGTGCATATTTAAACAAACGCACTTTTCAACTAATTTCTCTATTTACGTACTATATGTATATACATATATATAAGACTATGGATGTTTATCGTGCATGTCTGCAATAGTGACAAAGCCGGAAATTGCATCGTGGCCGCCAGTGCCGAGCACGCGACACCGCAACGCGACGCCGTGAAATTACACTTCATGCATATTGTATAATTACCGTTATAGGAGCTTTATCTTCAAGTACCTACAGCCTATCGCTATCTCTGTTTGATTCGCGTCCTCTTCATATATACCAATTACTTGGCCACAAACTAGGAAAGTCCCAGTACCTACTATAAGTACAAGAATAACGGAATTCGTTCCACAGCTATAGAACGCCCAACCATAACCAATTTAGAAAAGATTTTTTTTAATAGCCCCGCACTAGGTAGGCCCTGTATCGCGGGTGCCATGGATACCACATAGACAACCACAAATTACACCCAAACTCACGAGAGATATGAATGCCATACCTGAATGAATCGAACCCGGGACCTCTACGTGGCAGACCAGCATGGAAATCGTTCGACCACGGAGGCAGTTAAGACAGTTTTCAAAAATTTATTCCACTGGGAATCGAAGTCGAGACCTCTTCACCTAGCGTTCATAAGACAAGCCGTGGGGCCACCGAGGTTGTCAAAGTAATGAAAGCGTCAGGTCGTGAAATCTTCTAACACAGAAAATACTTAGAATACTTAGTAAGTTTTAGTGGAATTCCGCATACAAAACCCGCTTAGGTTCTATTTCCATCGCAAAGCAGCACTGCTTTGTTTCGGATTCAAGAGTAGAGTGGTCTACATTTCTAAAAGCCTAAAGCTTTCTAAATAGACAGGCAATCCAACTATTCGAAAGCTACTACCGCACAATAGGTGCTGATGAAGTATCTGTAACATCGCAAATGTAATGTATGTTATGATAACTTATTTTTAACTTAACAATGAGAGATAGATGAGAAATGTAACAAAAATTAAATGTTGTGATAATGCTTCCCCAGGGTTGTCGCATACGGCTGATTTTGTTTACAGTTTACACACGAGTTATGTAAACGGTATAATTTCCCCTTATAAATATAAGTAAACTCAAATCATTTAATATATCTATAAAACATATAATATATATATATATATATATATATATATATATAAAAACATCTTATTACAATTATTCCTTATTTAATTCAACATTCACAGAAAAGATATTAAACAGTGAAATGTTTGAGGTGCTTCCTCAGGATTCCGGCCTACGACCAATTTTATTTTGATTTTACAAAATAGTTGACATAGGTCACATCCCGAAATTAAAATAAATAACAACCTTAATGTGCATTACAGATCAGTCCATCACGACCTCATACAATTCGCGATTCAAAAGTCAACTCATCAGTTCTTCCGAGAGATTGCTTTCTGAGATAACATTAATATTATCATTAACAGTAAGTGGGTAGGCGACAGAAGAATTGCTAGTCATGATTTGAACCAGCTAACCAGACCACTGTCGCTTTGAAACACCAAAGGAAATTGTATTTAGAAAGACAATTGTCATGTCCTATGATAGGTCGAGATAAGCTGGTTGGTAGGATAATAGAAGATAGCAAGGGGCCAAGTTGACATTTGACGTTGATTTACTATTGTCCCTCAAGATCTCGCTGACGTCATTGGATCGGTTGACGAATCTCGATAGAGGTAATTATTGATAGAGGTCTATAATTATGTAGGAGACTTTCAAAGACGCCGAAATGGACCTACTATATTAGAGAGCAGTGAAAAAAAACTTGAGGTGTTTATTAAGGGACTTGAATAATAATAATTCGAATGATATTGAAGTCTTAAATAAGTAGTTAGAAGTATCTCTTGGTAGGTCTTATAAGCAATTACGTTCCAAATTTCATACGATGTTCATGAGAATTTGATTTTTATTTGAATTACTTAAAAAGGATTTGTTAGCTCATTTACAAATTAACACATTGTTAGCTCAGGTATATATTATATGTCAATAAATGTTTATAATAAAATACCTCTCACAATAAAAAAATATAGAAAATGAACATAATGTTTACCCATTTGTAAACATAATTTTCCATTTCTATATTTTTTTGAAATTGAAAAGATTTTTTCTATTGAATTATTTAATTTTCAGGAGTTTTTTTTATAAATTGATAAATATATAAATAGATAATTTGACAAGTGATAGGACGAACACGTCACTTGATATTATAAAAAAAAATCCTGAGCACGAGAGCGAACCCGCTCGACTGTCCTCGCGTGAATCATTATTCTATGGTACACATAGGTAAAAATAAATTGAGTAGTGTTGTAGTGTTTTTGTCTTCTCTGTTATTTTTGTGTACATGTACTAACATTAGTATTGAAGCGTAACTGTTACTAACACTAAAATATGGGTCCATGTTACCTTAATAAACGAAATTTTATTATTGTTATTTTTAAGCTTAAATAAGAGAATTGAAGAATTTCATGTATATAAAAGTTCGATAATATAGTTCGTATTGTTTATACAACTTTCATGTTATAAATGCACTTTTGACGTGTGATCACATAATATGGCTTTAAATTGTATAAATTTATAGATCATAACTAGACATTTGCGTGCAAAGAAAATGCAGTATTTTCTATTACATCTGTGATACCATGTTTTAAGCAAAAAAACGAATAATTATTATTTCGATTTAAAACTAATAATAAAACATGTTTTAGTTATAAGTGTTTTTTTAATAATTATCCATTGTACCATGTAAGGACCCAACTTTGCCTTTGTACGCTGGTAAACTTCCTTTGACATTTTTTAAAGTAAGTTCTAATTAACATGTCCCTCAAATTTTAGTAACAGTAGATCCTTATGAAAGAGTTCGTCCAGTGACGTATTGCCGCCTTACCTATTTTTGCCGCCGAGTAGTAGCGTGAGCATTACTGCACTTCGGTTTTGAAGGGTCAGGGTGCTGGTACATTACAGGCACATGGGACTTGTCAACTTATGCCTTAGCGATATTTCCCCTCAGACTTTGTGATTTAAAGCACTAAGAGGCACTGGCACTGTTATGGACACGCGTCACTTACAACTAGGTGGGCGACTTGTTGGTCCCGTCACTTGGTCAAAAAGATTCAAAATTTGGTCACTTGATCGTAAAATTCGTTATTGTTTATAACGACAAGAAAGTTTTAAGATTCCATTTCAATCAAATATGATGACGAGACATTCATTGTCAACTTTCACCCTAAACCATTTCTCATGTTCTGTATTGACTGGGCATAAGATTTAAATTCACTTTTTGTGAATGTAAGAAGTAACATTGTCATTATATGAGTAACATTGTCAGTATTCAAATTGACAAAGTTATTTTGCTGTCAATTTGTGACTTGAGGTCGTGTATTTATAGTTTAAAATTGATTTACAGAGGTGTAAGTTTACAATTTTTTCTTCTGGTGATATGATTTCAATATTCGTATTAAGGCCAGGCCACCCAGTGGTCTGAATGGTCTCGTTAAGTTGTATTTATATACAAAATTGACATTTCATGATATTAACTTATTAACACACTTTAATCATGTGAGGTGACAGGTGATAGTATTATAATGTTTAGGTTGGACATTATTAAATTAACTATATAATTTTTTTTTTTAATTCACTTCTGCTTTTTTCGGGAATTCAGGGTAATAAGTCGCACATATAGTCGAATACTGTTGTAACTCAAAATTAGGGAATTAAGAAAACACGATTTAAAAATTAAAAATACTGAATGGATCGTATTGCAAATAATGTAATTATTTTTATTTATACATATTTACTTATCCACTTATAAACGAGAATATGTATTTATTAGTTTCCTTCAGTAATTTTTTCAACTTTCAAATCGTGTTTTGTGCATTCTACACTTTTGACTTACAACAATATATGGTTTTACGTGCGAAGTAGCAAACGTTATTCGTGTTGAAGGATAGAATCATCCTTCAATACAAAACTTCACCTTGTAAATGAGTAACCAACAATAAGGTAGTTACGTTTTTACAAATTTGACGATCTTTATCGATTGTTTGTTTCTTTCAACCAGCTTTTATAATAAGAATCTCAAATAATCAATACATATAGGTATCAGAGTAAATGTTTTTAAAGCAATAACATTTTAGACAATAAATTTAGTTAAGTTCTACAAGTCTATATTCTATAGTCTAGTAGTATTAACTTGCAGTGGAGCTTCTTGTGAAAGAGTTCATCCTGGCAGTAATTGTGCACATTACTGCGTTCCGGTTTTGAATGGTAAAGGAACCGATGAAATTACAGGCACATGAGACTTGTCAACTTATGTCTCAATGTGACAGGCGCAGTAGCAGTGACTCTCAGGTCTTTGCGATTTAAAGCTCTGAGTGGGACTGCAACTGCTATGGACAGGCGTGTCGCTTACCACCAGGCTCACGACTTGTTCGTACCATCTCTTGGCATCATAAAAAAATACAGTTGAATATTGAAAATCATTCTTCACGCGCTAAAAAAAGATGCACAATATTGACGATTTATCAAAAACTCTTCAAGTGAAATCCTTGCAAGCGATATGCAATGAAGTCGCAAGGGTTGATTCGCTTGAAGCAGGTGCGTCCATCGATCAACGTCGGGCTCGTGACAATTTGACGTATGAGACAATCCGGTCCATGCAAAATGGCGGGGTGACGTCGAAACTGTTTTGCGGAGGGATTACATGGTGCAAGTGTGACACAGAGTATTATTATTTGTGATAAAAAATATAGCTTTAAAAAAAAAATTTGTATATGGCATGTATATACTAGTTTTTAGACCTCGTTTAAGAAAAGAGCACAAACTTCTACGAACCCTTTGCTATATATCTCTGTTTCTATCTAAGTAATTACTTAGATATGGGTAACCTATCACAAACTCGAATTTTTTTTCCGAAATCACGTTTGTTCGAATTTTCATTACACCGAAAACCGCATTATGAGGAAGCCGTTATTCTTTTAGGATATGTTGGATGTTTATCGATATAAATAGACACGATTAGGTTCGGTTAGGTTAGGTTAAGTTAAGTTTAAAAGAAAAAACATATTCCTCTCAAAATTACTTTCGAGGTTATGAAAATTCGAGCAAACGTTCTTTCAGGAAAATGTCATTTCGGACTACAGATAGGTAACCTTAGATATGACGTTATTAGCAGTAAAGCTCCTTGTGAAAGAGTTCGTCCAGGGAAGTACTGCCATTAAGTAATTATTTCTGCAAATAAGCAGTGAGCATTACTATGGTCCGATTTTGAAGGGTAAGGGTGCTGGTGAAATTATAGACACATGAGACTTGTCAACTTATGTTTCAGGGTGACAAGCGCGGTGGCAGTGCTTCTCAAGTCTTTGCGATTTAAAGCTCTGTATGACAGTTTAACTGCTATGGACAGGCATGTCGCGTACCACCGAGAGCACGACTTGTTCGTCCCATTATTTGATATTATAAAAAAAATTAACAATAATTAAAGCTTTACTGCCAGCACGCAGCTGAGAACCTTATACTAGTCACTCTGAACCTTATACTAAGCAGTTTTCAGTTCGCCTTGTTGAAGCCTCCGGTGACCAAATTGCTGGAAACTGGCCTGCTGGATACGATACCTATAATTTCTTTTTTTTCCTTTTTCGATATTAAATTAGGTATAGCATATTAAGCATATTTAGTAAACGATTTCCTTTATCCAATACCTTGAGTCAATTAATTAAACCAATTTATTTAATAATACAGATTGTAACCAAAACGATTCGACCACACTCAAGCTGGTGATCGTCTCAAAATAAAAAACTTCGGTATAAAAAGAGACAAAATGTTTTTGATTTCCTTTCCCTGTATATAAATAAACAACGAAGTTTTCCTGTAAGCATTTAATATTTTTTTTCTACGAAATTAGTTTGTTTTGTGTAATTAATGAATAGCTGATACATTGGAATTAAAATTGGAAGGAATTAACAAGTAAGGAATATTATGATTTAAAATAAATGTGTCAATTACACGAAACACATATACGGACCAAATTTCTTTTCCTTTTCGGTTTTTGTCTCGTCTATATAGTTAAAAAAAAAATTACGCCCTCTACAAATAGGCGAAATTCGCATGTGAACCAATCACCGTATCGCTTTGACAATTTACATCGTAAATAGATGCGAGGTGTCATGTCGGGGGTCGATCAAAATTTCAAATTGACTGTAAGTGGATTTTTGGGGTAACCTCCAGCGCAACCGTCGAGAAAATTGATGCTGTCAAAGGAGTCTCATTCAATTTGCGGCTTATTAATCAACAGCGAGGGTGCCAATTTACTCGCGGGAAGAACGCAGCTTTATTTCGTTAATGAATTGTGGGTCTTTTAAAGTGGCAGTTTGAATGTTTATTTAAAGTACTTAAAATGTCTGCTCGTTTGAATAATTTATTTTTGATGAATGTAAATAAAATGCATGATCTCACATAAAACTTCGTTATAGTGGATAGTAGCAATTATTCGTTATTTTACAGTTTTAATGTAAAATTAACGACGCAATTAACCCTTTCGAGTCGTACAATTCATGAGCGGCATTCTCCATTCGATATGCACGAAATTTGAAATTAGCATAGAACTTACATTCTACAGATTATGATGGAGTACAAATTTCGATCTGTGACCTAAGATAATAATATAAGATAATTATGATCAAAAGTTGTCACGTTTAGTCTATGCAGAAAATATTCTATTGTATAATTTTGCAAGTCCCAATATATTGCAAAATAAGAAAAAATTAAACGTATGGCACGTATTGTTCGCCGGTTCTTGAACCCGTGTCTCTGACCCCGGCCGACTGTGCCAAAAAATTCAAAATTATGTTGTAGGACATGGGAAAGGCGAGAATCTGAAACAGATATCCAAAACAATAATAATTGTTTTTTTGTTTTTACCACAACAAGTGTTATCTCCAATCATCTTCTCCAAGCTTCAAGTTATTCGGTTTTAAAGAAAGGTTTAAAAAAATTCGATATGCTCTCGAAAGTGTGTTGTAAGTAATTATTATCTCTAGCAATAACAAATTTGCCTTCAACTGAGTTCAAAAATAAAATGAAGCAATTTTTTAAAAACAGAATTCGATTTATAAAAATTGAGAAATTTCCAGAACTACTTATATCTAGAAGGAAAACCAAGTTTTATATTTATTTTCACAATTTTAACAAAATTTTATTTTATTGTTGATGTAATTTTGATGTTATTGTTTTTATGTTATAGCAGTTTTTAAAAAGACATTTTTTTTAAATTGTTGTATGTCATAATTAATTTAGATTGTTCTCATAAAACAGAATTGCAGTAATGAGGTATTTTCAGTTACTTTGACTTGCCAAGTGTGTAATTTTTTGTTTAACAATTCTAATAAATGAATTTAATTAAATTAAAATAAAGGTGATATTTGTTAAGGTAAGCTTCAGTTATTTCGTTGGGTTACAAAAGAAACACACTACATCGAAGAATCAAAATCGGACGACGAAAATCTGGAAACAAAATGAAGACTTATGAGCATACGACAGGTATATTATGTACCTATTCACGTACGTTGTACACCAATAAACAAGGTATGTTGTATACACGGGTACAACGTCCTTTTGTTTCATTTCAAGGTCACACCGCAAAACGAATGAACCAAAATCGATTCGTAATCGATGTGTCATCGATACCAATTTACTCGATTAGAGACCGATATTACGTATAATCACGTCGCGTGGTCTGACGACTATTCGTATTGTCATCGTGTCGAATTATGCAACCGCCTGTACATAGAGTCGAGACAATCAGTAAGTTTTCTTTATTTTTTATTTTATTTATTTGGGAAACATGCAGCACCATATAATACATTTTATTTTTAACGCATATGACACAAACACTAGTCAAAACAGTTTGCACTAATGTTTAAAATAAGTCACATGGATAGATAAATTACCATTGTAAATTATTAAAGTAACCAAAATGGTTAAATGGTTAATACTTGTTATCACGACTAAAGTAACATTTTGTTTAAGCGAAGTATGGTGCTAGTTTACCACATATATTTTATAACATTAGAAAAATTAGATAAACCAGTTTTATTGGGTACTTCAATAGCCTATTACGTAGTAGAGAACATCTGACTAAAAAATGTTGCTCACAAGGGTTGTTTAGTTGTACTTATTGCTTTAAATTATCTTTAATAAAAGTTAGTTGGTGACAATATAATATTAAATTAGTTTTTATAATAATAATAGTAATAATCACGCACACACTCAACATAGCCATAGCACTAGGCACATAGTCAACAACAAATTACACCCAAACTCACGAGAGAAACAAATATAGGTAATACAAATATTTTTCCCGGCCCGGGAATCGAACCTACTCGTAGGACCTCAGCGTGGCAGTCCGGCATGGTAACCGTTCAGCCATGGAAGCAATTAAATACAAATATAATAAAATATAAGTATAATAGAAATAAGTATACTACTTGAATGGTGCCAGGGCGTTGAAATAGCTTTTCGTCTTAGATATTGGTTTTCCACAAAGTATTGTGTACCTAACTCAACGAATATAACTTTGTGAGTGTCTATAATTATCTTGAGACACCTGGAAATTAGATTTGGTTGTCTCGATCTATGATGTTTGATATAAATATTGTCAATTATAAATGAGTACTAATGTTTATTTACAAAGAACTACATCTAGAGTTTCTTACTTATTCTTCTTAGGGGAATGTGTCTGCCTTACGAATGAGGAATACTACTTCTAGCACGCTGTGGTAGCCAGTAAGTGCTATATGTATAATGCTTCTATATTTTTATTGTACCTTAATAGCTATACTCTATATATGAATATATTGTGTTGGCTATCCTTTCTAAATAAATACAAAAAATAAAATAAATAAATACACTTGAAAACGTCATATTGCTACACACTGTCCATAACAGTTGCATTGCCACTAAGAACTAAAAATCGCTATAATTTGAGGGACACTGCCACTGCGCTCTTCACTCTGACAATTAAGTTGACAAGTCTCATGTGCCAGTAATTTCACCAATTATTATTCAAGTATACATGCTAAATCGCCGACCTCATCGTCACTTTCTATTTGGTGCGATGAAGGTCAAATGCATACTTATTTTTTTTTATAAACGATGATTTCAAGTGTAAGTTGCTTATCTATAAAACAAAGGTTGTTTACCTTGATTTTTTTAGAGGAGAAATATATATTTCTTTATATTATTATGATTATTTACCTTGCTTTTTATTTTTTAATCTGTGGTGTAAATGTTGACCGGAATCGATTCGATTACACCCGGCGACAGATGTCTGCGAACGTGACGAATTTCGACAAAACGAATGTGCCCTTAATAAAGACCCTAACTTCCTCACTTACCTAATGATATTTCCAGTCTTCCTACTAACAATTTAAAGTTGAAATTGCATTAGTGAGGCTGTAGTCATGTTTTGGTTTCGGGGTTTATTGGTAATCAGTCGGTGACCGCAAATTGTTGTCCCTCGATCAGACGTTGCCAGGAAATTACAATTTCGATTTTTATTTCACGAGTGTGGATAGTATATCGGAAATATTGAGATTTATTTACCTATTTATCAAATCATATTTAAAAAATATGGACTTCAAAAATGTATTAATATTTTTATATGGTGATATTGCTCTTTAAACACTACATAGAACCTGCTAAATTTTGGTTTTCAACTAAAGCCCTGTTGTCACTAAATTAACATTTATCCTAAAATTTGAAAATTACCCAGTGAAAATTCCTTCGATCCGGCCGGATTCGAACCGACGTCTTCTAGCTTACCGTGCCAGATGCTATACCAACTAAGCCACGGAACGAACCAGCGGACCTGACGAATTTTTCTACGTGCTTGCGTCGTATCTTTTGTATTTGGTTTTTTCAACGACTTTTTAGTCGTAGCGCCATCTGTGAGAAATCTATGAAAGTTTTATCACCCAGTTAGATATCTTTACAGTGACCAGCCCTGGCGAGAGATGTCGCTATTCACTGTATTCAACATTTTTATTGAATTGATATTCAATTATTTTTTGTGAAATTATTCCGGTAGTTTGTTATAATTATTAATACGAAGATCGAACACTCAGAAAAAATTCCTTCGATGCGACATCTCTCGCCAGGACATCGGTTCGAATTCGGCCGGATCGATCGGATTAGTAGCCATCGAGCACTTGTCAACGACGGACCTGTGTAAATTTTCTCCGCCTGTTCTTATTTTATTCATATTAATTTTCAACGCGCGGGCGGCGGGACGCGAGCGGTGATCCTCCTAAAAGTAGGCTCGCTTTGAAATACATCGCCTTAATAAAAATATACGTACTATTTACTTTCCAGAGTCTTCATTATAAAGGTCAATATCGTTTTATAATAAACTTTTAGAATTGTAAACACATTTTCGAAAATCCTGTAATTAAATTTAACATGTTCACTTCATCAACTCTACTTATAAATAATTGATAAGCATGCAGTGCATCTTGTTTCCAGCCGAGTAATTGGACAATTAAATTGCATTGCAAAAGTGTTAATTTTTGACCGTTATGGTGATGATACCGTGTTCGCTGCAGCAATACAAACACGAACACAAGCCTTGGTACAATAAAACCACGTGTGATCATATACACCTAATTGTCTTTAGTGAAGAGATGAATGATTTCACTATTATGAAAGTTTGGTAATTGCTCTTTCCTGTTAACCAGAGTAGAAAGATTATAACGAACATTTCACAATTTGTCGAATTTAATAATTTATACCCTTGGTTTTAATAAAGCCAGATGTGATCATACGTCAAAAGTGTTTTTATCCCATGAAAATTTTAAAAATACAATTTTATCACACACGGGACTTGACAACTTATGTCACAGGGTGACGGGCGCAGTGGCAGTGCCCCTAAGATCTTTGTGATTTAAACGGCACTGCAACTGTTATGGACAGGCGTGTCGTTAACCACCAGGCACACGACTTGTTCGTCCCGTCACTTAGTACAATAAAAAAAAATCCAATTGAAATGGGACCAAGACTGAGGTACCCTCTAGTCGGTTAACAAAATGTGCATATAATATATATGTATGTGTACAATATATATGTATTATATATATACATACATATATATTATATATATTCTCATAACTGTCGTATTCAAGCATAAAAAAGTAAAAGACTAATTTCATTTTTCAAATATTTGAACCTCTCTCCTGAAAAATTGTCATTTTGCAGATTTGTCTTTATTAGCTCCTTATTACTTTCTAGATTACTTTTATAGTTAGTAACAGCACGTCTTATTTTCCGGTTCATTTCATAGCTTGACAATTGTCTTTTTTACCAAGAAAGTTTTTTCTTTTAATAACTTCATTTAACTTCTAGCCTGTATTGTCTCTATTAGTTGCAAGGTTAAAAAAACGTCAATTTAAATTCATCTATACGAGTATGCCATAATTGTCAAGCCGGATATAATTTAGCAGTACGTTTTTTTTAACCAAGAATCTACTTAGTAATAACATAATTATGTTCCAACAATATTTTTTATTCAATCATAAACCTTCGTCAAATTTAAAACTAAGCCTTAGCCATTCCTTAAACTCTCTTCATTGATAGGAAGAATTATGGTCTTATTCTTCCTATCATATATGTTTTTGGAAAAAAATTAAGAAAATGTCGACAAACCATTTTTTTTACCAAAAATAAGTGGAAAAAAAAACTTTGTACATGTTTTATCTAATTTTTGTCCATATACAATTGGATGTATTGTTTTTGTGAATGTCATCCTGAGCAATGAAGGCCGCGCCGCAAACGATCGCGGTTCGCTTTGTATTTAACCGTTGAGTTAATAGTATAAACGAGAAGCGATAGCGGATGTTAGCTATATGATTCTAACTGTAGACTACGCCACTAAAACGCGAAGCAAATACCTGTAGATTGATTTAATTGGAAATAAGGCTATATTGTAGCAAGTGAAAACAGTTGACTGTGAAATACGTTTAGCTTGGAATAGCTTGACCTTGAGCCTGTACCATGAGTTCACAATAACACTAATCGCTAGCAATTGCGTCAAATATTTGTATATAAAATGTTTTTCGATTGTTAAGAGCGCTGTTCTATTTGCCATACAAAATTGTCAAACATTTTACAAAGTCGCAAGTGACAACTTTCCCTGTAATCTCACGGTAAAGTCACAGTTTTTTTTAATATCAAGTGACGGGACAAACAAGTAGTGCGCCTGATGGTAAGCTACACGCCTGTCCATAACAGTTGCAGTGTTACTCAGAGCTTTAAATCGCAAAGATCTAAGGGGCACTGCCACTGCGCCCGTCACCCTGAGACATAAATTGACAAGTCTCATGTGCCCGTAATTTCACCAGCACCCCTTACCCTTCAAAGCCGGAACACAGTAATGCTGATATTACTGCTTGGCGGCAGAAATAGGTGTAACGTGACAGTACTTCCCTGGACGAACTCTTTCACAAAGAACTCTACTGGTACTAGAATATTGTATTGTATAGTAACCACGCCAAATATTTGTGTAAGAAATTATGCAACGTCTCTAGTGTTTACAAAAACTAGTGACGTTTAGCGAACTCTCTAACTTGTGGAAGAAGCTTTAATAGACCCTAAAAAGATGAACACTTGACAATATTATATTACAATTTTTTTTATAACGTCAAGCCTCCCGTTTGAGACGAAAAAGTCGTGCGCCTGATGGTAACCTACACTCCTGTCCATAACAGTTACAGTGCCACTCAGAGCTTTAAATTGCAAAGATCTGAGGGGCACTAACAGTGCGCTGCGCCCGTCACCTTTAGACATGAATTGACAAGTCCCATGTGCCTGTAATTTGAAACAATAATGACTAGCTGCCTGTAACGGAAGTAAACCCGAACTCTAAAGTTTCTTGACTACTTAATTTAAAAAATTAACGTATATACTTTAATGTCAAAATGAAATATAATCATAATTTACTTTTGTAATTAATTTATATAAAAGTTTTGACCAGAGAATAGATCACAATTTGCTTTATTTCATATTATCAATGTCGCAATATTAGAATTTAAAATAACATATCAAAATATAATGATCGTCACTAGATAATATGAAAAGTAATAGTTAACATTATCACAATAAACAAGAAAAACACAAAATACTATAAAAATGCAATGAGAGCTATATAAAAAAGATCAACTGAACGTGCTGAAAAAAGAAAAAGAAATATAAAAATAATTTAGCGAAAATATGTTCAACATGGTATTTGTAACATTTTTCAGTGAATAAATAACTATCGTGCTAAAGTTGTTTGATCTGATCAGTATGAACACCCACTTGGGTGCACGAAAGGCAGTAGTGTATGCCATCCATTCGATAAGGAGGATTAAGCCACTCTGTTATACCCCCTGTGAAATTAATTTCTACGCTCTTAATCTTAAGTTAATAAAGAAATTAATCTTATGTCTTGCACCACAATGTTAGACTGTCAATGTGTGTGATATTGGTTCCAATATGTATTAAATTTCTTTGAAGCATTTCCTTGGAAATATTGATTTGAAATTGTGTCTACGTTGTTACACAACGCTAGTATGTGTAACATACAAATATATATAGGCTTAGAAATCTATTATTGAATGATACGCAGTAGCTAGAAGAAAAAATATCGACGACATCCCTCATAAAAATAACAATACGAGTCGAATCGTCACTGTGACCATCACTCATAGATATTGTAACACCGGATGTCACATCACTATTGAATACCGCACTGGCCATTGTCAATTCCCCTAAAAAAGAAAAAGAAACCATTTAAAAAACGAACACAAATGTATCTTTGAATTTGGAATATCATCGGCGGATATATTTCATCTTGTCATAACACGGTGGGTCAAAGGAGCGGATCAGCTTGATAAATTGCAGTTCAAATTTGGAATAATGTCTTTTTCACTATTCACTGGCGGTTGGTAGTGATGACGTAACAGTATCTTGTTCTGATAGGGGTCGGGTGCTTTACTTTTACAGAATGACTAATATTGGTATAGGATTGTATTGTAAGGATGCGATCTTATTTTAAAAGCACTGAGATGATGACGGCCACTGGCAATTATTTTGCATTCAAATATCGAATTCAAAAACCTTTTAGCTTCTAATTCTCATTTCAATCGCGATCAATGAGATTAAGGAGTAGTCGCTGCCTTGTTTAATTTTTTTTAGTTTAGCTTGTTAAAGTTAAATTAAGTATTATCTAGGTAGCTGTAAAGGAACCTGGTTGAGTGAACAATTGATTTTTCACGTATGACGCGACGGCAAAAAAGTCTTTAAAAGCCAAAAACAAAGATCGGCAACAAACACATAGGAAAATTCTTGAGGTCCGCTAATTAATTCCGTGGCTTAGTTAGCATAGCGTCTGGCATGGTTTGCCGGAAGACGTTGGTTCGAATCCAGCCGGACCGGACTTTTTCTTAGTGTTCGATCTTTGTATTAACAATTATTACAACTAGTGGAGTAATTTCACAAAAATAATTGAATGTCATGGTGGTCAAACATCGTGACATTCAATAAAAAACTTATATAATTAAGTATTATTATGCTGTTTGTTTGCCACCTATCTATTGTTTGGACTAATTTCATAATTTTGTCTCTTTCAATAAATTGGTTAGATGTACAATGAACACTTTAAATATAAACATCTAGATTAACAAATTGATATTTATGTACGTTCGAAACTTTACATCTATTACGGATTAGATCAAAATTTTTAGAGAGACAATAAAAAAACCTTCACAGTTCTTCACTTCTGTTAATAGAAGAATGTTTCCAATCATTTAAAAGTTTCTTCACACATATGCATAGCGTGATAGCCTTTGGAGTGGGAGTGCGGTAGACATCCCGACAGATCCCGGGTCTCATTACGCCGGAGGAACATACATCATCGTCACTCGGCTTGCAAGTCATCGCTTGGGTGGAGACTGATTCTGCGAGCTTAGTATGGATATACAGTCCTCATGGAGTTTGTATAATTTCTCATATAATACGTGTACGCAAAACTATTTGTATAGAATCTTCATAAAGCAGTCTATTATTGTTTCTTTAAAGATTTTTCATATATTGCTTTTCTGAAATCTGTTCTGACTGGTTGGACTAAACAGCTGTCAATAGATAATAAACAACACTGAAGCCTGTTTTGCGCACTGTAGATGTACCCTGGTATATCACAAGCTCTTTTTTAGTTACTTAAGTAGACAAGTCCCGTGAGCCTATAATTTCGCCACCACCCTTACCCTCCGAAAACAAGAAAACAGTAATGTTAACATTACTGCCTGGCGGCAGAAATAGGTAAGGTGGCAGTACTTGCCTGGACGAACATTTTCCCAAGGACCTTTTTTTTATAATACTATGTGACGGGACGAAAAAGTCGTGTGCCTGGTAGTAAACAATACGCCTGTCCCTAAGTTTAAATCACAAAAATTTGACACCCTGAGACATAATTTGACAAGTCCCACGTGCCTGTAATTTCACCAGCACCCTTACCCTCTACTGGTATTCGGAGATCCATAAATGTCCAGAAACAAGAACGGTAAAGGAGATAATCAAATTATCACCTTAAAATATCGTAATAGACTTGAAAATTAATTGGCAAAACAATTGATAATCTATTACTCCCATTGACGAAAATCACAGTAGAGGGTTCGTCTGCAATGACATATCAGTAATCCGAAATGACATTTTCCAGAAATAACGTTTGCTTGAATTTTCATAACCTCGAAAGTAATTTTGAGAGGAAAATGTTTTTTCTTTTAAACCTAACTTAACCTAGCTTAACCGAATCTAATCGTGTCTTTGCGATAAACATTCAACATATGCTGAAAGAACAACGGTTTCGTTATAATTTGGTTTTCGGTGTAATAAAATTCGAACAAACATTATTTTGGAAAAAAAATAATTCGAGTTTGTGATAGGCTACCATGACGTAACCGTTAGCAGCACATTTGCTAATAGTGGCACTGATTGCAAACGATTCACCATTACTTTTCACGACGTAGTAAGGGTTTCTAAGAGTAGTGAGCTTTATATTTGATTTTCTAAGTCCTGATTTTTAGTAGCAGTAGAACTATTTTCGAAAGAGCTCGTCGGAAGGACTGCCACCTTACCTATTTGTGCCGGTTTTGAAGGGCAAGGGTGTCGGTGAAATTATACGCGCATGGCGCTTGTCAATTTATGGCTAAGGGTGACGAGCGGAGTGGCAGTGCCCCTCAGATCTTAGTGATTTAAAGCTTTCAGTGGCCACGACTAGGCGCACGACTTGTTCGTCCCGTAATTTGGAATGATTAAAACAAAAATACTAAGTCTATCGTGTCTGGTATCATGCAGCATGTTTATAAATAATTTAAAATTTTGTTATAAGTTATTTTATAGTTTCACCAGCAATTTAATAAACGGCAAGGATGATCATTGTTCAATTGCTGTATGCGAGTACTAACACAGGTAGAAGTATGCGGTTTTTTTTTATTTCACAAATAATCGCCGTCTTCAGTTAATTAATTTTAAAATCAATCAATTTCTGCAAATTAATGAACTATTCATGAATTGCAAGCATTAAGCATATACACTTAACTTAGACTAAATGGGGTGTAACGATTATTGCAAAGAAGCCGCTTCTATGCTTAACGAGCGTAACGACAAAAGAAGTATCAAAGCAGTAGCTTTTACAGAAATTACCATAACTATCGCTCCGACTTCGACTGGCCATTACCAGTGAATCATAATTAAGAACGACAATCTGATGATGATTATAGAAACCATGCTATTGTACTGTATAGTATATACATAATAATTTATTGCAAACATGTCTAAAATCTAATGATTTTGATCGAAACGATTATAAGCAAAAAGCTTTTCAATCATCATCATCATCATCATCATTGAAAGATGTCCTATTAACCAGCAGTAGAGCTCCTTGTGAAAGAGTTCGTCCAGGGAAGTACTGCCACCTTACCTATTTATGCCGCCAAGCAGTAATGTTAGTAGTATTACTGCGTTCCGGTTTAAAAGGGTAAGGGTGCTAGTGAAATTATAGGCACATGGGACTTATCAACATATGTCTCAGGGTGACGGGCGCAGTGGCAGTGCCCCTCAGATCTTTGCGATTTGAAGCTCTGAGTGGCACTGCAACTGTTATGGACAGGCGTGTAGCTTACCATCAGGCGCGCCATTTGTTTGTCTCTTTACTTGATATTGTAAAAAAAAACCTGCTGGACATGAGCCTCACCCAAAGATCGCCACAACGACAGGTCTTGTGCTACTTACATCCAGCGGCTTCATCATGTCATCGGTCCACTGGCTTTTCCATGTCTATCATATTCTTTGTAAATAGAACAAAGGAACTGGTTAATTTCTTTGAATTAACGTTTCGCACTCTTGGTGTAATAAGATCACATCTGCAAAATGGCAACTTTTCAGGAAAGGTATTTAAAGATTCTACGAACGAAATTGGTCGATAATTTTTTTTTGCTTAAGTAGGAGAGTTATAAAATTTCACATGTACATAATTTTTGTCATGTAATTCGTATTATTTTTATAACTTTCATGTCATACAAGCACTTTTCATGTATAATCACATGTGGCTTTTTTATAACGTTACGAATTGTATTCCGTTACTACAATTCATTTGGACTTGAGTGGTTATACGCGGTCACTTTTAGTAGTCATGCAAACGCGATGCATTCGCTAATCGTCTACCATTACACACGTGCGCGATTTTAAGCAGCGATACAAGTGCGCGACTGCATCGATACAAACGCGCGATTGCATCGATGCAATCGCTTATAAATCGCAAGTGTAGCTATGTAATTGCGCGTTTCACGAACACGCATGCTGCTTGCATCGCTGCTAAAAGTCGACCTTGTGTAACCACTCTACAAAGTATAAAAATTTTCACTTAAAAATGAAAATGACTTACTGCAAAAAGTAACAATGTGATTCAAGAGCAAACCGTATTTATAAATATTTATGCTTCTATTATCAAAACACTGACTCATTCCTATCGTGATCTTTAGTTTTACAACATTTATTACTTTTAATACGTAAACGAATTTTCCTGTTTCAAGTTTTTCTTACTGTGTGAATGGAAAATTGAAAAAAATAATGGCTTTAAAACAGGCACACATAATATGTAATGAGCAGGGTTCGGAATAAACTATTCATGTCATATACATATTGAACCCTTAATATAATAATGTCACATCTGCAAAATGACAACTTTTCAGGAGAGAGGTTTAAAGATTCTAAGAACGAAATTAATCGATAACATTTTTATGCTTAAATAGCAGAGTTATAAACTTTGACATACATAATTCATGTTCGTGTACTTTGTATCATTAACTTTCTTTTGACGTATAGTCAAATGTGTTCTTCAAGTATCAAATTGTGTAGTTCATTTGTTTATGATTTTGTTGAAAACTTGGTTAATTGTCGTAGTAGAATTTAATTTTATTAATTTATAACATTAAATATACCATTATCAATACTTAAATTACGTACCTATCTATCATATTCTTGCTTGTCTATTGCTGTTCTTTTAGCGGTTCCAATTTTCATATGTAAATAATATGTCTGTGATCCCACGATTCAATGTTAGTGTGGGGACCGTGGTAAATTTGAAATTGTAAACTTTACCTGTCAAATGAATTTTATTAAAATCTTTCATCATCACGATCATCAATCAGCCTATCGCATTCAAATGTGCGCCATTTTGGCCGGTCCTCAGCTAGTCGCACCCATTTGCTGCTAGCAGCCTTTCGCAGTTCATCATTGCATTCTGGCCAAAGGGCATCATCCTACACTACATATTGTTGTCTTAGAGTGAATACCTCGTATGTGATTTCTAAGTAATTTTAAGATAAAAATGTGGTGTAAAATCTTGTAAATGCAATAATGTTTGCAGTTAGCATTTTAATTACTTAAATTACTTACTCTTTCAGACATTATATTACTTTAATAATTTATTTGAGCAGAACTTTATATTTTTTTCTTCAACAAAAAGTAGCGAAAACGAACTATGTGAAAACGCGTATGCGAGGTTTTCATTCTAAGGCGGCGATATACTGAGCCATGGTCTCCATTCAAGAACTCGTTTCCCCGTCGGTTATAGAGTTTCGATTTTTTTTATTTTTCAGTGGCCAACAAAATCGTTACGTTTTTATTTATAATTATTAAATATATTTTAAACAAACTAACGTAATAAAGTGCTAGTTAAAAAATACAAAATACAATACTACCGGCATTTCAGATAGACGTATTTTCCATTTTATTTGGATTACTTCTTTAAAGTTTAGGTAACCATAATAACTGTATTTAATTTTTCTAACGCTTCGTTCATTTGTTTTTTTATTATTTAATTTTATAATGTAGTAACTGCGTGAATATTTTTTCGTCTTTTTGTTGTCGCATTATGTCCAATCACCCATAATGTAACTTACGACAAGTCGTCAAATAACTCTTATTAAGTTTCAATTTTTTTGTCGCATCGTAATGAGGTATGGTTGTGCAATTTCCTATTGAAATGTCAACATTTAACTTCATTACTGTCACATTTTATGGGTTTATTCTATTTAACACATCCAATTTGAACTCTGTGAACTTTTATAAACATATTCATTAGGTTTTAGTAGAATTTAAGTGTCAAAGCTATTTTGGTCAGCTGTCTTTCACAATTACATCGTGATTCAATGGTTTTTTTTATGTATTTCTTTGCATTTAGTTTTGTTTAAATGGACACATCAATATTTATTATATTTACGGAATATTTTCATTGATTACGGAACAATTTCAGGTAATTATTATTTTTATTTTATATCACTGGTGGTCACTTAATTGCTCTATATAACACTATAGTGACAGACAGAGTACACCTAGTAGCTTAGTAGCAGTAGAGTTCCATGAGAAAGAGTTCGTATTACCACCTTACCTATTTCTGCATTGTATTGTTGAAATTGAAGGTATTGGTGAAATTACAGGCATATGGAAATCGTTAACTTGCTAAAAAGCTCTGAGTGGCACTGCAACAGTCACGAATAGGCGTGTCACTTACCGCCAGGCGCACGACTTGTTCGTCCCGTAACTCACGTCATTTAAATTTATCAACCCTTACATACAGGCCTTCGTATTCTTCTCACAACGCACTACAGCCTTTTTAACAACTCTATTTGATCTGAGAATGTTCTTCGTGGCCGTCCTCTTCCGATGATACCTTCCACTTTGGCTCGATATACTCTTTTCATTAATCTTCTCCATGTGCCCAAACTGCTCAACATACCCTTTTCTATTTTTGTCACCACATCCACTTTCAAACCACGTCGTTCATGGATTATTCTTCACTATTGTTCACTCTGTTACATAAGTTTTATCGCATTAAAACTTAATAATGTACATTTGACGTCATTATTTCTCCGTCCTTAAATCTTTACTTCACAATTTACACCAAACCGTTATTCCATCAAGCCTTAAAGGCAGTCAACTCGGATTGGCGTGGTCTGGCCTGACCTTCCACACCTATCCGCATACTCAAAGCCTTCCCTGGCTACTATTAGATTTGATGGTACTGATAATATGTCTGATTGGCATTGATACAGCTTGCTTCCATTTGGAAGTTCATTAGGCTATGGACAGGAGGTGGGAATGTTTGGAGTCGATGTCTGTATTGGTAGATTATAAAAGAACAAGGTAGACGTGGAGATGCTAACGATAGCAAAAAGTTGATGATAATTGTCGATGGAAAGATTGTATCTGGGAATGAAGAGAAAAATTGTTATTGTATGGAATATAAATATTAATAAAAAGGATTTAGAAGTGCTAGATTCTTTCTCTTTGTTTCACGTATATTGGTATATGTAAGCAAATTTCTCTGATGACAGTTATTATTAACATGAAACTCTAAGAACAAAAAATAAAAGAATTGACACATAAATTTATAGATAGAACAAAACCAAAGTCTTCAAACTTAAACTTTATTTTCGAAGTTGAATAAAAAGACAACATCAAAAATGTTATTGTATTGTACTATAGTGTATTGTAAAAATTTTAACAAAATCTATCTCTAAACCATTCCTTATTCCACGTACCATTAGTAGCCGACATCCTCGCGATTACCAACTTGTTGTGGTCATCCAGTGCTGTCGTTAATGGAGATCCACAGATACGGTGTCAAAATAAGACTGTCAAATCACGCTGATCAAACGCGGCGGCGAGAAAAAAGGCGGCGGTAAAAGTGAATGTCCTGTCAATACGCAAGCTTAAAAGCACGGCTAATGATGTGTTTGGGAATAGGTAGCTGAATTTACAATAGGTGTGGTAATAAATATAATATATAATAGGTAAGTAACAAGATTAAACGGGAGAAATTGGGAATGAATACATTTTCTAAACACAGTATCCAAAAGCTTTTAGAATTTATAATAACGTGCAAAATGAAACAACATACCTTGAATTAATAAATGGATAATGATAAATACGGTTACTTAGTCGTTACATAATGTGGCATCGTTGTAAGAGAGGTTTAAAAATTACTTGTTAATTTCGATTTTTTTATGATACCAAACGACGGGACGAACAAGTCGTGCACCTGGTGGTAAGCGACACACCTGTCCATAACAGTTGCAGTGCCACTAAGATTCATCACAAAGGTCTGAGGGGCTGTTACTGCAACCGTCACCCTGAGACATAAGTTCACAAGTCCCATGTGTCTGTAATCTCACCAGCACCTTTCAAAACCGGAACGCAGTAACGTTCATATCACCGTTTGGCGGCAGTAGTGAGTAAGGTGGCAGTACTTCCGTAACAAGTAAATATTAGACAACAGCATATACGTTGCTCTGATCCCAAAGTACGTAACTAAAGCACTTGTATTATGGAAAGTTGACGAGTTTCATGTATCTGTAATTTCACCATCACCCTTAGGGTGCGTTTATTCGACACGAATTTCATAACTGTCACGGCAAAATGTGCTCTATTTATTTAGTTTTTACGGCTTAACTTAAATGAGCGTCACGGGCGCGCGGGCAAGGTTGGCTTGTCTTTGATATTTTTCCAAGGAATTTAAGTGTTGTTGCCTAGCAAATAGAATTCAGATTCACCAGTAATGTACGTGAAAGCGTGGTAACTTTAAAACGCGAAAATATTGCGTCGTGTAACTGGGCGCTTACCATTCCGTACATGTAATGCTCATATTACTGCTTGGCGGCAGAAATAGGTATTTCCCTGGACGAACTCTTTCACAAGGAGTTTAACTGCTGCTATAAATTATAATAACGATTACAAATAACATTGTAACAAAATGAATTACTCAATTGAACATTAGACATAGGATATATTTGAAAATGTTTAAGTACAAATATAATAACACATTTTATAAGACATGATAAATAATTTCTCAAGATTATTGATTTTGAATAACTATGTCTGTAAGTGTGCCTTACAATTACATCGCTTGAGCACTTACTTTATTGCAAGTCTGTGTTTAACCCTAAAAATGATTTTATCGGCTCAAAACAGATTCACCGGTTGCACGTCGACACCTCGACTTATGAATAATCGAAACGAACGCACGCCCTCGGGCGTCCAACGCGATAGTGTGGACAGAGCATTATAGTTTTATGCATGGATTGTGTAAACACGGCTTCATAGTGCAGGTGCGAATTTTCAGAGCTGAATGTTTATTTTAGACTTCGATGAAAACACGTTTCTCTTCTTTTTGAGATAGGAAACTTTATTTCGATTTGATACGAATATTTCTATGAGGATGCTGCGGGGAATATTTTGAAATTTAAAAACATTTGATAACAATTTGTTACTAATGTTTTTTTTTAAGAATCTCGTATAGAAGACCGTTTTTGTAAATAAAAGAATGATTGTTTCATCTCAAAAATAAATAAGATTATAATCAAGTTTGAGCCATGAGAATACTTGCAAAAGGAGGTTTCGCTTCAGGCACAAAATATTGTAAAGAAAATATACGTTTATGGGAAAATAGTTTCTTTGTTAAATTTTGGATTAATTTGTAGTTTTCTGCCCACCCAGTACGGGTTGGATACTTCTCACGTCCTCTAAGAGTTTTGTCAATCCTCTCTGACGTGTATGTTTCTTCACCGTGTTCGCATTCACCGTTTATTCACCGGGAATTCACCCCTATTTTTCGTAGATAAGACGCAATCGTTTCCTCAACTAGCATTCCTGTCCCATACGAATAATAAATGGCAGTACCAGTCATTTCACTCCGTAGATTTCGCAGGCCAGGATCAAACTAAATTGTCATAAACTTGGCTCTCTAAATTCCAATTGGGAAGTATTTATACGCAATAAAGTTTCGCATATTGGCTGTGGCTAAATGCATAATGCAATTCTCAAGCCATAATACGGTCATTACCGCTTATGACCGCTGAGTACTTTGTAATTGAGATAAGGATTGCTATAGACGGGTGTGAATTTTTAGCTTTAATGACTACTATAAACAAGTGATACGTAAAAGCAAGTATTTACGGAGGTGCAAAATAAATGTACAAAATGAAAAAAAAAAGGTAAAAATTTACTAGGAAAGGACCGTGCTCTTGGGCGTTGTGTTTAAAAGCCATTGCCATCCCTTACGGAACGTTACATTTTTTGAACGCTATGTTACTCGTTTGCGGAAGTAGCTGACAGTCACCGGGAAACCCCACAGCGAGAAGTTTCGTAATGGCCATGTGGGTGACGCCATACGTCACGGTCGCACGCGTGCGTTGCGTCGTCGTCGCGACGCTATGATTTCTGCACACCGAGTATGCTACACGAGTAAAGATACCGTCTTTTAAACTTTTAGCAACGTAACATCGCTTAGCTATCTATGCACATACACTGAACCCGTGTCTGATGCGATGTGTGCCGTTCTGATTTGTAATATAACCCAGCGTCACAACATAACGTCGTCGCAACGCCGACGCAACGCCCATGTGGCTTCGCTTTTAAGGATCCAGGGCTTCCATCGCAAAAGATACAAAGCTTTAAGTGTAGCACCGAGGTACGAAAGCACAGCATGGAGGAAGCTGCAGCTCCGGCTGAGGTTAGTGTGTTTAAGTCTTCTGCAGATATACAGTACAGTACAGTGAAATGCCTCTGTGTTAGAGAAACTGGGACTGGATCGTGGATATGCAAACCGGGTCAGTATACCAAGCTATAACAACGGATATGCCTCAACTGTGTAATCTGATTGCAACTTATTTATTTAAAGGGAAAATGTTGCCACCCTTCAAGACACGATGTCGCAAGGTACTATAATAGAGGGCTGTAGCTCAGATGCATTGCGAGAGGTACTTTTAATAATATAAAACCGGGATCATCTTAAACTTTGGTTTATTTTACCATTTTCATGTCTAGGGTTACAAATCAATAATCTTAATTTGTATGTCAAGCTCTTCCCTTATTTTCTTAGCGTTCCAAATACAAAACTATCTCATTACCTATGTTCAGCCAGCAATTCTACTCAAAGAGTACAGCCTAGTCTACAGTACGAAACGCAACGAAATATTCCGCCTTTAATCAAAATTGTTTAAGGAGTTTTGTTCTTCATTATACATATAACTCGTTACGCGTCCTAGTTCACCATATTCCTAATGATGTAATTTTATATATTTTTTTAAATACATTTAAACCTTTTTTAAATGGTGGAAGAAATACAGCTGCGCGTTAAAGTCACCGTGTGGCTTGCGGACACTACAGTACCAAAATTGTTAGGGACACCGAGTGTCTCTAGTACGTGTGATGGGTTAAGCGTATTTAGAATATTATTATGTTTATCGAATATAATGCCAATATTCAACCTTAAATTGAATACAGTACATCCCTGTAAGATGATTTTCACGAACTGATCACATTTCACTTTGCAGTTTTGAAATAATTTACGCACAAATAATTACTCTCAAAGTTATATTGTCCTGGGAGATGCGAAATAATTACTCAAAGCCAGGACGCGCTTTATCGACTTCCTGCAATTTCATAATTCTGTACCCTTGGTCATTGCTCAGAGGAACTAGAGATAATATATGCCTGAGACTTGGCATCTAGACCATAATCTAGTAAGTACTAGCAACCCTTCACCCATAGGACATTGGCCTAACCTTTATTGCTGTCTTATCCGTCCCTTAAATGGGCGTCTCTTGTGGTCCGACGTCACGTTCACAGCATTAAGGCGTACCGTGCTAATCTTTGAATTGTTATATTACATGTATGGATACTTCAATTATGTTTATTACTTGAGACGTTATTGTTAGGTTTCATACGCATTTTAGGTGCATTAACAAATCTGCTAATTTTAAATCATCTCACTTGTGTGTCTATAGTGTCAATGGCAAGATTTTGTACGTTTCCTCCTATTCAACTGCCATTGCAATTTTTTGGTATTCTACTTTTCTAAGGCGTTCCCTTCGATAGCATCTTGATGGCTTTACTTTGAAGACTAAATTTCTGATGAAGCGAGATAAAAAATTAAATAAGAATTATCAAACAAAGATCAAACACTTAGAAAAAATTCACTTCGATCCGTTTGGATTCGAACCAACGTCTCCCAGCAAACCGTGCCAGACGATATGCCAACTAAGCTTAGTAGGCCTAGGTATACCTACTAAGTAAGGTAGACGCTATCGTGTACCAGGTTCGAATTTAACCGGAACGGAGTCAATTTTTTCTTTGTTTAGTAACTTATTGATGCGTTTATAAATACGGTAACCTTTTGCTTAAAAAAAAATATAACAAATTAGTGGAGTAATTTCACAAAAAGTAATTGAATCAGAATGATGGTAGTGAAACATCCTGACATTCAATGACATTTTACTAGCAGTAGATCTCCTTGTGGAAGAGTTCATCCAGAGAAGTACTGCCACCTTACCTATTTCTACCGCCAAGCAGTAATTAGAGCGTTGAACACATGGGACTTGTCAGCTTAACGAGCACCTACCCGTTGATTTAAAAAATGAGCCTAATGATGAAACATTTGATCGTCGACTGAAAGACTTTTTGTTGGATAATGCGTATTATTCCACTGAAGAATATGGGGACATGGTCTTGTAATATATGTTGTAAATTATATTATTTAATATGTTCCTACATTATTTCACATAACTACATTAATTATGTTAAAATTACGTAGTACAAAACTTATACTGGATCTTTGTAATTTTTTGAGAAATGTAACGTTTATTACAGCCTTCTTTGTATGAAACTAGCATCATTTGGTATTCATGGTAACCTTTTGCGTTGGGTACGATCATATCTTGACAATAGAAGTCAACTTGTATCTATTAGAGGGTTCTTATCCCCACCAGTTACAATTTCTTCTGGCGTGCCCCAGGGCTCGCATTTGGGGCCTTTATTTTTCATTTTATTTATTAACGACCTGATTGCAAAACTCCATTGCCCCTGTATCTTGTATGCAGATGATCTAAAAATTTTTAATACGATTACTAATTACAGTGACAGTATCATTCTTCAAAATGACATCGATACTATCGCTCAATGGTCCCAAACAAACCAAATGTACCTGAACGTTGATAAGTGCTTAGTTATAACATTTACCAACAAACGTAATAAAATAATTTATGAGTACACCCTAGAGAGACATGTCCTGTAACGCCGGAAAGTGGTTAGAGACCTCGGTATATTATTTGATGAAAAATTAAGTTAGAAATCACTTTGATTGCATGGTTGGCAGGGCTTACCAGACACTGGGCTTTGTGATCCGTGCTACTAAGGCTTTCAAGAAACCATATAGCTTTATCCATCTTTATAGCTCATTGGTAAGAAGCGTTTTGGAGTATGGTACAGTGATTTGGTCACCTTACTATCATGTACATTCCAACAGAATTGAGGGTGTGCAGAGGATGGCTCTTAGATCTCTCTTTTATAGATTGGGTCATAGTCGTCGTCAGATGCCTGCCTACGAAACCAGATTATCCCAATGTAATCTGGTATCACTAAGTGTCCGTCGAACAATGCATGATTTAATATATCTCCATAAAATCTTACACTCTCACCTTGACTCTGCTAACTTATTGTCTAGTATCAATATTAACATTAGATGTAACCTTCGGTGTCCTCGGGCTTTTGTCCTAAATGTTTTTAAAAATAACACGTCATTTTACAATCCCATAACAAGAATGTGCCGCACCTATAATGACTTAATTAAGGATAACATACAGTTAGATATATTTAATTCTAAGTGTCATATATTTAAAAAGTCTGTTGCGGGTGTTCTCAAGCAGTCTAGTTGAAGTCTCGCAATTTTATTTTAACACTTTTTCTCTATGGTCTTTTCTTTTGCTCTATTTGTACCAACACAAAATTTGTAATTTGTAGTTAACTGACAGAAACTTTCAAAACATGCTGTACGTACACGCTCCTGGTTGGCATTCTGGTCCAAATCTAGTTTTAAGCAAATTTATTTGTTAAATCTTTCTTGAATGTCGACTGTTGTGTTCGTCTAATAAATAAATAAAATAAAATAAAATTACTATTTGTAACGATTCTTGTAATACAATATATTGTATATAATAATGTAAAGTTTACAAGATAATAAATAAATCTAAATCTAAATCTATGTCTCAGGGTGACGGGCGCAGTGGCAGTGCCCATAAGATCTTTGCAATTTAAAGTTCTGAATAGCACTGCAACTGTTATGGATAGGCGTGTCGTTTAGCACCAGGCGCACAACTTGCTCGTTGCGTCACTTGGTATTATATAAAAAAAGTAATTATATACATAGTAATTTACATGGTCGGTTTAGTAAAGCAACATCGATCGTTAGTGATTGAGTGAAGGACCGCTATGCCACTGACACTTTCTTGAAACTCAACTGCAACCAGATTTTGGTAAAATAATAAATATTATCATAATTGCAATATAATTTAAGTGGTTTGAAGAAAATTAACAGACTTGGGGCCCTGGAAAATAAGTTGACTTCGTCTGTCTGATATGATCGGTAGTGGAGATGCCAGTAATGACGTCTGAAACCGAATTCTTATCTTAGTATTTTATATGTCTTATATCTTATGTGTTTAACATATTTATGGATCAAAAGTTTGGAGGATTCCAGTCGCATGCCACTTGTAAATAAAATCAAATATTATATTTCGTAGGAAATCAAATAACATTTGAAATTTTCACATCGATTAAAACTACTACTAATCCGTATTTTAAATTCACCTGATAATATTTTTTTTATATCATCACAATTGTTTATTAGCTGGAAGTACACCATGCGTTCGTATCATCTGTATAATCATTGATATTGACATTTGAACTTTCTGATAAATTTTGCACATTTTCTGGAATTTTATTATAAAAGCGTACCCTACAACTAACTAAAGTGTGCCCTAGAAACGACGAACTAACTTTACTAAATTTGAACATTGGTGTTGAAAGATTGTTTTTTTAAGACAAAGATCCGTGGCAAAGTTTTTCGGAAATAATGGTACATTTTTACGAACTTAGTGGAGTATTTTCACAAAGTTAAATGAATATCATAATAGGAAAAACATCACGATATTGAATAATATAAATAATACATTAATTTTTTTTTGACATAAAATGAATATTCTGATTCGAAAACTCAATGTTATGTCGTACGATTGAAAACATCATTGTATTACAATTAATAAATATAATGATGAAGTGTCTTTTATACGCATATAAGTAAAACGTCAATGGTCAACCATGCAAATGATATTTTCCCGCGCAACGGGCAAAAGCTTGCCATAATTATAAACGCATCAATCAACCGCGCGTGCGCCGGGCCCGCGGCGCGTACGCACCAACTAAATGGTTATTAGTCGAGATAGAGGGTTTGCGATTTTTTTAAATTTCACCCTGACTTATCGAAGGTCTCACGGTCATTTTATATCGACGATAATAAGACTGGGATATTGAACATCTGGTTACTTGGTGGACTTTGTTGAGCGTTAGTTGTTGGTACATTTTAAACGACTTCAAAAAAGGAGGAGGTTCTCAATTCGACTGTACTATTTTTGCATGTATGTTACGCGATAACTCCGGTCGATAACTGCGAAAATTTGTGAACTGATTTTGATGTTTCTCTTTTGTTGGAAGGTCGTACCTCACTATTGGTCCCATTTAAATTTAAAGAAAATATTACACCTCTAAAGGTGGCAAACTAAGAGATGAATCCGGTTTCGCGCACTTTCCAGTAATCGATTTCAATAAAACTTGGCAAAAAGATGTCATTTTATGAACTTTTGAAGTCGTTTTCTTTATAACAAAACTATATATATATTTAAAACTATATATATATATATATTTTGTAACTATTTTTTCGGACGCAAATTGCGTATATTACTTAATTTTTTTAAATAAATCAACGACTTGTGCCCTTTAAGTCTCAAGTATGTTAATTTTCAATCATCTCAGTTGTGTGTCCGTGCAATGTCAGTGGCAAGATTTTGTACGTTTGATTTTCTGTTAAAAGTTAGTAGCTGGTCAGTGGGTAGCCATCAAGTATGTATATATATTTGCTATGTAAGTATGTCTTGCTGCCAACAAAACTGCCTTTGAGATATTATTGATGCATAGTAATTCCAATAGTAGTTTTAGTAAGGCAACATCGACCGTTAATGATTGAATGAATGCCATCACTGCCATTCCACTGAATAGAGGAGCGAAAGGGTAGAAGAACGAAAGTCACCGGCATAGCTCGAAGGCTTAGCAAGTTGAAGTGGCAATGGGCAGGGCACATAGCCCGTAGAACTGACGGCCTTTGGGACAGAAAGGTTCTTGAATGGATACCACGAACCGGAAGGCGTTCAATGATACGGCCCCCACTAGATGGACGGATGACCTGCTAAGGGCGGCGGGTAACCGATGGAAGCACGTTGCGTCCGATCGGCCTGTCTGGAAATCTTTGCGGGAGGTCTATGTTCAGCAGTGGACGTCTTCCGGCTGATATGATCAAAGTCAAAGTCAAAGTCAAAGATTATTTATTCCATAGGTAAAATAAATTTACACTTGAAAACGTCACATTTAAGCCACTGCTCGTTCACTACGCTGACCTCCCTGAGAAGAACGATTATGATATGTATATTGTGCCTATAATTGCAATATAATCTTTGTGGAGTCTGGGTGGAATTACAATGACCATGGTTCCAAGGAAATTAGCTGACAGGTCCCATGGTTTACGGTGGATTGGAAACGTTGGTTTGTTGGAAAACAAATATATTTAGATCTGAAAAAATTAGTTGCATTTCCTAAATGTAACAATCGCAAAAACTTAAAAAGAATTTAATATTGATAACAGATTGACAGCATTATTTGCAATTAATGCGTGAAGACGTAATCAACTTCTTGCAGCCGAGACCTCGACTGCATGAAGGTGATAACGACTTCACACGTTAACTGCATGCAGTCGATCGTGGCTGCATAAAGTCGGTTTCAATATGCCTTAACTGCAAACATAATAATTAATTTGTTAGCAGCCAAAGTCGTTTCCCAAACTTATCTATAACGGTAGTGTGAGTCTGCATATAAGCCAGATGACCTCAAAGAAGAAAGAGGAGTCCGATTCCCTATAAGACCAGTTCCATTATTTTTCTACATAAGTTTTGTTTGTATAGTGACCCTCCCTATCAACCTCTTGGCTATACGGGACGGGCACTACAACCTGTGCAAGCAAGCCTGTACAAGGTACCTTATCAGTTAGGTCCTGATCGCTTGGTGGCAGAAATAGGTAAGGTGGCAGCACTTCCCTTAAAGAACTCTTTCGCAAGGAGCTCTATTGCTACTAGGTAGTACTTTATAGTTAATTTCATTTCTCTGGTACTCATAGTGCAGGGAATTTCCTAATTTGGGATCAGGTAATTGGTGTGGTAGTTTGGCACATTATTATTATAGTTACTATCTGCTCACGCGATACATGCAGCCGTAGACGCACACCACAACTAGACGTGCCGGTGATGATTTTCTACCGATTTATCGGATATCGAAGTTATAACATGTAAAAGAACTAATATTAATTGCTATTTCGGTAACTACTCTAGCAAATCATAAAGTTTTTAATGGATCTGTCATTTAAAAAAAATAAACAACTTCAAAAATACGTCACGACAATCGTGTGTGTTATTGTTTGGGCTGGTGATTTCGGTGTTTATTTATTGAAAACATACCGTAAGTAGCGTTTTTTAAGTTTACCATGAATATAAATGTTTATAAACTATACTTTAAGGAGTAATTTCATGGTAAACGATAGAACCACTCAAACGAAATTTTATCATATTTATCCAAGTACACCAAAAATTTCATTAGTGCTTTTTAAGTGCAGGATTTGCGGTGTATTACTGCATTTTATTTGAGATGTTTTTTGGTAGTACGGAGGGTAGATATTTATTTAGCAATGCAGAATAATAATTTTTATTTATAATAACTTGTATTTAAACTGAATGCTTTTCTAATTTGCGAAAGCAAATAGCCGCCATTTTGCGGTAGGAGGAGCGCATCGCGTATCTCTTATTCCGTTTGGAACACCTTTTATGTCTATAAACAATTTCAACTTTCTAGTGCGTATGTACACGACTTTTGACTTAACATTAATGCCACTATTTGACTATTCGTCAATATAAATCTTTGTCCAGTTTTGAATACAGAAATACAAAATCATACTTACAGTTTCTGAAACAAAGGCTACTAAGTTTTGAAATCTGTTCTCAAAGAACATTTAATTGATGTAACAGTAAATGTAAGTTTGTAATAAGTTGATACATTTTGGCTTCTCTTTTGACGCCATAATGAAGATGTCTGCCTTAATTTTGATGGATGTATTGTAGAATAATCGAAGCAGAATGGAATGCAATTTGTCTCGCTTATGAAAGACATAGTTTAAATAATAGAGAAATTTCGTAGAAAGTTCTTGATCTTTCTTTATTCTTGAAACAGAGAAATGGTTACTATGTTTATGGTAATTAGTGTCTTTGTATCGGACATAATAAGTTTCTAATCGAATTTTTGTACATATATATACTTCACGACCTTTTCCCATCAGGGCAGACAGATAGAATAGTCTTCCATTTGCTACGATCCTTTCATACATCCTGTTTATGGTGATTAGTGCCTTTGTATCAGATATAAGTATATTTCAAATCGAAATTCTGTACGTAGTTACATATACGTATATACTTCACGACCTTTTCCCATTAGGTTGGATAGATATAAGACTTCTCCATGCTATGATCCTGTCATAATGCTCGTCGGTTAAGGACACTCTTAACGCGGCCTTTCTTTAGGACATCATCAATGTATCAAATAAGTATGAACCTCAACTTGCTATGTTTCACACATATTTCTTTCGTTAGTAGTACTGGTAATAAATAATATAATAGTTATTCTTAGTATTTTTCACCTGGCCTTTTCAATCTGGTTAAAGTATGGCCAATACCGTTGACCTTTTCCCATTTGTACGGTCACTTTATACTACTCTACTACTTTCACCTGACTAAGCCATTGGAGCATTTCCTTTTCTATCTATCGAAATTGAATTATTAACAAATAAATAAATATTAGACAACATCACGTACGTGACTCCAATCCCAAAGTAAGTAAATGTATGGTCCTCCTTATCAAATTCGATAACAGCGACCCTTTGTGATTATTTCCTAGCGTGTGCCCTAATATGACTCGTCATACCGAATAAAGTTGACCCGCATTGGTATATGTATAGGACAGGGACAGTATATGTATAGGAGGGCTTAGGTCTCTCTTAACTCATTTGGTGCTTTTCGTTTAATGCTTTGATTCACTTTTGTTCGAATGTGTTAAAGCACTTGTGTTATGGAAATCGAATACAACAACGGTACCACAAACACTCAGACCCAAGGCAATAACGAGAATTTAGTTTTCCTACATTGACTCGGCCAGGGATCAAACCCGGAACCTCAGAGCTGGCGACACCATTTAAACCAGTGTGCAAACCACTCGACCATGGAGGTCAATTCAAGGTCGTCATGATTAAACTATCGGGGGTCAGCGACACGAGATCTGCAAACCCCTCTAATCGGTTTTTTAACATTATTTAACTAATATAATAATACTAAAAATATATAAAAAACGAATTAGAATTAGTTTCAGTTTTATTATTAAGCAACATAAACGTAATTGACCTTTTTTGGGTGACAATAAAATTTTAGGTGCCAATATCTTTGAAAGTTACCAAAATACAAATGTTTTAGTTATTACAAGGAGGGCAGTATTACAAAGTAATCTTATATCAATGTTATTGAGATATTTTTTCGTGAAATAACTCATAGCATTAGAGTTCCTTGTAAAAGAGTTCGTTCAGGGTAGTACACTTTACCCATTTCTGCTGTCAAGCAGTAATGTCAGCATTACAGTGTTCCGGATTTAAAGGGTAAGTATGCTGGTGAAATTACAGGCACATGGGACTTGTCAACTTATGTCTCAGGGTGAACGAGCGCAGTGGTAGTGCCCTTTAGATCTTTGCAATTTAAAGCTCTGAGTGGCTGTGTAACTGTTATGGACAGGCGTGTAGCTTACCATCAGGCGCACGACTTGTTTGTCCTGTTACTTGATGTTATAAAAAAAAACTGTACTAGTTTTATTATGAAACATCGAACACACAAAAAAATTTCTTCGTCCCAGTGGGACATGAACTCATCAACATCATCATCATGAAGAGCAACGATTCGGTGCAGCATAGTCGTCCATGCTGCACCGTATCATTGCTCTTACTAACTGAGCCACAGGTCAAGCTACCGAGCTGTCGAAATTATCCTACGTGCTTTTCTTATAGACCTTTGTACTGGCTTTCGGTATTCGTTGCCACTAGTGACATCTAGTGAGAGATTATTGAAAAACCTCACCGCAGTCGGTATCTTTACAGATGCTTCAACTGACGTAAATATCGCTTTTTGATCAAATATATTATCAACATTTCTGATTCTGTTATACACTTAGAGTATGGAAAAAAATATTAGTTTCCATAGTCTAAGGTCATACATGACGGTAACAAATTAACTATAACCAATATCTCATATACTTGGTTGTCAGATATAACATTTTATTTCGTCTTGCCGTGTGAATTTGTCACATAAATAAGGTTATCTATAGTAGACATTCTCCTTATAAAGAATCTTATGTATTTATAGTAGCTTGCAATCGTATGACACTGTTCAAAGAATGCAGTGTCGCAAAGCCTTAACATTCGTAGTGGAAATGTCAAAGCAATTTTCATTCGATTTATTACGCTGTGCTAAGGTCTCTACCACTGTTGTAACACTTTATTGTACGTGTATTTGAATTAGAGGAACGAATCATTTGAATAGTTTCAATAAACAATTATTGCTGGCAACTTAATTTAAGTAATTAATTTGTTGTTGTCTGCTCCATCTAAAAACTATTAGTTTTGAGTCATTCAAGAAAGTCCAGGAATCAGGATTTGAAATTTGAACGCACCTAGGTCAATGATTTTCTTATAGTTATTTTATTCAGTCCACGATGCGCCTCAGGGCATGGGCATAGTCCAGGCGTCAAATCCAGCTGTCAGGAGCGAAACCGTTATCATAGGTAGATTTTTTATACGTATTTTTATTTATTTCCAAAACCTAATCTACTGATTATCAACTCAATGCACAACATCAACAAAAATAATTCAGGTAACATCAGATGTAGAGAGCTACCTTTGTGAATTCAGTCAAAGAACAGTGCAACAGATCGATCCTATCAAATATTTCGTTCAGAGTGAGTGAAAGAAGAAGCAAAATGATTCCCGTTTACCCAATTATAGCAAAGGCAAGCAAGTTAAAATGGTTAACGTAGCTTGTTTATTATAAGCACCGAACAAACTGTAGGAGGTAGTAATTAAATATTAACCAATATACAATCTGCAATAAAACCTCCTTTCTCGAAGTTAGTTAAACGTGTTATAGAGTATTTCCCAAAAAAACAATTTGTCAAGATTTCACCATGACCCATCTTCAATGACACCTCACGAAATCCACGAGACAAAAGAACAAAAGAAGCCCCATTACATTGCCCAACGATTTCATATTCACGCTCCGTGGACTACATAATGACATGTACTGATATGCGGCCTGACCGACTCTTCTAATGGCAATCGACCAAATTGCTTCTACCACTTGCCTCTCGCCGCACTACAAAGTTCCCTTCACCGCTCATTCACGCAACTCTCAATCTTACAGTAAAAAGAATAGGAGTATTGGAAGATGCTTAAAAAATTGAAATTTCAAGTCATGTTCTTAGTGGATCACCACGCCTACCATTGCGACAAATGGGGACATTTTCTTGTCATAGACTACAGACGTTGGAATATGAGCTCTATGTCAAAGAGTTGTGAGGCAATGGTTTGAAAGATTATCTGTAAATTACGTTTTACAGTTACTCGCAATTGTTTTTTTCCTAATGACCGGAGGTGACTGTGGAGTTTGTCTTTTTGTTAGCTTATTTGGTAAGACGTTGAGTATGTCATGAGCATTTATTTATGTATATACCTATTGATGTTAGACTTACTCATGGCAGAAGAAAAACATTCTTAGGAAACGTGGTACCTACACACAGTATATGATCTAATTACAGGTCATTTATGAGACTAATAGCCGAGGCCTTCATTGCATGAATAATTTATTGATAGTTCATTTCACTTAACAAATCTAGATCGTTTTGTCGAAATGTTATTTGATCGAAACTCTTACATGCGACGAATGTAATTATTAATACAGGGTATAATCGTAAAGTGTGTCCAGGCGCCATAAATGTAAGAGATATCAAAAAGCGTTAAATTGATATCGAAAGTCAAGTCAAATCAATAACGTTTTAAAAATAAAACTAGGAATATCCAATATTTTAATATTAAACACTCCCGTACATTTTATATGATATTCGTAGAGAGGCTTTAGTTTTCATACTGTACGAGATTAACTCTGTAAAGTTAGAAAAGTAAGAGTTAACAGATGACAAAACTAATAAAAAAATATATATAATAAAGTAATAAAACTATTGAATAAAAATATAATAGCATAGTCAATCATTTGTGAGTTGAAAACCAAAAAAAAACGATTGTTTGCTTGAAAAAATAAATATAGGCGGCTTAAACCCGGAAAAACAGTTTCATTTCCTATGTGTAACAATCGCGAAAACCTGAGAACTCGATATTTGTGAGTTGGTAAATTTAATGTTAAAATTTTGGATATTTCTAGTTTTAATTTAAAAAGTTATTGATGTCGATTTACTCGTTAGGTAATGTACTTTCGACATCAGTTTAAAGTTTTTGATATCTCTTATATTTATGGAATAATCGCTTGGGCACACTTAACGATTACACCTGTATACATACGTAAGTACGTGTTAAAATAATATGGTAATATCTAAGAATCAAAATAAATTTGTGTGTTATTTTTCTAGTTCTTATGGCTGGATATCGTCGTTTTGCATTGTTACATAACATCTTGTATTTATATGTAGCGAGCTTTTGATGAAAAGTAAAGTCGGTTTATGTTTCTTCACATTGGTAGATAATGTTTTGATTAAATGCAGCGCTGATCAAACATTGCACAAAATTTACGTATTAAATTTATAAATAGACAACGAACAGTCGTAGATGAAGTATAAATAATTGGAACAAGATTATAAATGATGACGTATTGAGTTCGCAAGGTCATTAAATAGGTTTTACATGTCTTAATTTATGATATTTACTTTTCAGTTTCTTATTATTTTTCCGTCTTTAAACTTAGTATAAGTTTTTAATCAACGCGGTATATGTTTATTTATTCATTCAGAATAGATAGATAGAACTGCCTCCGTGGCCGAACGGATACCATGCCGGACTGCCACTCAGAGGTCCCAGGTTCGATTCCCGGGTAGGGAGAAATATTTATATGGCCTACATTTATTTCTCTCATGAGTTTGGGTGTAATTTGTGGTTGTCTATGTGTGAGTCCATGGCACTCGCGACACAGGGTTTCCCTAGTACGGGCCTGTGTTGAGTGTATGCATTATTATAAAAAAAAATATCCAACACAATCATACGCATAGTACTGTTAAATAAGGCACAATCAAAATGTAATAGCATTGTACATATAGCACTTATAAGCTACTATGGCAGCATGCATAGTGGCGGTTTTTATTACATATAAAAAAGGTGTACACTTTGAAATAGGTTAATAAGGTTAATAGGTTAAATATTAATAGGTTACAAATTATTATAATTGATCTTTCTCCTGCAGTATTTCCTTTGCCTATGACATGGGGTTCTTCAAAAAGCGTGTTTACAGGGCTCTCAAAGACTGGTAACGCATAGCACCTCATCTGATGTTGCAAATGTCCATGGGCGACGATGACCACCTCTCATCAAGTGGCTCGTCTGCTCGTTTGCCTCCTTCTATACATTTAACAAAAAATATTCAATATAAATTTGTATCGAATTGACATTAAATTATTTTTGTGAAATTACTCTACTACTTTGTTATTTATTTACTTTGTATTTAAACTACTTTACTTTGTTTGTAATATGCTTTGTTATTAATACAAAGATCGAAACGTTAGAAAAAATTAATAATAATTAATACAAAGTGGAGTAATTTCACAAAAATAATTGAATGTCAATTCAATAAAAATTTAATTACAGTTAATAGCGACATCTCTAGTCAGAGCTGGTAGCTGTAAAATTATGTAATTGGGTGACGAAATACTTTCATAGACTTCTCATAGATGGCGCTACGGCTAAAAAGTCGCACATTGAAAAATTCGTGAGGTCCGCTGGCTCGTTCCGTGGCTTAGTTGGCATAGCGTCTGGCACGGTTTGCTAGAATACGTCGGTTCAAATCCGACCGGATTGAAGGACTTTTTTCTAAGTGTTCGATCTTTGTATTAATTAAATATTTAATACAATTTCATTTTAACTTAATCTTATTTTAATTTTAAATAAATGTGTAGTCATAAGACACAAAATTTTACTCTTTACTGAAAAATAACTACAAGTCTCAAAAGAAATTAAACTATTTTTCCGGATTTCAATCGCGCATATTTGTTTTTTTCAAACAAACCGACGTTTCGACCCTTTACAGGTCCCATGGTCACGGTTGACTGAGGTGGTACAGTCTTCAACCAGTTATGTCTAATATTAATGCAAATCACCCTATTTTTTCACTATAGTTAAAATAGTTATTAATTAAATACCTTATTTTTAATTTTACAAAGAAAACATTCCAATTTACGCTACATTAACTTCAATTTATTTTTTTGAATATTATTTTATTGAATGAATTTTTAATAAGTTCAATTTATTATTAATTAATAATAGAAATTAGAATAACTAAAACATATTAGTTAGTACTGCAGTCATTGAATGTGTAGGTTTATCCATGACATGCTCGCAGACTGCAGACTTGTTTACGCGACGGTGTTTGACATCAGCTTCGCTTCTTTTGTCCAATATAAGAGAGACCGCACTTACAGTCAAGCTTGTAAACTCCTGCATCATAAGGGGATGTTACATTTCACGGGTCTCAGGAACTGAGAAATCTTCCTCAGGGGCTTGAAATAGGTCTTGATAGATGCACGCCTGAGGACTCTTCCGATTTTGTCTGTAACACCTCTCACGTAAGGTAAAATGGCAGGTCTTAGCTCGACTGTTGGCGGTTTCACACGGGGCCTGCGGCATTGGCGTGGAATCTTCACCTTATTCGCATGTAGGACTTGCTTTATATGTATGCTGAAGTTCCGCTGCCAGCTGATTAATTTTTCCGGATTTAAATCCGAAAAAATAGTTTCAATTCCTATGTGTAACAATCGCGAAAACCTAAGAACTCGATACAAGTCTCAAAATATACAAAATTAAATAAAACCTAAAAAAGTATTCGGATCACGGCATTTACGTTTTATTCATAACACAACATCGTATCTTAACAATCTATCTAACAAACAAAAAATCCAAAAAACTTGAAGTTCCGTCGTAGTCATATTCTAGTCGTATGTGGATGGTAATGATACGAATTATGATAATTGTCTAAGCGGGATGCGGGGGACTGCGGGGGGTGCGGGGAGAGGAAGGCGGTACCAAATGACAATCACGCGCGGAGACGTAATGAACGGGTGCGCGCGCGCCGCTGTACAGGTGCTAGCTATAGGATGCTCGTAGTGATGGGGATAGTGTTTATATTAATTTTGGAAACATCGATATTATTAATAACCTTAGATTTTGTGTTATTTTCCTATAAATGTAGAAGCAGTACAAGTAGTAGAAGCACTAGACCATTTGTGAGAGAGTTCTTTCAGAGAAGTACTGCCGTTTCACCTTACTTATTTTTGCCGCCAAGCAGTATAAGCATTAATGTGTTCCTGCTTTGAAGGGCAAGACTGCCTTTCCACCAGAGATGGAAGTCGATGTTGCGAGGCGGTGTGCGAGGAAAAAATCCACCAAAAGGATTACTTCATTTTCCTAGCCTCGCTTAGTGTAGCTCCGGTAGAAAATGGTTAGCGGAGCTAAGTATTTGTACACACAAAATAGCGAAAGATGTGTTTGAGGAATGTGTGTAAAACGTGTAGGAAACTTTTTTTTTGCAATTGTACATTTAATGGGAAAATAAAAAATCTTATCAACATAATATAGGGCGCATCAACTGTTCGTAAAACGTTCTATAGTGTTTATATTATTTAATACATTATACTGGTAGTACTTATAACATTTGTTCATTATGTCACTTAATCATTATATCTAATATTTGTTATTCTGAAGGTTCATTATACACATTGAACATTGAAACTAGAGCTACTGAAAGTATAACACTTACTGAACACTGACAAATCACCACCGCTCACCCCACCATACTGTATCCAGCCCGCGCATAGCTGAAAAGTATCCGTAACGCATCTTCGTACTGCGGCGCTGCACATCTTCTCACCACCTAGCTGCCTTGCAAAGCTTTGGTGGAAAACATCACACCGTTTCACAGCGCCGCTACACATTCTCGCACCGTCTCGCTGCCTAGCACATCTCTGGTAGAAAGGCAG
>NW_020654289.1:16036958-16089100 GCF_003589595.1 Hyposmocoma kahamanoa
ACATTCACAAACTAGAATCGTAACTTGAGATGTTTTTGATAAGTTCAGTGTGACTTGTCATTATAAAAGATTGTTGCCTTGCTTCCTACTGGTAGGATGACCAAACGTTGGTTGGCGTTCGGACGTGTAAGTACAATAAGTTTGTAATTCGTACAAATGGAAACAAATATATAATTGTTTTTTATTTATACAAAAATCAAACACAAAGAAAAATTCCTTAGATGCGGCTAGACTCGAACTAGCGGTCTCGTCATATTGATATGTTTTTTCAACGATACCACATGACGAACAAGTCATGCGCCTGGTGGTAAGCGACACGCCTGTGCATAACAGTTGCAGCGCCATTCATAGCTTTAAATCGCAAAGATCTGAACGGGACTCCCACCGCACCCGCGAGACAAGTTGACAAGTACCATTCAAAACCGGAATGCTATGAAATAGTACTTCCCTGGACGAACTCTTTCACAAGGAGCTCTACTGCTACTGAATATGTCGAGGTTGCTAGTTCGAGTCCAGAAGGACCGAAGGAATTACTTTTTGCGTTCGATCTTTGTATTAATGATAATTACAACAAATAATTGAGTAATTTCACAAAAATAATTGAATATCATGATAGCAAAACATCGTGTTATTTAATCAACCTAATATTACAATATATAGTTGTTGTTTAGATGAATGCTGCAAGCTGCAATACTGGTACTGTATTTATTATTTAAATTTTGTTTTAAATTGGGAAACATTACACAGTTACAAACAAGAGCTGAACTTCCCTGTAGTAGAGAGATGAAATCACATCCAAAGTACTTTTGAACAATTCAGTTCTCTAAATTAGTCCTATCAGGAATCGAATACTGTTTCCTCAACTCCACTTCAGTATACCATATTAAATTTAATAAACTTTTCTAAATTGGTTTGGCAGAGCAAAGGAATTCACTGCTAGGTACTAAACAGCAAACCTTCCAGTTCTGGTACTCACAGTTGCAAGTTGGCAAGGGCCGACCAAGGCGAACTTGTTATGATCAAATTGAGACCATCCTAAAGAAGGGCCGGGCCAAGAGTACCCTTAATCGACGAGAGTGTATGAAAGCACTGAAGCGTGTTGATGGGATTGACCGTAGCAAGTGGGAGACTGTCGTCATGCCTACCTCGATGGGAAAAAGGCGTGAAGTATATGTATGTATGGCACTCACAGCTCATAACTTGAGACAAGTTTCATTCGGTCTTCTTATTGAGCGCCCAGAGTGCAAATCCACTGCCTGGTCGCCATGGTCTATATGCAAAATGTAACATTTATTATCTTTTTTTTTTCAAACATCATGTTTACCCTACCTACAGTCTGATATTACAACCCGACAATGCTGGGAAAAGCAGTAAAAGAATGTTCTAATAATTATTTGGTTCAATTGCCCACCGGTCCGCAAATTACACACTCAATTGTTTTTGAATTTTAATAAAGTCGCATGAGACTATCATTGACGTTTAATAATCTGTTATGGTGATTAGTTTTGATAGAACTGCATAGATACAATTCTATTTTCTACAGTCCAAATTTCGGAGCTATTCGGGTATTATAGAATTAGACGATTATACAGGGTTGTTTGTAAAATACTAACAACCTCATAGGACTTTATTATTATAGCTAACATCACAAACAATAACTTTCATTCCGTGACATCTTATAAAACATAATATTTTTAGTGACATAACTAGCTCCTTGTGAAAGAGTTCGTCCATGGAAGTACTGCTATCTTACCTATTTCTTCCGCCAAGCAGTTATGTGAGCATTACTGTTTCGGTTTTGAAGGATAGGGCGCTGGTGAAATAACAGGCACATGGGACTTGTCAACTTATGTCTCAGGGTAACAGGCGCAGTGACAGTGTCCGTCAGATCTTAGCAATTTAAAGATCTGAGTGGTACTGCAACTGCTATGGACAGAAGTGTCGCTTAACATCAGGCGCACGACTTGTTCGCTCTGTCACTTGGTCTCATAAAAAAATAAAATTACCAAAAATAAGCTTTGAAGTTTTTGTTGTATTCACTGACACTTTTTAGATCTAGATCTAATAGTACCCACGCTCCTGCGTTTTACACATACTTATCACAGTTTAGAGCGATCAATGTAAATATTGTTCATGGAATAGATGTTGTTATTTATAGTATATTTTTTATTTTGTAATTTTTATGTGCACTGTTCATCCCAATCAAACTTCAAATCGGATAGTTCTAAATTGCTATGTTGTTATATTGAATGACATAGGTACCAATATGTTTATAGATTTAAGTCGTAAATGTTACTTGTAAATTATTATTAATGGCAGTTTTGTTTTTGTGGAGCCGGTCGAGACGCGTCACAAAAATTTTATTTCAAAGGTAGCGAGTTTTTCAAAAGGGTGGGGTCTGAAAAACAGCTTAAGCTTAGACTCTTACTTTTTTATCTACTTCACACGATGTTATTTAAGGATAAACTTGTATATTACTGTACTCATTGTAAATAAATAAAGTTCTTTATTATTTTATTATTATTATTAGTGATAATAGTCCTATGAGGTTGTTGGTATTTTATAAAAAATCCTGTATATACTTAATCTATTTAATTGTAATGTATTATTTGATATTATAATTATCTAGCTCTAAGTTTTACTAGTGCAATGAATAATTTACCTTTACTCTTTAAATTAAGGTTAATACTCGCTTTATCATTCCAGAAAACGAATAAACGTCCTATTTGCAACCACCAAGCGCACATGTACTATGCGAGGGCCGTTTTCAAAGAAATCATTTACACCAATTATACATTTTTTACCTCATTATTATAAAAGAATACTTAATGTACTAAAAGCCCACACCTGATGTCGCATCGATCCAGGTACTAACAATAAAATGTCAAAGCAATACCATCATTAAGGTAATACTGGAGTCATTATGGATAATTCCATCATTCGTTAGGAAATAATGATAACGTTCAATGTTATACGACTGGGCTTTAAAACATAAACAGGCTGTACGGCCTATATACAAGGCGAATTTTATAATTAATTATATTTTATGGGGTAATATGAATTACATCCCATTTGAAAAACCATCAGCTATTCTACAGAATTAATCGAACAAAAAGCGTTTGACAGCGGATTTTTTCTCTGTTTTGTGGTTTTTCTTTTATGAGACCAAACGACGGGACGGAATCGTACGCCTCGTGTTAAGTGACATGCCTGTCCATAGCACTGAAACTGTTACGGACAGGCGTGTATGTGTGTAGCTTATCATCAGACGCACGACTTATTCGTCCCGTCACTTCGTATTATTAAAACAACAATCACTTGCATTTCCACTCGGTGCTTTAAATCGTAAACGTTTAAGGGACACAGCCACTGCGCCCGTCACACTAAGAGATAAGTTGAAAAGTGCCTATGTGCCTGTGATTTCACCAGCAACCTTACCTTTTAAAACTGGAACACAGTAATGCTCACATAACTGCTTGGCAGCAGAAATAGGCAAAGAGGCAGTATTTCCTTAGACAAATTCCTTCACAAGAAACTCTCTTGCTACTACTGGAAGTAAATGAGGTTCGTATTGAAGTAAATACAAAATAGATACAATATGTAACAATGAAACAGACACACGCACACACGTGTATCCACACGGACACGCACACGTACATAACACGCACGTGTGTATGTCCTCGCCGGTTTCGGCTACAGCGACTGCTATTGTTTAGAATTAGAGCTGCGGTTGGTTGCTCTTTCATGTGCCCTTAGATGGCTACTTCTTATTGGTAAATGTTCGCAAACAGTAGCGATACCTAAGGACACCATCCATATAGTAATGAAAGATGGCTGTAGGTGTCTTAGCCTTGAGAGCATCACGCTTCGCGGCCGGGTCTGATAGTCTGCTCCTCAAATTCTGTGATCTGAGTTTTCACAAAGTGCCTCCACGCAGAACGGTGACTCGACTGCATGTCCCACCTCGAGGGGTCAATGTTGCAACTTTTCATGTGTCTTTTCAGAACATCCTTGTATGTCAAGACTGGCCACTTTGCTTCCGCTTGCCATTCTGGAGTTCAGAAAAGAAGATACTCTTCGCAACGCTCGATTCATACATGCGCGAGACGCGTCCACGCCAGCTCGCACATACCTACCACACATACTTTGAACTCATGAGCAATACTTTGCCGGTTATAATTACCATTGCCTTCTTTGTTATTTAATTTGATAATCGAAATAAAAGATGTATTTCTCTAACAGTATAATAAAAGGTGTGTTTCTCTTAACTTTTCGTTTTTTCTACTCTATTAGTGGATGTAATTTTTAGCTTTTTTACGTAATGGATATTTTATTTATTACATCAATGGAATTTGAGCCATTAATTTTCTTAATATGGAATAAATAAGTTTTGCTGTAGAGAATCGCTTCAGCATTACACATTACATGAAAAAAAAATCACCCTGTATTAACTGAGGCATTATTGGAGCCCTAATTGCGATTTTAGTATCTAAATTAGTAATTGTAATAGGAGCATTAATTGGTAAGAAATGAGTAACTATGATAATGTCTGTTATATTTTTGGTTTAAGTTGATAGAGACTTGGTTTATAACATAATCTTGCTGTTAATTAGGACTAATGTTATTATGATTGCAAAGCTTATAAAAGCTTTGCAATCATAATAACATTAATTGCGAATTCAGTATTTAAAACACTATTCTAACAAGAACTTTAATTGGTAACAAATAAGAAACTTAATATCAGCCTTTAGTAACCATTATGAACGAAATAATATTATGTACATACATAGTTAGTGTTTAGAGTTTTTGGATATATACGTTATTTTTCTAGGTAGATAAAAATATTGAATTATGTACGTTTCAAATTCAAACATAATTTTGCCCGTTCTCACGAATGCTTTCAAATTCCATTTTCCTTTTCAGAGCGACCATCTTTGACTTCTCCAACCGTTTTAAAAACCACATTCCATTTTTAAACCGTCCAATTTACAATCGCATTCAAAAACAGAACGTCAACGTTATTTACGATCGAATGTGTTTTGAGTTATAATTATCGACAGAAATCGAAAGAGCAGTTATTGCCAATAATTGGGCAGTGACTGGGTATAACTATAGTGGCAGACTCGTAACGTTGTTTTATGGGGTCCTTAAAAAATAAATGATTGTCATTGGACGCTGCAGAGCTGTAATAACTCTAATTTGCGTTCGTCTAATTGACAATGACCTTTGATAGACGCCGGGAATTGAATTAAAGAATGCAAAGAAAAGCGTTTTTAAATTGAATATCTTTTGTTTGCATCTTGTAAAATTTTATGTTAAAGGATACCTTCCTAAAGAGAATTGATTATGTGAGTTGAAGTTTGGATGTACATCGGCGGGTGACGCCGTGCAGGTGAGTTAGAATGAGTGTTTTATGTTTACCAACGATGTTGTGTAAATCAACTCAAGCCGATATCTTCTTCTTCGCGTGTCGACTCTGACGTTTATATTTGTGAGGTCGCTGAGTACACCAGGACTGACGCAGCACACTGACTGTACAGATCCTCGCGGGTGCAGGCGTAGGGGAACCCAGGACAAGATAAAATATGTGCCATTGCAGTGTGAAACCACGGTCTCCTAATATCTTCATCCCTCTAATTATCTGTTTTCTAGGAAACGCGCTTACTTCCCCTGATTCCTGAAATAGTTCTAACTACTATTTACTATGATATTAGTGTCTAAATTACTTAAATTTGCTATTGTAAGCTATTTCTCGCACTTTGACAATTTACTCACTTTTCGTGTCTAATCTCCCGACCTTGACATATTTTATCGTACGGATAGTATCTCCGAATTTTGCTATTCGTTTTTCCAATGCTAATTACGTACTATTTCATCAATTTCACTTTATAAACATTTATTTCGTATTTAATATTTTTATATGTTGACATTAATTGACAGATATGTTACCTCTCTACAATCTATTTTTCCATAGATTATCCTATAAATTACTCTTACGTTGACATGTAATTTTAGCAGTAGAAGCGTTTCCGCTTCTGGCTGCTCACTGTTTGGCTCCTCATTTTAAATTCAAAATTGATATTCGAATTTCGATGTTCTCTCTCGCTCTACCAAACGCTGGTCATTCTTGTACTGACCTTGGCGGCATCTGGTCCTCACTAGATTTAGTAAATATACGAAGTCTCACCTTTTCGAAGCCCTACACCTGGCCTTACTTCTACCGCGCTTACGCGCCTGCCTGATGACAGTTCTTCGATTGCTTCACGCTAAACCTGGTCTTCACGTTTGCGCTCCTCATACCTGGACTGTGTGCTTCACCTTCACCAAGCGAGTTTGGAGCGGCAGGAGTAACTGAAGTCAGCGACACTCAAGATGAAGTAGAACTCCACCTCCGAGTACAACGTGATACAATCCACTGCTACACTACCACCGCCGTCTTGTCGACATTCCTCGCTGCCCTCTGGTTCCGCTCTACAGCCATTATCCAGCTTGTAACCTCGCTGTTCTTCGGTTCTGCACCTCTGTCCTCAGCCACCAAGAGTCGAAGACAGAGGCCTCCAACTCCGTGTCTCCATCTTCTCCTGTTTCCACCTTCACACTACACCTACATTACTTACTCTACCATGTTCTAACACTCTCAGTTTCTTTCCGCCCCGACCTTTTAGCTCTCCACTCCCACACCATAGACTGGAAAGAGATACCACAATTACATGCGCTCTCAGAGTTACAACCCCACCCGTGCATGTTCTTCTTGCCTCGGCAGACTTGGGTCCCGCAGTCTATTTAGAGATTTCCAAGTGTGCCAAGGTAGATTATGCCCAGGAGGGAGGTGCTCCGACAGCGAAATGAGTGATGCCGTGGGGTATCTCTCCTTTCAGAGAATTTATACGGACCTGGTTAGTTTCCCCATTCAGAGGAATTACTTCTTTAATTAAGCTATGCCGACTCTTTAGACGATATTATTCAGTTAGAAGACGGGAATAGATTCCTTGCAGAGCAGTATTTGCTCCTAACCGACTTGAGCAGCCTAAGCATCCACCCTCACCAGTGTAAACAACATACTCGTGTTAGATCGTGTACTACACTATGAACGTCCTATAACAAATTTTTGGAGATCCGTGCTTAAAATGTAAAGAAAGGAAATGTGGAATTTCGATATCTGTACTTGACTGTGATAGGCAATTTCTTTGGATTTGACATTTTGCTGCTTTTCAAGTACAACAGCCCATTCTAGTATACTACTACTATAGTTCATTCTTTGTGTGATTACACATTTGTAGTCCGAATGCGTATAATAGCCGTGGTGGCCTAATCGAAGTTGAAGAAGTGTCACAAACCTTGGTAAGAAAGAAGTGAAGTCCCCAAACCGCACAGTGCCTGCGTGGCGGACCATAGCCTAAATCCTTGCCTGAGAGGAGACACGCGCCCATCAGTGGGACATATAAATGGACTCATGATGATTCCGAATGGGTTAAATTTTATCAATAATTTTATAATAATATTATGCAATCTGAACACCGAGCTTTAATGATGCGAATGTGGATGGAAGGGTCTTAAGAGGACCTCCCAGAAGTTGACTTACATTGACTAGATGAGTGATGTCCTGAAAAAGGCTGGGATCCGAAGTGACAAGAATAAAAGAAGTTGTATGAAAAGGGTAGCCCATGTATGTCAGGCTAGAAAGTTGTGTCAGTATAGAGTAAGATGGCGTTCCGTGATCTTTGCCTAACCTTCCTATGAGGCAAGGGTGTGAGCTAAGGTATGTATGAACACCGAGCTTTTTATTGGTTAAAATAATCATGTAACATTATGGATCGATTGATATACGATTCGTCAGTTTTACATTTTAGACATACTGCAGTTGTTTTTAACTGCAACTAATTAGCTCTATGAATTAGGCGATTTTTAGATACACCACTATTTTAGAAAGCCATCGATTTGTATTGCGTTGTACTATTAAAATTTATACATACTTGGTAATTGGTACTTGGTGCAACGGGCTGGTATCGCAACTCAACGACAAGGCGCCTATTTTACTTCTTTTATACATAATAACTGGTAGCAAAATTACAAATAATATGTAGATTTCAAAGTTTTTTGTTTTATTTATGGAATCAGTTTCGAGAGATGAAATTCGAAGGGGATTACATTTTTTTGACATCGTCGAGGGATTTATCAAATAAAAACTTGTAAAACTACGCGTCCTGTTACATTATGTGCTTTATACTCTCCCGAACGTTTGTTCAATTTTTTTTAAAGTAACTGTTAAACACAGTCGTCTTAACTATACGCCATAACACCAAACAATAGTATTTCCGAAAACGTAATTCTAAAAAATATACACTGAAAATTAAGTGAAAATGATGTCGAGTGTAGTATCTTTAATAATTTGCCTGGCTTATAACTAACGCGAGGTAAGACGATGGCGGGGCTGAGGGCGTGAACCGGGTGTCATGTCGGGTATACGGAACACTAATTGCCCAAGTCCGACTTGGTCTTAGCGGATTTTATTTTTTATATCTTGATAATAACCTTCATCGGGCACTTTATGTGTTAACTTAAACGGTGTAATCTTTTGTTACGTACCTTTAAATGTCGACTAAATGATACTTAATGCAGGCAGACAGTTTTTTTTTCATTAACAAAATTAATGGAAAGGACTTTAGTCCATGGTTTCTTTTAATAATTTTGTGTAGAGTTAATAGATTAGAACGCGTAGACAGGGGACAAAGAATGAAATGAATTTCTAATCGTGGTTACTATTTGACTAATTGTCCAAACACCAGGGTACAGCATAGTGACTTTTTAACATCTCCCAACCATAGTGTTATCCTCCCGAAATTTAAATAAGTAAAGTATTTTTTTAAATAAGTAAATTTTGCACCCTTAATGTAATAGGGCCACATTTGCTAAATGACTACCTTTCAGGAAGGAAGTTTAAAAACTCTACGAATAAAACTAATCGATAACTATTTTATGCTTAACTATAACCTCATAGCTTAAGTAGGACAGTTCACATGCATTATCATTATATGTAACTTTATTTGCGATTTCTTTAATAATAATAATAATGTCTTATGACGGTTCGAGATATGAAAAAGGTACCCTGTATGAGAGTGACTACATTCAAATATAAATTACCACGTAACCTGTGATTCCACACGACCCTCGGCCTCGTGCGGAGATCGGCAGTCGATACTAGCACCTGGCGAACTCGTCAAACTTTTGTAATTGAATCGAGAAACTTGCAGCGACAGCCGCTAACTCTCAACTACTACTATAGATTTAGGAACGCACAGAACTAGTCTTAAAGTTAATTTATGTTGTAGAACGTTCAATCACATTACTCCTAATTATACTAGAATTCAAACCACGAAAGTTATTTCAAAAAGATGGCATTACAGTATTGTTTATGAATTGAAATACAACAACAAGTCATTCTAACGTAGGCTAAAAGTTTATATACTATTTAAGTTACAGCTTTTGTTTGTTAGTGATTGTAAAAGTGTGGAACATGAAATTAATGAAATTATAATTTTGTACTTAATTATGGAGAGACGAAGTTGAGCAAGACCTCCGCGCTCTGCATGCAGAATTTCCTCCTAGTTTTAGGTTGAGCTGAGCCAACGGAGTAAGTTACTAAGTACTTAATACAATATAATTTAAAGAGTTGAGTATAGTCATTGACTTACAAATAAAGGGACGTCTGGTCCGCGCTAAAAAGTGTCCGAACTTAAAGGGCGTTAAAATCGTATACAGAGCGTCAATCACGTTTTAGTCTTCGTTTGTTCGACTGACAGCGCGCTTGTCAATGATGCCGTATTGTGTAGTAAAACCTTGTAAAAATTACTCAACTAAAGTGAAAAAATAGGATGGTATATCATATTTTCAGTAAGTACTACATTGTGTTATCATAGTTATCATTTAAAAGTGTTATTTTATGCACTAGTATATATAGTATTTAATTTATATTTAAATTAATCGTAAATATAAATTACAAAAGCAATCAAAATAATCAAATAGCTAACTGTTTCTTTCCGACTCATTGCTTGCGTAAAAGACTCGATCGATCACGTCAATTTCAATTATTTGAAATGCAAGCGTTTGAAATATTTAGAACAAAAATTTCATAGAGTCGCTTTGATGCTACTGTTATTATTCAAATATTTTTAATACATGTTAGTAATACTTTCAAACATTGTTGTACTCTTTCTACGGCTCGGGGTTACGAATCAGAAGACCGAAAATACATTTGCCCGAAATAACGTTTGCATGAATTTCCATAATCCCGAAAGTATTTTTTTAGATTTTTCGGGAGAAATATGTGTGTGGCCTACATTTATTTCTCTCATGAGTTTGGGTGTAAATTGTGGTTGTCTACATGTGTATCTATGGCACCCGCGACACAGGGTTTCCCTAATGCGGGGCAATGTTGAGTGTGTGCGTTATTATAATTATTAGTACCTAAGTGTTTATTTTGGAAAGCGTTTCTCTTGCGCAATCAATATCGCGCATTTTAATTTTGTAATTATCCTATAACGGCAAATACCTTACTACCGTCATAGCCATACTTTTTCATGCACAAGAAACATTTCCAAGAACTATGAGCAGTACGACTATGCCTGTTGACGGAATCAACCGTCGTCAGTGATAAACCGTAATAATTATATTGAATCAATGTAAGCACTACGGCATATAGAAAAGTGGTGACGTTTTAAGAAAATGAATCGAACGGGTTAAGAAAATGGTAAGAAAAGAAGGGAAACCAGAGCTGATGCAAGCTTGATAAAAGACCATAATATTAAAGCTTTGGTATGTGATTACATCCACGAGTGAACAAAAACACTGCATAATAATACAAACAGTAACAACCTTGATAGCCTAACGGTTTGCACTGTGGGCACTGGATGAGAAGTTCCCGGGTTCGATATCGGTAGGATCAATTTAACAATTAACTTTTCTAAATGGTTCTGGTCTTGGTATTCTATTGTAAGACAACCACCTGATTTGAAACTAGGGAACTCTCTGTACATACTCCCCATGAGTATCAGAGCAACAGAATCCCAGAGCAGAACCAATTTACAAAAGTTCATTTCCCAAATTGGTTCTACTGGGAATCGAACCTGGGACCAAGAACGATGGAATTTATTCCGGGGCATAACTCAGAACACCCAGGCCAAAACAACTTTCGAAAAGTTCACATTTAGTTTTATAGTTGACTGAGCTGATTTTTTACGGTTTTAAAAAAAAATCTCGAATAACTCGAGAAATCGGGTACGAGAATTCTCGGAACTCAAGAAAAATAAAGTCAGACACCCTAGCTCGTAATAAATGGCATTGTATAAAATTCAACATTTACGTATAAAATTTATTTATAAATAATAAAGGCTACTCCATTATACCTGTGTTCAAGTAGTTTTCACTGGAAGCTACATATCGTGCATTTTGGTAAGTTTCCAGTAGAAGCTGAGGGTCGTATTCCAGAACTGTACTCAATGCTCAAGACTTGAGCATTGAGTAGAGTTCTCGAATACGACCCTGAATATGGTGTTTTTTTGCGCATTTCAATTGTTGCAAGTAAAATTAGGCAGTACTGCTATGACATTACAATTTAAATTCAACGTTTTAGTTTTTCATATTCCTTTACATGCCACTACGTTTAAATAGGTTGACTTGGGACATTTTTTTCGTGGTTTTTGTGTTAGACCCGTCGTCCAATTATTTGTAAGTCAATGGGTATAGTGATCATATTTGGTAATGTCCATTTTCCGGACAGGGGACACTGTCAATTTAAATATCAGAGTCAGATAGTGACTACGAAATATCTATTGTTAAGAAAATATTCTTGCAGAGTTCATGAAATTAACAACGGATTACTGAAAATGATATGGATTTCTATTATTTTTCCAGCTCTATAACAATCATAGTGTTGGACAAAGTTGTTTAATCGTGCGATTAGGGCGGTGTCGTGCGGTGCCAGGCGCCACTCTAGTACGAAGTACTTCTCTTTAATTAACACTTCGTCCTCTAATTTTGTGTTAACCGAGGTTACAGGGTAAACTGCAGTTTTGACAACGCCCACACTTGTTTATGTTGAATTGCTTTTGTAAACTTTCCTTATTTTTGAAGGTTATGTGAGAAATACTTATTATTAGACTTTAAGTAGAAATGCGAAGTGGCATAACCCTCAATTTTCAGAAAATAATGTTTCATTTCAAATTTAAGCCTTAATTCGAATTAAAGATTGTATTAAAATATTGGGTGGTTTCAATCTGTTTTGTCGGAGCCAACATGTAGTGCCGCGAAGATTTTGTATATGTTTGGGTAGTATTTTGATTTATCTATTAGGATTACATAAAGTGTGCATGCATTGTTTTTCTTATGGCGCTGACACATTCAATAATGATTAAAATCCCTTAATAAATAAAAAGTTAAAAAAATAATGCTATTGGTACAATTAAGAGCACATCAAGTTGGACATTTTGAACATTGTAAGAGGCATAGAGTTGATCCCAAAAGTGTCAAGTTTGTTGCGCAGTGCTAAAATATAATAATTTTTGAACACTGTTGTAATGAGAACAGCGTTGCTTTGTAAAGTTTTGTGAAAATCTTTATTAATTTTTTTTTTTTTGTTATATTTTGTTTAGTACTTAGAACAACAAAATATAACAAAAAAAAAACAATAACATATTATTTACCTTAAACTTTTCAATATAAACAAATTTGTCTGAGTAACGAGTCTGTTTAATAATCTTTATACTGTAACAAAGTATAATATAATTCTGTTCCACTGTCTGAAATCCATGATCCAGGTTCATTTGAATAGAATTGGAATCTATGAACCAAGTTCATTCAAATAGAATTGGAATTTATGAACCAGATTCATCCAAATAGAATTGGAATCCAAGAACCAGGTCTTTCAAATAGAATTGAACTTATTTAAAAACTTGTCCTTCATCATTTAAGATACAATGAATTGAAGTATAAATATAGCTATTTCGTATAAGTCACGTCTCTGTCACTTTATAATTAATTATTCTCATTACAAAAACACCTAAAAACACATAATCTGGGTCCCAAATCTGTTAATTTTGAATCATCTCAGTTGTGTGTAGATACACTGTCAGTGGTAGGATTTTGTACTTTTGGTATTCTGGTAAAAGTTAAGAGTAATGGCGTGTCAGTTACTAGCCATCGAGCTACTTACTATAAAACATTTAATATAAATAAATTTTTTAAATTATAATACCAAAAAAATTGCAATGGCAACAATTTTATGGTTATCTGCTCTATGGTGAAGCTGTACTATTACAGTGAAAATATCTAATTAGATTTGAAAATTTTAATTTAGGCCTATTCAAGGCTGGAGTGGCTAAGCGTTCGAGTATTTTATATACAAAAAAGCTACGAACTCAATTAAAAAGTATCTAATGTGCTAACTACACGATAGATATTGTTGTCTGTTTTCTTAAAATATTGGATACAAATTTATAGTTAATCACTTAATTAATTTTAAGGCACTTAATTGCCACGTTGTGTACACATCCAATAGAGAGTATAGTTCTGGTGTCTCAATGTTATATCGACAACATATTATTTGTATCTCGTATCTGTATGTTAATTATTCACATAGGAAAATATTTATTTTTATTTATTATATGAAATTTTTAACTATTTGAAACGTTTTTCTCTTTAGTCTTAATCATACAATTTAGACAAGATCAAATTTTTTAATGCTGTATACAATCGTCATTGGTACGAACGTTTACCAATGTTTTACTTTTCGTTGTTTTAAATAATGTTGTTAATCTATTTTCTGTGATCTGTACCATTAAAATAAAAAATAAAAAATTGAATATAATATCACACAATTTACAACAAACTACCGACTCTCAGCAAAGACGCAAAACTCGTCTTGTTTGTGTGAATTAGATATTATATTTTCTCATGCCTAAAACTATATGTCAAGTATACCAAAAAAACCACACTTTTATTAACCAAAATGATATTATATTTTCAAATAAAGCTATAACAAGTAACAAATATGGACAGTTTCCTGTAATAGTGAACCTCCCCTTCTCATGACTAAATTACGAAGGTATACAAAATTATGTATGTCATAGATTGTTTGTCATGTCTGGGGATCGAACCCGGGCCTAGCGTTAGCATTTGTCTTCATTTTCTTTCGTGGAGGGTGTAGGGACGCGTAGATGATCGATTCTTTGGTCGATAAAGCTACTGTAGATGATGGAAAATTTAAAATATATTTGTATCGCAACAGTAAGATGACACGTTACACTATTTTAATTGGCACTAAGAAGAATAACGACACAATAACATACACTACACGACATACCAGTGTCCGGTAATTTTGAAACCATACCTATAATAATAATAATAAAATAAAACCGTTTATTTTCTTCCATCATGTACATCGTGTAGCTGAAGTAGTATAATAATCATAGACAAAAGGTTGAGAGACAAGAGCTCATACTAGGCTAGAGCTGTGCTACGACCCTTCCGGTATGTAATGGATAAAATGGTAAAATAATGGGTAATTGGACAATAATAAAATAAATCTAAAATGTATATTGAGTTCTTATATTTTCGCGATTATTATACATTTTGAAATGAAACTAGTTTTCTTTTCAAACTTACTAACTTTTCGGGTACTTTACAGGTTCCATAGTCACGCCTGACTGAGATAGTAGTTATCGATATATTATATTGTAGTTAAAAAAATTGTTTGCATAGTAAAAACTGTCATAAAATCAACATGTCTGTAAAATAATAACGATTTGCATTTTTAAATCAATAAATACATTTTGAAAATTCCAATATAGTCTGTTATGCAAACATTAAACACACTACGTGACGTCAATGTGCTCGCCGTTACCTTATGTTTACCTGTCAATAACGTTACGTGTTCGGAGTTGACATGTGCTGTTTGCTCGTTATTTTTTAATTTATTTTTAAATATAGTTTTAGAGACCTGAAAAGTTTTATTTAAGGGTAAAATAATATTTTTCGTGGCTGTTCATGTCCATTGTGGTTCTTTTTAAACATTTTCTGATAAGTTGTCATCTTAGCAGAAATTTCTAGATATAATATTCTGCCATCTTCAGCCGTAGATTGTGTCAAACGTTCTGTCAATAATTTATAATCACATACGATAAACTTAAGCATGCGACGACTATCGAAGGATTATCGCTTATGAAAATCAGTAAAATCATAAGTCTCATTAATATAATGTAATGACGACAAAAATTTTACGGCAATTACCTAGCTACGGTAGCCTAATGGTTTGTCCTACCTACTCTCAAGTGGGCTCGAATCTGGTCTGGCACCGCTAAGGTTTTCTGAATTTATGTGCGAAATTTAAATTTGAAAATCACCATGTGCTTTTCGGTGAAGGAAAACGTCACAGGGAATCTAATAATATGTGTGAAGTTCTCAACCCCTATTGGGCCCGTATGGGAACTACCCAAGCCCTTCCATTGTGACAGGAGACCTGTGGCCAGTAGTGGGGCCAGAATAGAGTTCCCAACCCATTGGATCAGTTTTTTGGAATATAAATAAGCTTTGAAATAATCAACTCAATATCGATATAATTACGCGTCACTAGTATCCCTAGAACAAAGAACATTGATATTAATTCCACCGTCCCGTACGAAATCACGGCCTTATCTAATTACCCGTTATCCTACGACCGGTAAATATTAAACTCCGAAATTCGGAGACCGAATTATTAAATTATGAAATTTCTATATTATTAAATTATAGAATCGCGACCTTCTTCCTACCCTGGGGAAATAATAGGCGTGTTTTAAATGAAATAAGGAGGGAATAACACTGTCAAAACGGACCGGTTACCAATTAACCGTTTCGGATATTTATTGTTATTTCGGGTATTATTTTTTTACTACAGGTAAGAAAATATTAAAAGGGGTTAACATTTCGGAAACCATCCTTAAAAATTCAGTCCATAATAAGTACATCCTGCTTTTTCTTAAATCTACTTTGCATTTTGTTTATTACACAATGTTGAACCAATTTTGTATAATTAAGCAGCAGTTTCATTATGTTCTATTAATAAGATTTTTTTTAATACAAATATCAATGTTGCCTTATAATATGCGGTACAATAAATAAAACTTAAATTAAAATAAAAAGTACTCTGATACAAAAATGCGTACTTTAAAAAGTCATCATCTGTAAACTAACGACTCGTCGAAGCCAAAGTCATCTTTATTTCGTAGGTAAGCAAATTACACTTGAAATTGTCATACTGCTTAAACTACACTGCTCATTCGTAAGGCAGATTCCCCTGAGAAGAATGAGCAAGAAACTCTAGGAGTTGCTTTTTGTAAATATACAGTTGAATACATTTGTCATTACAATATTTCATTTAAACATCTTAGATCGAGACTACCTGCAAGAGCTAAACGGGTCACATCGACATCTGATGTCGATGACGGGTCACTACTACAGATTTTTGTCATCCAATTTATAATAATCTTTAGTATAAAGTTTTTGTTTCACTATAGTTTTAAGCCTCGTAAATGGGAAATTTTGAATATCAATCTGAATCTTATTGTAGAAGCGAATACATTGCCCCTTAAATCAATTTGAGCCTTTGTGAAGACGACTGACAAGAACAGCTACTTTATTTTTATTCCTCGTATTAACGTTATGTCTGTTACTATTTTTAATTTATTTATATAGATATATAATAATAATAATTTTAATAGTTTTCTTAACTAAAATTACATTTTCATAAATGTATTGTGACGTTAGTGTTAATCTCTTTAATTTTATCTCTCAAAAACATTCTGGGACTCAGATTGTAAATTGCTGTAAACGCACGTTTCTGCAGGACAAAAATTCTATTAATATCGACGGCATTACCACAAAGCAAAATGCTGTACGTGATTAAATTGTGAATGTAGCTGAAGTAACCAATCTAGCTGTTTCGACGTCTGAAAGTTTTTTTTACCAACTAAATTAATGAACCCAAACACGACAGTTCTACTACTACCCAACTGCTCAACCACTCATAGGAGTGGTTGAGCAGTTGGGTAGTCATGAATTCAGGAACAGACCTAAGTTACCATATTATTGTAATATAATTGGATTTCCATAACATACCAAATTTCAAGTCCGTCAGACAAGGAGAAATAAAATAAACCTACATTGTCTGGGAAAAGTGCTGATTTTATTTTATTCAAGGGAACAAACAGTCATAAAATAGGTAAGTGATACAAAAACATCGATTAGAACAATTAGACCTGGAATTCCACAGACATAAACAAGAATTTAAACGAGTAAGTACGATTTAACTCAACTACAACAACATAATAAACTATATAATAAGGTAACATCCCGAACATTAGGAACAGTGCACTGTTATACGCAAATTAAATTAAAAAAAAACTGTGCAAGGATAACCCAAAAATATTTATATTACTTAAGTTTTTATTATAGAAATCCAAAGAGCGCTCAAAGAAACCATTTTTGGAGTAGTTTAGTTTTAAGGTAGCTTTAGAACGCAAGGAGGTGCAAACAGGAGCTGATGTTCTTTAAACATCTGAACAGATGTATTATTAAGATATTTTATGAAATCCACTCCACTCCACTAGTTTTGTTATGAATATTTATACAGAGATCGAACTCATAGAAAAATTTTGGGACTTGAACCCATGACCGCACTGTACCGTAGCGCCACTTGATACCAACTGAGCTACAGGTCAAGCTATCGTCGAAAATGTCGAAATTCTCCTATGTGTTTTTGTTATAGATCTGAAAGAAAGATTGTACTGGCTTTCGATATTCAGTCACTAGATGTCACTAGCGACGCCGAATAATAGAAGTTAAAAACACTATAACTAACAATTGTATTAAATTAGGTATTTGAAAATAATTTATTTCTTCTTTTACCCATGATATCTATTTTACCTTTACGGCTATATTTATTTTGTAGTCTTAACATACTTCTTATTTTTTTTGTTGAATTGAAATAACCAAAGGCTAAGATTTAAAATTTAAATGGAACATAACCCTTTGTCCCTTAACATAATAATTGCTGCATTCAACGTCTTTCAAATTCTTTCTAAATGGCTTAAACATTCTAACCACAGTAATTTGTACTAAGCATAGTATAACAGGGCCGATAATCTAAGACCTGCGTGTTACTTAGAGGTATGTACTCGAATAGAGATCAAGTAACGCTGGCGATTTTATGTATGTATAATATTCGGTAGCTATTAACTTATAAATTCTAAAATAATATGTCATAGCCTCAGGAGCACCATTTCTTAGATAGGATTTGAATATGTAAAAGCTGTTGTGAATTTTAAAACTGTTATCCCAAAGAGATAAGTCGGTTGTTAGAGGTGTACGGCTTTTAAGCGATTTGAATAAAGAGGTTAGCTACGTAACCCGATGCATAAGGAATAATTAAAACCGGTTAGGTACTTCCAAGGTCGAAAGTTTTACTTTTCGTTTTACATAAACTTTCCTTTTATAAATCGAAATTAAACCTTTAGTTAAAATATAAACGGTTCCTTTATTTAACTGTTTTGTTGAGTAGAACGGTAAATATGGGTTGTTAATCGAGGGTTTAACTTTAGGCGCAGGAATTACTGTTGAAAGGTTTTGAAAATTGTCGTCGTATCCAAACAACTAACAAAATAAACAGAAAAAACCATAACCTCACCCAACTTGAGGCAGTATATCCAAAATACCGATGGCTTGTGTTCACTGCAGCCAATCATACCAGATCAAAGGGGTGATCACCAAAGGACCTATTACACTGTTAAAAGGACCCTTGCCGCGGGGCTCATGTGGGAAATGATTTGAATTTGAAATTTCGGTACCAATTTAGCTTGAGGTGAGGCGACAGATACCGAAACGTAGTGAGAAAGGAGTGATCAAAATTGTGTAGTTTATAGAAACAACGCAGATAAATCGTTGAAACAGGTTGGAAAGCGGTTGAATTTTCAATGTACATACTGAGTATTGGATAGTTCATGGCATACTTTTAAACCTGTTTACTATCGTAAACAGAAAATTATGCTAGAGAAAACATTGCACTACAAAATGTCATATACTCGAATAATTTTCTTATAAAATTATATTCTATTTGCTATACCAACGACTTCAAGAGTTTATAACAGGATTCGAAATTACCAAGATAGTTATTTCCTTTGATAATTATGCGGTAGTCACCCAGTGATTCATACTTTTGTCCTCTTTCATTTTTAACTAAAAATGACAAACGGTGAGAAAACTAAACAAACACGAAAAGTCTTTGGGAAACAATTTTGTTTGTAACTTATTTTAATTTGACATTTCTCACGTTTGGATACGTCTTGAGCACACATACATGACAAGGCATTGCTAGTTAGTTTTGTTATTATAATTTTTTTTTAAATATCGTGGAAGTCATCATGATAATTATCAATGACAATTAGCACTTCAAACCCTGGTTTGTAGTAATTTGTATATTCTCGTTTAAGCTGAAGATATACTTATTATTAGCCTGAACGTGGTCAGAACTTTGATTAGTCTAATGACATCATTTTGCTGTAATGAGTATATTGTGATGAATGCTATAAAATTCTTCTACGTTCTGTAATGTTCCAAAGCCTATTGAGAACAGCGTACAGCATCATGACCTCAACTCCGTGATTTTACTCGGGCCTAGAAAAGGGAAAATATGTAATGATTGATAAATAAATACCATTGTTTCAGTCTTGGACTGCTCGCTTTGCCAGGTTGTCGAACCAAACACAAGAGCGAAAAAGAACCTTTCTTTTCCCAGGGTTCGACAAATTGAAAACTGTTGTTGTTTCAAGGGAAAAATACCAATTGGGTAGATGTGTTGAATACGCAAATGAAGAAAATTTTTATGGGTATCAGTTATCCACAGTCTTTTTGTCTCTTGGTTATCCATATACTATGTAGAGTCACAATATTAATACCGGGTCGCGTCGCTCCTCCCGAGGGGTTTCTAAATCATCCGTCCCTGTCGCTCCCTTGCGCCCGGCGCTAGAGTAAAAGAAAACTATGGACAAGTCTCAAAAAGCCCAAAAATTATATTTTGAAGGAATTACTTGATCATCGCAATAACCAAGGGTCCTAGCCATTGCCGGTCTTTTCAAGCATCTCCTAGTAAGGTAACGAGATTCTGCTGACAAAAGCAAGCAGATAAAAGAGTGAAAGCTTTCTTTACGTTCCCGTAATTAAATAAGATTTTCATATAATTTTATGTCAGTTTCAGAAGGAAATTTCGTGAAGATATTTATTCCACAAAATTTCTACGAAAATTGTCTTTTTAGTCTTTAATTGGGCAATTAAGTTGAGAAAAAGCTGACAAAGAGTGGAAGTGTTTCGTCATTAGTTTAGTAGTCCAAATTAAGTACATTTACTCATTTACTTTAAATATTTTTCTATTAATTTAAACACTAATTAGATAATTGTCAGGCTCTAAGGAGAATTTTGAAACAACACGTGCAGTTGCTGTCAAAGAACTTGCTGTTTTATTCTGAGGTTTACGATCTTATATACTAAGTATACATCTGTATCGTTTGACTATTTACTGATATGAATCATATACATTTTTTTAAAGAGAACAATGAACTTTAAATAGTGTGTTAGGATATAAAAAGTCGTATCCACACTATCGTAGCAAGACGTAGCGCCTCCGGTTACATTCGCTTTACGGTGTAATTTTTCTTATGTTATTTATTTATTTATTACGAAGTGAGTGATCTATATCACGTCATATCTTACACTCTTGTAAATGGGCTGGCATTTATTCAGAGCCTCGCTCTTTGTGCTGCGTTCATTGTTTCGATTCATTGTGATGTAATTGTTTTTAGTTGTTTTTTGTAAGGTGCTAGTGGGTTAGGAGCTTTGTATAGTAACTTTTTTTATTACATTTGTTAATATGACTTTTATGATATGCCATGAGAGATCACATTACCTGGTTGACGATTTAGCCCTTTATACGTTACACTGCTGCGTTCGGGTCTCCTCTAGAGCGTAGGTTTTTAGGCCGAATTGCACACGTTATCCAAGGGTTGCAAAAATTCGACATGCAGGTTTTATCACTTCGTTTTTCTTATGAGAGATAACTTTGTATGTATATCGAAATGATTTCTTTGCAATGATAACTTGTGTTCAATTTATTGATATTCTTTAAAAAATATTTCAAATTAACCTGTGCTCGTATACATATTATATTACCTACAGGAAATGTTTTCCTTTGAAAGAGTAGGTCAAAACCATAACCATATCATCATTGGCTGTCGCTCGGGGTTTGCTTTAAATACGTCTCATTCAAACTATGATCTGCATTCCCCAGAGGGGCAGTGTCTCAATCGTTGTCGACATTGGACAAAAATGCTCACAATGGCATTTTACAGGCAAGCAACCCCAGGAAGCTAATAATTTGTGCCTTATCGATAGTTGTTTAATATTTTCAACTTTTTAATGTATTGAATTGGGCAAAAAATCCGGTAATGTGTGGCCGAGACGTCTGTCTTGCGCGCAGGACACTGCGACTGACATCTCTAACATTAGTCCGGTCGACTAGTAGAAGATAACCTAGATATCTTCGGATCGATCCACAATGCACAATGGGAAGTGATCGCACCAACAGCGTCAGTACCTATCTGGAAAATAGAGAGGGTGCTGTACGTGGCACTAGTTTTTTGAGAACCGGATAAAGTCCATGACAACGGTCTGTGACAACCCTGTTCACCGGGTTGTCCGGGGTCAGGACATAAAATTTTTAGTTCCCTGTGCTTGCATAGGTTATAATACCCTTCCCGCATAACCAAGAGGTTAGGGAGACCTGTAACCTACATTGTTTTGTGCAAATAAATTAATTTATTGTTTTATACAAATAAATTAATTTGAAAATAAAGAAGATTTTTGGCATTATCTACTTCTGTCAGTAGGTACACTACCAAACTTGGCCAGTTATGAAATGGCTTTGAATTCAAATGTAAGTATATTGTGTTTCCAGTGGGACGTTCTTTAGTAGGTCGTTTACATCGGTGAGTTACAGTAGTGATGCGAGCGTGAAAATGAATTACTCTACCGAGGAAAGATTGAATGTAAAGTACAGCTGCTGGAAGGGCTGCGAAGTACTCGTGGTACCGATATCGACATTATTAGACTAGGTTTTAATTAGCCGCTTTAGGGGATTTCAGAAGTACTTTAAGTGTTACATTATTAGAATGAAACTATTTATACGGTTGTTACTTTTATATTGATTTCAAAGTAACTTTAATCTAGTAGTTAATTAATATTATAAAAAGATACTTTACCTATTGAAAATTTACGTGACAATAGTTCGCATTTCGTTCAGTAATCGTGTGTGACATTTTCTATATATTAATAAAACCATTATCGACAAATCGATTCCACCACTACTGTGGAACATCATCATATTCCCAGCTTGTAGTAAGTCACTTTTTACCCGTTTTTTTACCCCTTTTTACGAGATTCATTTTGGACAATAAACTGACCGCAGATGCGTGCACGCAGGTGTGTTGTAGTAATGCCAATTCATCGTGAAATCGTTCTTTATCTTCGCATCAAAATGGATTTATATTCATATTTAGGTTTTTATGTACAGCTAGTTGTACACAGCAAAAAATATATGTTTACAGTACATTGATTTTAGTATAGATACACTTAATAAGTTTCATTAGTGATAAGTATATACATACAGTAGTTTAACATACTTTTTTATTTTTCTATAAGTACTACTTAATCTTATCTGTACCAGTGCATATTGGAATCGTTCCGTTGAATAAGTAGGTATGTATGTATACTTGTTTTACGCGGTGTGTATGGAACGACGGTTGTTTCATAGCAACATGCTCGAAGGACAGGACAGTAAAGCTAATTAGTGAACAGCTGCTTTTAAAAAATGATTTTCCTATACTAATGGACGATCCACGATGTACAATAGAAATGTGTACGTTACAAAGGCTTATTTTTAAAGATTTGCTTTATTGACTGTGTTATGTAATTTCAAAAACTTCATAGTTCCATATAATACGAACATACATAAATGTACCTTGAGTTTCCTAAATATGTTTCCAATGTGTACATAAGTATAAACATATACACTCCTGAAGGGGACACTTTGATATGTCCCAGTAATAATTGCTAGGAGAGATCGGTGATCACTGATCATATTAAGCTGCGGCGAGATGAAGACAAAGTGGCCTAAAGCAAAATAGTTCGTTTGTAGACTTATTACACAACTGTATTTAGAATGTGCTTAATTTTATTATAAACAAGACACTAAGTTTTCCATTAGTTAAAATAATTAAATTCGTCCGACTTACTTCTTTGGCTTTGCACAACAGAGCCACTCTAGTATTTTTTAAACCATCTTCTTAATGTATGTGGTGCTTTTGAGATCGCTGTTCTAGAAGACCATTGGTGTATTTTTGTTTTATCGATTGACAAATGTATATTTATTATTATTATTACAACTGCCCTGCCGTGGCCGAACCATTACCATGCCGGACTGCCACGCAGAGATCCCAGGTTCGATTCCCGGGCCGGGGCATTCATGTCTCTCGTGAGTTTGGGTGTAATTCGTGGTTGTCTACGTGTGTGTCCATGGCACCCGCGATACAGGGTTTCCCTAGTGGGGAGCTATGTTGAGTGTGTGTGTGTTATTATTATTATTTACCTATTTTAGACTTTCGCCTCTCCCAAAGCCTAATAGATTAACTTTGAATTTTTTAAGAATCGGTATTTCCCGGCACTGGCGCAGTCGGCCGGGGTCAGGGACTCAGGTTCAAGAATTATTATTAAAATATATATATATATTGTAATATTTATTTATTACAAAAATCCAATTTTACATATACAATGTGATATAATACAACAACAATGATAATAAAGTACAATAAAATATAGGAGTAAAATAAATTGACCCGCGCAGTTCTTCGTCTAATCCATATCCAGTTTGCGTCACGGTGGTTGGAACCTCAGTACTTAAAAATTGGACCAGACATATCTGCGGAAGTAGCTCTCAGTATGCCGTTATCAGAATAACTCAATCTATCCCAAAAGGACGCAATTCGAGCCTTGACAACAGCAAAGAAGTCAGGCAATCCCTACTCGGCGAACATGTTCGATGCACTACAGTAGCGTGATAACCTTATAATAATGCGGAAAGCGTCATTGTATTGCCCTCTTAGAGTACCTAAGTACTTAAAAGAGCGAGCCTAAGCTCGCTCTTTTAAAGTCAACCCATAATTGGCAGGTGTAAAAGCACTGGCAATATGCCCCGAATAGCATTAACTTTACTTAGTTTAATCATGAGAATTGGATGAAAGTATTTGTAGCTACCAACATACATATATAGCATCCTTGGTGTAATAAGGCGACATCGCAAAGTGATCACTCCAGACAATTTCACACACATAATTTAATTGCTTTGCAGATGTGTACAAGTTGCCTCAATATGTTTTATTTCACCATTGACTGTATTTCACCGAAAAAATCATGGCAAATTTTTAGTTCAATTTCGCTCATGAATTTCGAAAAACTCACCAGGTGCAACCGCGAACTCCCTGCTTGAAAGCAGGTAGGTCAAACTATTAGACTACCACGGCTTTTAAAAAAGGAACACCGTATTTATTTTACTACCATGATATTCAATTATATTTTTGTGAAATTACTCCACTAGTTTTCTATAATTATATCTGTCGGTATGCTTGAAGGCATTGGGTTCGAATCTAAGTTCGAAAGGTAGCGTTCGAACTTTGTATTAATAACTTTAACAATGCATATTAAACACGCGTTTGTTGACGCTTGGAGTCGGTTAGAACCGTGAAAACATGAAATATACAATGATACAGACGTGTTCGGTAACTTTTTAACCAAATTTCTGACAGCTGTCGGTTGCTACCTGGAGGTCATCGTCTAAAGCTGTGTAGTCGAAATTCCGCAGCCTGCGTTCGTACAGTAATCGATTCAACTCTATTGATTATTACTTATAAGATTACTCATTAATGTATCCAAAATAATCCAGTCTTCTTAGTTATGAAGATAAAAACCTGTAAATATTTTTATCATAAAATATTCATATAACATTGAGACTTATTTCATAAAGATATCGACCTACTTTTGCTCTCACATGTGAACCTTTTTACCACCGCTCATTTGATATGCATACATACGTCAATAAAGGTTGTGATCATCATCAGTGACATCAAAATCTACATAATATACCTAGGTCTACTCCCTGTTCATCATCTGGACAACTGATGAAGGCAATTAAATGCTAAAGGCCTTTGGACATTCGAAGTGAAAGTCTAATTCTCTATACATCGAAACTCATACGCTATGTTCCAATTTCTAACATGTATAGAATTTTAAGTTGGACTTCGTACTTACGGTCAAGGGGTAGAACTTTGTAGTAAATTGCAAGATCGGGTCAAATTGATGACAGTTTTTCGAGGAGTGGTTTGTGTGTATCGCAATTTATTTTAGAGTTTCTCAATATAAAATCTATAAAGATCTAGATTTACATAGTCCACTTAAAATACCATTATCATACGTAAACAGCTTGATCTAAAAGCAAGCACGCAATTAAATGCAAATAAGGATGTACTGACACTTGTCGATATAACTCACGTCTCTTTATCGACTATCGACAGCAAGGCCGATACGTGTCGTTTGCTGTGTATTTACTTGCCACTTTTCCAAAGCCGATCATAGCTCAATTTAATTATATTTTTTGTCGGTGTCCTTTCTTAATTTGATTTCCATTTTAAAGACTTTCGATCTTAAAACATCTGCTGGTTATAAAACTGGTGCGTAGCTGTATAATTAACCATTATGTCAAACAAGCAACTGCATATGAACTCCACGTCGCCTTTTTGCAAATAAATGTCATCTATCAGAATTTTTGTTCTTTTTTGTTTTTTTTCCATTGTACTGACGTAATTGTCAAAATAACCAAACTTCCAGAAAGCTTTATCCAGCTCTTAATTTTATTACTTTCAAATACGTTATTAAATAAATACGAGTATAAAAAACCACACACCAAATACCGCAAAGTAAAAATAAAACATCATTTGATCTGAAAAATATTGCATTTTAGGCAAACACAAGTATTAAGTGGTTACTGGTGCTCTTTATACCGTTAAAGTTTATTTCATTAAGGATATATTTCACTTAAAAATGTTGAGTTCATCAGAATCAATATAACAAAATCATATTTAAAATAAAAATTGGATGTTATAGCCACACTTTAAATGTCGAATTTTGAATTAAATGCAATCATTGACAGTATTTCAATTCCCGATTCTTATTTATGACGTAAATACTTTTATCACGGTTAATATCACATTTATCTTCATGTCATTTCACAGACAAACAGATGCAAAATTTCAAATGATATTAGTGACTTAGTAAGGAACAAGTATCGACAGTTTGCGTGTTGGCAAGTGTCAAGTTTATCGACTTTATGGTTATACGCCCTCGTCACAGGAGTATCGCGAGCGTAACTCAATGTCGCGCTAATTGATGTCGTGACATAGTGTCGTATGTAATTCCGGTGGTGACACGATGCTAGTAAACTTGTTTGAATATTAAGTACACGAGGCATTAGGGTTGTGCTTATTTCAGTAGTTCTTTTACCATAATGTAATTATGATTGTACTAGATTTGCCAATAGGCCCAGTACATAATAACGTTAACAACATATTGTTTTTCATCACAGGTGTGGATAACTTTTACTTTCTATAGCATAATTTTAAAGCACATTATCAATCTCGCTACGTAAAAACTACAATACGAATATGTTTTTAAATATTTTAATAATATTGTCTACATAATTTTCCAGTTTTGTAATTACAATACAAATATACTTAATATTGGTTTCTTGCTCACTAGCATATGCGTGTCGTTTACGTAAACGTAAAGAGAATATACTCTTCAGGATATTTAAATGATCGTCAGCATATTCAAATATCGAATACGAAGGCCTTTTTGCAGTTTATACAACCGTCTTTTGTTTCACTCGTTTTTTTTTTCATGAACAAGTCGTGCGCCTAGTGGTACCTAAGCAACCCGTCTATCCATAGGCAATTGCAGTGCCCAGAACTATAAATCGCAAAAATTTAAGGTGCACTGCCCCTGCGCCCGTCACCCTGAGACTATAAGTTAATAAGTTACCAAGTCCCATGTGTCTGTAATTTCATCATTGTAATTTTACCAATGTTTTAAAAATTGTATTGCTTTACAGCCTTCTCTCTAAGTTCTTGTCTCCATAATTAACTCATAGCATATCAAGTTCGATTGATCGACTGTCCGCCAGTCACCTCTGATATCGGCTCGCTAAGTGCTGAACGCATCCTGCATGCAAATGAGAGCTGTTGATAAAAATTTATAAGCACTTCGTTAAAGAGTTATGTTGGTTATTAGTAAGTGTTCATTATCAGCTCTTTACTTGTCGTTAAATATTTTATCAGCGCGTGTTATAATTAGGGTGGAAAAAATAATGAATGGGCCGGAGTGTTGGGGGCAGATTTTTGTGTAGAAAATGAATTCGTTCATTCATCAGTATATTCATACTCACAGCTCTGTTTAAGGCTGATAGTGAACAGTGAGCTGAAAAAGAATTGATATTACACTTAGTATAATGAATAAATGTTTACTGAAAAATTGTAGAATATGTATATCATAAGTTTCTCACGGGTGGCGTTGACGGCAAAAACTATAAGTATTTTTTTAATGATACCTAGTGATGGGACGTACAAGTCGTGTGCCTGTTGGTAAGCGACACGCCTGTCTATAACAGTTGCAGTGCCACTCAGAGAATAGAATAGAATACGTTTATTTGTCAGAATACAGTAATCATAAAGGTCTTAAATAAAATTAGGTACATTGTATTCAACCTGCAAGCAGATGTACAAATATTAATTTCATGTTCGATTTCTACTGTTAATTGCACTGCAAATTAATGTAAATTTGTATTTAAAAAACTAAGTATTCTTTATTACTATACAAGCAATGTGTCAAAAGCCATTTTGTCAATTGTAATTTAAAAGTATGTCCTTGCAACAATTTAATTTCATTTGTCAAATTGTTGAAAATAATTGTATACATGTTGAACCAGATTTTCTCATAAATTACTTTATGGCACCAAGGTTGGTACAAAAGATTCATAATTTTTGCTCTAGTCTGCCTTTAATTAATTTCACCACGTGTTTTGAAATATTAAGGATAAGTTTTGACAAATACACAGATAACCCTAATGTACATGCATGACAAAGGCAGTATGTTAAGTTTTTTGAACAACGGTTTACAGCTGTTATTGAACCACGCCCCGCAGGCCGCCCAAATATACTTCTTCTGAACCGTAAACGCACTTTCTACGACTACTGAATGAAGAACTTTAAATCGCAGGGCACTGTGGGGCTCTGCCTCTGCGCCCATCACCCTGAGGATTAAGTTGAAAAGTCCTATATACATGTAATTTCACCAGTACCTCGCTCGCATTACTGCTTGGCGGAAGAAATAGGTAAGGCGGCAGTACTTCACTGGACGAATTCTTTCACGAGGAGCTCTACTGTTTTGTATCAAAAATCTGCAACAAACATATAGAGAAGTTTATAAGATTTACTGACTCGATCTATAGCCCAGTTGTAGGCCCCGTGGTGGCAACAACCGCTAGTTCGAGTGCAGTCAGATAAAGGATTTCTTTGTGTTGTTAGACCTTTATATCAATAAATAACAAATGCTTATCATGGATTGAAAACGTCTTTATTACATGCTCCCGTGTGGATGTTATGGAGTATTCTAATGATCAGCGGTCATCTCACTCACTGCTTTTATATTCATTCATTGGCTGAACTTCCATAAGAAGACAACTTGTGACATCGTAAGTAGAAATACAAACAATTCAGTAAACAGCAAAAACTCTGTATTTGACCTTATACTATTGTTACATCGTTTTAGCTTCTAACTCATTCTTTAGATTTCATGTCCAGGAGACACAATTATATACGAGATCTTTGCAAGTGTGGCAGAGCTAGAATTATACACCTGTCTCGCTCGTTGATTAGTTCTCCGGAATGCATACGTGAAAAGAGACGCAGAAGTCTATAATTATCTAAAGCGAGACCATTTTTGGAGAAACGATGATTTAGTTAAACGTTTTTTCAAAGCCTTGTTTTGATTTGTTGCCCAAACATTAGTTGAGACACACTGTTACATATTTTAGAAAACATTTTCGTACATTCTCTTCAATAGAAGAGCATTGTTCTTTTGAATTAATCGATGCTATTTCCTAGACTTCCTTATAAAACTTCTTTGTTTTATTGTATATAGTATTAAAAAATTAAGAATTGATTTACAAATCATATTCATAAATAAGTGTGCCAGCAATACATTGCTGGCACACTTATACAATATTTAAGAAATAAACACTAAATCTTTTGAAATGGACTCCACTTGTCGGCACGTTTTACACTGTCTCCATATATGGTATCATCAGCACGCTTCAGCTTTTAGACACTGCTCAATCGTGGTGACAAGTAGGCTTCGACCCTTAAAGTGTGGCAGTCGACTATAACGCCTTATACAAGTTACTTTTCTAACCACAACGTCTGTATGTATATCCTTTGTAGGCTGTACCAAAATTGCTGGCTCCCCTGTCAAGTTACAATGGGGACTAATTAAGCACCCTCAGAGTTAATTAGATTCGACGTATAATAACATATATAGTAAGCCTTTGGAAGGAGAATTTTTGCTTTGTCTTCTTTGGTCTTCAAATGGAGGCAATTTATGAAATATGTACGACATGAATAGTTTGGGTGGAGTTTAGTTTTGTTATTAATTAAAAATGTCCTGTAGTGGAAGAATAACCAAAAATATGCCTTTGTCTGTATTCAGCTCAGAAGCATTTGTTTAAAACATTTTAGTAGCAGTAGAATTGTTGAATGGATTTTGATAGGTTTTGGATGTTTCTGGAAACATGCAATTTACAACAGTGTCTCGTGTACCGGTGTTAACACCCTCTTGGGTTTGCTGAAAACTTCGGGGAGCGACTTGGACCCTCTAAGGTACTTCGTTCTGTAGTTGGCCACGCCGGGGCTTTGCTTTCTCCGCTTCCATGCACTCTCTACATAGAGGGCTGGTATGTACTTTGTCTGACCTGCGTTATTTAATACCTTAGGTAGGTATTTTCACAAAATGTATCAGTTTTAAGAATTGTCTTCAGCGTTTGTGATTTCTATTTTCATATTGCGATACTTCTGTATAGCTATATTCTGTTCAGAATAATTTTCATATACTTAAGTACACTTTGAGACGTGGACAATGATACATAGAGACAGAGAAAGATTGAAAGCATTTGAGATGTAGTCTTGGAGATTATAGTCTATGAAATCCTGCGAACGGCATAACTTCAAACTATATCAATTGACCACAAACAATAAAACTGGCCGCTGTTATTATTTTGAACATTACCTTAGTCAGAATACGGAACTGATGAGATGATAACATTAAAACAATGGACGGATCTCATATAACAATTTGTATGCAAAACGCGGGAACCCGATCTCTTAATTTGTTGCTTGTCTCTGTCGTTCGACGTTTAAGTATGGAATTAGTTTTTTTGGACGAGGTACTTTAATCATACTACACACATATTATGCAAGTTTCCCACTGAAGTAGGCGGAATTTTATAGTTGTTTGTTTTGTCTTTATCAAAATGGTCCCCACATTTTGTAATGTAAAGCAGATTTCTTTATCATTCATCGTTATCACTTTCTTCCAAGTGCCTAATAGTGGGACGTATAAATGGGTTGACAATAACAAGGAATGTACTGAGTTGTCTTGGTGAATAAATATTTACCCTTACAGCCTTTTACAGGTCCCATGGTCACGGTTGACGTACATGGGACCTGTAAAGGGCCCGAAACGTCGGTTTGTTTGAAAAAGCAAATATACGCGATTTAAATCCGGAAAAATAGTTTCATTCCCTATGTGTAACAATCGCGAAAACCTAAGAACTGAATTGAACTTGTTTTATAGTTCCATGGTGCCGATTAACAATGGTGGGAGATGTGCGTGGGGACCGACGACACTGTCGCAGAAGCACTATTAAACAGATACCATCTCTATTCACATTCGCACACAAATACTAACTTAATTCTGCAATCAAAAAAGAAACTTCCTTTGTCATTGCTAAAGATATTTTACTTACTAAACCTTGCAATGAAACCGATATTGAAGCTACGTACTGTACAAATATTTCTTGCTATTGGTAAAAATTCAATGTGCAAATTCAACTTGGCGACACGATCTCGCGTAATGCTCACTAAAATCAAGTTACTGAAATGTTGCCATGACAATGAAAGGACACGCAATGCTACTCAGAGCTTTAAACCGACCTGAGGAATACTGTTACTAGGATATAAAGTTGATAAGCTCTATGTGCCTGCAGTGTCACCAGCATCCTTACCCTTCAAAACACGAACGCAGCAATGCTTATATCACTGTTTGGTGGCATAAATAGGTATTATGCCAGTACTTCCTTGTACAAGGAAGCCATCGCTACTAAAATATAAATAAATCTTTATTTCAGAATTTTTCCAACAGCAAATATAAATTGGTTAAACGTTGCATTGGTGCAACGGACAGAGTGGTTCATTTAAACACTCACTCATACATAATGTAAAGAATTCTACTGTCGCAGTGGCACTTTTGTTAGATAGTAATCTTTGTTCGCACAGTGGGGCAATGGTCGTTTGAGTTACATTATGTACTCAGGCAGCTATATTCATTTACTTACTGTAAGTAGTAGTAAATTAAGGCCTTGATTATCGTGTTAAGTAACTTTGATTGTTAATGTGGACACAACTTGGATGCAGAGACGAAAGATGTTTTTAAATAACGTATAGAATGTCGAGTTTAATATTTGTAATTATTATTCTTGACGCAAGTATCGGAGGTTGAACGCTGATTTTATTACTAATTTTGCACTTTTACTAACGTCGGTTCGCAGAATCTAGAAACTTCTACCAAGAAAAGTCGTGTAATTTTGCAAATATAAGTTGAACAAGTTATGGCTAGATGGCGCTATTTTAAATATATATTGAAAAATATTGTCTCTAAATGAAAATTCTATAGAACCGACATTAGTAAGTATTATTAGTTGGTATGCTGTGTTTCTTCTTCACCTTTAGTAGCAGTTGAAAAGCTTGTGAAAGTGTTCGTCTAGAGAAGTACTGCCACTTTACCTATTTCTGCCGCCAAGCGGTAATGTGAGCGTTCCGGTTTTAAAGGGTATCTAAGGGTGCTTGTGATATTACAGGGACATGGGACATTAAATTATTTCTCAGTATGAATGGCAGTGCCCCACAGATCTTTGAGTTCTAAACCTTTCAGTGGCACTGCAACTGCTATGGACAGGCATATCGCTCACTATCAGGCGCATGACTTGTTCGTTCCTTCATTTTGTACTGTAACAAAATCTTATTTTGAACTTTTTACCATAAACATAACTTAACTTTGGTAGTTTGTGGGTCAAGAGCACGTCCAGCTAGACACTGAGGCCTTATTCAGAGTGGCGGCGGGAGCGGGTGCGTGTAAATTAAATGTACTTAGACGCTCCTTGCGTTCACAGTGGCCACGCGCGCCGGCGGCGCCTGTCTTGAGGCGGTAGATCTATTGACTCGGTCCACCCGTATCTTTCACAGTATTCGCTTCGGCACTATGAAAGGGAAGACGCCAAGACCCGCGCACCCGCACCCGCCGCCGCGCCCGAACCTGTACTCTGAACGAGCCCTTAAACTGAAATCAATTATATGCCACTTACTATAAGAATGCTCCAAAGTAAAAAATGTCAAAGTAATTCTATCGAGTGATAGCGTAGAGCATCTAATTTATACACCGAGTCTCGAAATCTAAAGACAAACTAAGGACCTAGAAATAGGAGATCCGGATAACGAAGCTCACACACACACACACACACACTCAACATAACCCCGCACTAGGGAAACCCTGTGTCGCGGGTGCCATGGACACACACATACACAACCACAAATTACACCCAAACTCACGAGAGAAATAAATGTAGGTCATACAAATATTTCTCCCGGCCCGGGAATCGAACCTGGGACCTCTGCGTGGCAGTCCGGCGTGGTAACCGTTCGGCCACGGAGGCAGTTGAAAAAAAGCAAAAATGCTGCTGTGTGTAGTGATAACTGATGGAGTAAAGGGACAACGAAATGGTGACTAAGAAGGTTGTAGAAACGTGAGATGTCCTGCAGCGAGATGGGTAGACGACTTTGTAAAAGACATGAACCATAGATGGGTGAAACTAGCGTAGAATCATGGCGGATGACACAAATTAAATCAATCCTCTACGCATCAGTGGGTGAACTTGGATTGTGGATGACAGAGCAAGAAATAGGACTATAGTTACTACAATAATAGTGCACTAGACAACCACACCAATTATCTGGTTTCAAACTAGGGAATTTCCTGTACTATGAGCACCAGATCAATGAAATTAACTCCGGGGCGTTACGTATAATAACACCCAGACCTAAACCAATTTCCTAAACCTCGTTTCCCAAACGGGTCCTACCGGAAATAAAAAAAGTACCACAAGTTCAAGTACACTATAGTGAAATCGTAGGTGCACTTAGCTTTAAGACTTCGTTCGCCTGGGGTATGATTTTCGCTTCGGGTGTGAAAGGTCCCGGGTTCAAATCCCGGACGAGCCCTTCTTGACAATTGTGTGTGTTTCAGTTTTAATTTGCTTTTTTTGCCTAATTATCAAAAATTACAATTCGACACCAAAAAATTTCGAGAATTTTCATTTAGAGACAATATTTTTCAATATATATTTCAAATAGCGCCATCTAGCCATAACTTGTTCAACTTATATTTGCAAAATTACACGACTTTTCTTGGTAGAAGTTTCTAGAATCTGCGAACCGACATTAGTAATAGATTTTTTAAGTTTAAAATGAGAGTTATTAAATTTCACAAATACATAACTGCGTCATGTAAGTTCGTATTTTTAACCAACTTAAAAAGAGTAGGAGGTTCTCATGCGACTTATTTTTTGTGTGTGTATGTTACGCGATTAGAACACACACGCATTTGTGAACCGGTTTTGATGATTCTTTTTTGTTAGAAAGGGGGTACCTCAGTAATAATTCCATTTAAACTTGAAGAAAATATACTACCTCTAAGAGTGGCCAACTTGGGGATGAATCCGGTTTTGCGCACTTTCCGTTAACCGATTTCAATAAAACTTGGCAAATAGATGTAATTTCAATATAAATATATAAGCCGATAACCAAACTTTTAAGGAGAGGTTTAAAAAAAAATTTTTTAAAACCTTTCATGTGATAAAAACATTTCTGACGTATGATCACACGTGACTTTATTGTATGAAATAGACTTTACATGTTTCTAGGTCCAAACTATCGACGACTACAACATTAAATAAGACAACAAAAATCATAAAAACCAAATCCTTGTCCGTGCACCGATTAGGGCAATTACAAACGGCGTCAGTGACATTTGTCTTCATTATATGCAAATTTTGCGACTCCCACGCAACAGCACAAGCGACTGCCATTAAGCGGTATAATTTTATTACTTAATTACAAGTTGTATATTTATAAACAGCGGTAGCACAGTGGGAAAATGGTTGCTTCTCAATTAAGAGGTCAACGATTGGAATCCCTGTGGCGGCATGTGTCTTATGACTTGAATTTCTAAATTACGTATGTAATAGGAACGTTTAGTAGAAAATAATATTATACTCGTATATTTAGTAGCAGTAAAGCTCCTTGTGAAAGTATTCGTCCAGGGAAGTACTGCCACCTTACCTAGTTCTGCCGCCAAGCAGTAATGTGAGCAATTCTGCTTTCCGGTTTTGAAGGCTAAGGGTGCTGGTGAAATTATAGGCAAATGGGACTTGTCAACTTAATATGTCACAGTGTGACGGGCGCAGTGGCAGTTATGGACAGGCGTGTTACTTAACACCAGGTGCACGACTTGTTCGTCCTGTAACTTGATATTATAAAATAATTATAATATACGTAATTTAAGTCCGAAAAAATGGTTTCGTTTCCAATTCACGATTCTACTTAAAAAATATAAAAATTTTAATTCCGTTTATCAAGTTATTAGGTTTTGGCGATTGTTATACAAGGAAACTATTTTTCCGGATTGATTTCCGGACCCTTTACATGTCCCATGGTCAGTCAACCGTGACCATGGGACTTGTAAAGGGAACCAAACGTTGGTTTGTTTGAAAAAACAAATATACGCGATTTAAATTCGGAAAAATAGTTTCATTTCCTATATATAACAATCGCGAAAACCTAAGAACTCGATATGTACCAGTACGGACTGGACGTTGCAAATAAAATTCGGCGTTCCAAGACCCAAAGAACAAACGTTGTGACTAAGAACTGAAATATTTATTTCTACAACGGTTCAAAATACGGCAAAGAAGAAACGTAGCACACCAACTAGCATTACTATTTAGTAAAAATACAATATTGCCAATAAAAAACCGTTTAACCTCCGATATTTACATCAACTATAATTATTGTAAATTATTCTTCAATTAATCGTCCCGTTAACACTTCAGCGGCTGCACCGACATTATGCTAATTACGCCCTTATTGACGCCAATTTGCATACAATTCGCTGACAGTATCAAACTATATGAAATACTTTTTAATTTGTTTTTGACTGAGGGCTTCGGTGTTTAAATCAATAGGAATTTATATCAGTAATTTGCTTGAACTCGTTATAACGACCTGACAGCAAACCTATCGGGGACTAGGGTAGGACGCCAAAAAGGTGTCGATGGATTTACTCAGACCCATCTCCAAAACACTATTGCAGTCTCCACGGTTGAGCTGACAAAAAAATCAAGAAGTCTCAAAATTTAGGAAATCGGCTCCTACTTCTTGTTATCAAATCAATAGCGTATACACTATAATGCCAGTCGTCGTGGTGAAAGATTGGCCAATCTTGTTTTTATAATATCAAGTGATGGGACGGACAAGTCGTGCGCCTGATGGTAAGCTATACGTCTGTTCATAACAGTTGCAGTGCCACTCAGAGCTTTGAATTGCATTGCAAGGGCACTGCCACTGCGCCCGTCACCCTGAGACATAAATTCACAAGTCCCAAGTGCCTGTAATTTCACCAGCACCCTTCAAACCCGAAACACAGCAATGCTTACAGTACTGTTTAGCGACAGACATAGGCACGGTGGCAGTATTTCCCTGGACGAACTCTTTCACAAAGAACTCTGTTACTTATACTCTGGTCACACAGAGGCGGCCGCGGAAACGTTCCGGGCGCGGGAATTTTTGTAATGTACGAGTTTATATGAACGCTGTCACACTGAAACGCGCGACGGCCGCGCGTCATCCGCTGTCTTATCATAATTAAGTTACTTTTTGTATAATATATAGGTTACTAGCCCTTTTTTTTAATTCGTCTGAACTCTTTCGCCGCAGATAAAGCGGAAGGTATAGTTACAAGTTAATAAGTATTTCTTCCTGTGTTTTGATCAATAAATAAAAAAGAATAATAATAGACCGCTCGGAAGACCCAACGGCTGGTTGCTATATTGTCCAACGTATAAACATAGCTATTATATAAAGGGAAAACTGCCAATATTTTGGGCCCGCTGACTTGGGGGACATATTCCTAGTATTTTAGCTTTTAATGTATGTATGTAAACCCGTCATATGTTTATACTTATTAGCTGCTTATAGGTTCACAAAAATTGTTATTATAATAATAATGACAAACGAATTAATTAATACGAATTTTCTTACTTTTATAATGAACTAAAAAATTGTAACAAAAATATATTGTACGATATCGATCGACATAGCAGTACTTATGTAATACATAAAACACACTAGAGTACCATAATCACGTTATCTAATTCCAGAACTGTGTTATTAATCACTAATAAATAACAATTGATACTCCTACATCCGGCTCTATTTTTTAAATTCTACTCAGAATTCGCGCGCAAAAAACAAAAAATATTATTAAAAAATCTAAACTGAGTGAACAAAAACTTTCATAAATTTTTCACAGAGTAGTGTTCAGTCTATTTATTATTAATTATAAAAAAGCCTCGAAGCGCAAAAAGTTTTTGATAAAATAATTTTCTCTAGTAATATTAATGAATCCTGTAGGGCTAGCACGATGGGACGCGACTTGCGCGAGAGCGACTTACAGCGCGAGATATTTAGGCAAGAATAGTGGTGTCTCGCGCTTTATGTCGCTCTCGCTCAAGTCAGGCCTTGTCATGCTAGCCCTACTGATCTAATGAATTGAACAATTCTTTAAGCGACCAGTGCATACAAAGATGCGGTGTGTGTATTTCTCAAATGATGACAATGTACCAGACCTAAAACAAATGGCTACTCGAAGAAATAGGCACACGGATGTTTCGAAACGTAATTTCCCGGATAAATGCAGGTGCAATGTTGTTTCAGGTTGTTTATTCTCGTGGTTTCTGAGAACACTCCACGTTCAGTACCTACGTTCCTGTTTCGTAGCAACGATTTGGGCAAATAATTTTATTATGCCCATGAACTCTGGTAGTCGATGGTGTTAAAAAGATGTAAATATTTAGGGAAATACTTAAAACTTCTAAATTTTACTTTGTTTTTAAGGAAAATTTATTATAATGTTGATAACTATGGTGGAATTTCATAAACAAATTGGTAAGTTTTTTCAAGAGTTCGTCCAGGAAAGTACTGCTACCGTACCTATTTCTGCCACCAAGCAGTAATGTTGACATTACTCAGGTGACGAGCGCAGCGGCGGTACCCCTCATAGGCATTGCAATTGCTATGCTAGGCGTGTCGCTTACTTACAGGTGTACGACCTGTTGGTACCGCCACTTGGTTTTATAAAAAAAAGGACCGTAGAACCAAAGCTCCGGGCAAAGAGGCAGATAAATTGTCCAAATTAATATATGACTATAGTAGTTACCTTATCTTCTTATTTATTTCATAATATAGATTTTTTTTAATAATAATAACGCACACACTCAACATAGCCCCGCACTAGGGAAACCCTGTGTCGCGGGTGCCATGGACACACACATAGACAAGCACAAATTACACCCAAACTCACGAGAGAAATAAATGTAGGTCATACAAATATTTCTCCCGGCCCGGGAACCGAACCTGGGATCTCTGCGTGGCAGTCCGGCGTGGTAACCGTTGGGCCACGGAGGCAGATATTTGATTTGCGGTTTCTAACAGTAACAATTTATTTACCTTATTGTACGGCCTAGTGCGTCTATTTTTGTTTCTAGTAATTCATGTTGTTGATTTTTAGTGAGAATTACTATTAAAAAAAAATGTAAACATGCAAAATGCCGCAAGGCTGATCATAGTGATTTAACATGCAATGAAACACTTTGAAAATCTGTGTATTGTTATAAAATAAATCAATCTATACGCATATTAAATTATTTTATGCATTTGAAAATAAAAAAAAAAGAATTTACAACTTGTGCACTTTTTTTACATAAGTAAGTATTATTTACAAAAAGAAGTAAATTATCTATAAGTAAAACATAGTTACACAGTACGAACAATATAATTTGCTGAAATAACAATTATTCACAAAATCCCTGCTGATTTAACAGGCCTGGGGAGATTTGGAAAAGTTTCCAATAGTGAGGATGGTCAGGAGACAGTTCGCCAAAAAATACCGTTGACTGTTTTAGTTCTTACAAAAAAAAGTATTTATAATTTTTTTATATCCTTGTTCTTGTGATGAATAACATTGTAAGTTACACGAGGTGTACAGCAATTATAAAAATAGGCTCTCCACTGCCTTAATAACACATAATAAAAACGCCACAAATCGGCTACTTACATATTCTTCTTACGTTAGGTACAAGTAAATGTAAAGGGTAGACCGGTGTATAATCATATACTGTAAATAACTTTTCATGTACATAATCGGTGCAACATTAAAAGTCTAATTTTCTTGATATCTATTTTGAGCTAGCAACATTGTCACTTGCCACCGTGGGCGACAGAGTAGGCGCCGGCGCGCGTGCCGCCACTATAAACACCAATCGCTGGACGTTCGAATTTCAAAAACATCGACCGCCGACCTGACGTATATCCGGTGACGATTCCATTTTAGTAGATTTGTTTTTCGAATTAGAATACTTTGTGATTACTGGTTTTTAAATGGGGTAATTTAATTGACATTTGGTACAGAAAGATTAATATCGTACATCTATCCTTGAATGAGCGCAAGTGAAGAGTTATTGAATTCTAATTATCTTTAGCCACAGGTCAAGCCATACTGCCACTTTTTTTAATTCCAAAATTTACACCGTACTTTCGTGGATCTTCCAATCGAATTGGTATTGATTAATTGGTAAATATAACAATGTACATATTTTTAACGTCCTTCCTCGAAATAAGAACAGCAAAACTTTTACCGTCTGTCAGTCCAGCAGAAATTACGCTTTTTGAGGCAATAAAAATATTGTAAAAACTTAATAAATCGACCCTTGGATAGATTCCATGGAACACAATACTAAAGGCGGAGACAAAGCTTATGAGTTTTTGACTCTGTTCTTTTTTTATGTCTGGGAGCTAAATTAAATTGACTTCGGAGTACGGCGTCCCAATCGTGGGTCCAATTTGATTTTAGGGGACAGATATGAATTCATTTTAAATTGAATTCCCTCCCTCTGGCGAATTTGTCATTTTTCTTACGAGTTAACGGACATTGCGTAAGGATAAAATGAGCAAGAATTAATAATAAAGAAAGAGTAGCAGCGAATGCAGATGCTGAATCTAAGGGATCCTGCATTACGGTTTTACAACCATTGTTTTTTATCATTACTTTTATTGCTCTCACTTTCCACGCCTTCCTCATGATAATGAGCAACGTTATGGTAATATTTATTTTATTGAAGATCATGTTGAGTATCACGATATTCTATAATGTTTTGTGAGAATACTCCACTACTTTGTTATTATTATCGACACAAAGATCGAAGAAATACAAAGAAAAATTCCTTCAATCTGGCTGGTCCGGAAATGGTTGAGTGTAAAACTTTCATAAATTTCTCGCAGGTCGCTACGGTGAAAAAAGGCTTTTAAGCCTAATTACAAAGTTCTATAGCAAGCACATAGAGAAATACTTAGCCACAATTAGGCGACAGACACTGGTCTAGTCAAATCGAAGAAATTTTTCTTTGTGTATTCGATCTTTGTATAAATAATAATAACGTTTTTTTAGTAATACCTAGTGACGGGACGTACAAGTCGTGCGCTTGGTGGTAAACGATACATTCTGTCCATAGTAGTTGCAGTGCCAATCAGCTTTAAATCTCAAAATATCTGAGCGGCACTGCCCCTGACTCACCCTGAGACGTAACTTAATCAGTCCCAAGTGGCTGTAATTTCACCAGCACCACGATTGAAACGCAGTGATTCTTAGGCTCAATTTATAATGTGGCGGAAAGGAATGGAAGCAAATTTTAGTAACGATATTGTAGATAGCATTATGAACTTTATAGTCAATTGCGTAACGTACGAGTCATAATCTGCCGCGGAATGTGCGAGCATTCTCGAGTATGCGCTTCCATTCCGTATCGCCGCAATATAAATTGAGTCTGACATTACTGCTTGGCGGCAGAAATAGGTAATACCTATAATATAGAATAGATATGATCATGGTAGTCTTTTTTTATGTATGTTTGTCTTTCTTTAACTTAAATTACGCCAAGTATTGTTTCAATTTCGTCTATGTATGTCATGTCCTATTGTGTCTTCCCTTCTTTAATGCAATTCCTGTATAAATAAAATGGTTTGACCTTTTGAGTTTCAGTCACAAAAGGGCATTAGAGGTGTATAAATCTTTTTGCGACATACCAACATTAAAATTATACACAAACGACTTAATAATTACGTTCAACCGACAATTAAAGCCGGAGGTATTTAAAAAATTGCCTCAACACGTAACATAGGGAACCGTAATCTGTCTCTAGAGGAATTAATAACAATTTTCTTCATTCGTGACATCTAAGCGAAGGCTCTAATTTTAGAGTCTCCGACTTTTTAGTGGGCGTGGTTTTAAAAAAACTGTACCTTTTTTACAAAGATAACTTTGCATTTAAATTGTCGCAAATATTGCAATTTTCAACCTTATACCTCAATAAATATAAGAGTGTTTAGAATTTTGAAATAATAGTAAAATAGAACAGTGTAAACACATATATTTTCCGTCAGTCATCTATGTCTCGCCGATGGGCGGACGTACAAGCATTAAGTTTTAATAACAATTCTTTATTAAGTTTTGAGGAAAACTAGCTCATTAACATAAAAGGTTTTTGTTTTTTGTCATTCGGCGCTAATGTATAAGAGATTTTCAAGGGCCAAGTGAAATATGGTGTCGTAACTTTATTTTTCTTCACAAACGACATATATGCCAAGATATAATACAGACACCAAGTTCATAACAATTATTTGGATATATCTGACTACATTTAAGATTTTTGCATACCTAATAAAGCTGTTAACTCACTTATTAGTTGCGTCCAGTGCACATGAAGATAAATTTAAAGATAAAGATGTATTTCGATATAACTTAATCTAATACAATATAAGGGAAACAAATATAAATAAAGCTAATGTAGTATTAAAATAAACAATAAGAGAGGAACGTAAACTATATAATGTTCACAGTAAAGCGATCCATTTTAATATTAGAACCTGATTTGTAATTGCGATGCCTAAACTAAGTAAGTGTACCTGTATTGTACTGTACTGGCATCTTTGTGCTCAAATTTCTTTTTATTACAGCTTAAAAACAGCTCAACAATAAAATAATTAGAACTCATACATTAATGTTTATAAAAAAAAAACTATTATGAAACAACTTCCAGTAAACCCTCTGTTTCATTGTAAGTTTTACTCTTAAGCCAAAATTTGACGGGAAAATTTGATTTGAATTTGACTTTCTATTTTATTCATGGTGAAATAATGCAAAGTAGAATTAAATTGAAAGTAAAGGAATTTACCAAGGAAGCAAAAGAATCTGTGGTGAAGTTTACCTAAAGATAAGCATTATAGAAAGAAAGAAAGAAAATAGATTTATTTGACTACCATAAATCACACCACACAAGAAAAAAAGAAACAAAACAGAGGAATATAACGAATGATATAATATCATTTTCTATTACAGTTACTGTTTAATAATCCTAGATAAGTCCCTTTTTACATAATGTGTGTTTGTTTTTAAAAAAAAAAGATTTCCATATTTTCCAACGTTATTTTTTTTATTTCCAAGTAGCAATTATTTTGGTTGACTGATATCTACGTAAAAACACACCTCAAAACTCATGACCTTAAGGGAAACAAAGGTAAGAAAATGGCACGCAAAATTGACTCCATCTACTTGTTCGGATTCCGAAAAGATCGAGGACGCCAAAGTGATTGTTGCCAATTGCGGTTAAAGTATCTATTGTACAATTGTAGCCATAGCACGCAGCTTTACACTGAAAACTTAAATTCATCTTTAAATCACATGTAATAAGAATCAATGTCCAATGTCCAATGCTAGGTAAGCTGACTGGACTATCAGCGAAGTAGACGCGTTACCACCTTAAAGACGCGTTACCGCAGCTTGCTTGTTCTTGTCAATCAATGATCTTTAACCCTTAATTATTAATTATTTACCACCATACTTTTTTAAGTAATAAATTAACTATGTTACAATATTTTCAAGATCTAAACGTACAATGTTAAAATGTTTACTAACTAGAGAAAACATGATGTTCCCTTTTAAAAAAAGTTAGCAATGGAAATGGTACCTACGACACGTAATTACCAAGGGCGTGGAGGTTCGCGTTTATTTAAGGGTTAAAGGCTAGATGAGATTTTTATTATAAATCAAAGGTTAACACAAAAAAGGCTTTACAAAATAAAAGACGATGCTATCTACAATCTTCACTTACAAATAAAACTATTCTGAGTCTGGGAATGCTTTAACTTTGTTGATAGTACATTACTTTGTAAAATTTTTACATTGTAAAATCTAAAATTACACTGTAAGAAGTGAACAAATTGTATGATATATCGGTCTCGTAATAACTGTTGTAACACGTAACTATAAAGTGAATTAAAGGACACAGCGGCAATGACGCAGCAGATGAACTACCCAGAAGACGGTCGTTGACGAACGCTGTAGGACCAGAACCCATAGTGTTACTCCCCTAAACAACTATACACAAAGGTAGAAAATCTTCTCATAACATGACATGGACAACCCTTACGGTTTGTAGATAGGCTAGCGAAGCACTCCCAATACTCAACGTCAACGACAACTCTTGAAAACGTCATTTTTAAGCTACTGCTCGTTCACTATGCGAACATCCCTGAGAAGAATGAGCAAAAAAGTCTAGGGATTGCTCTTTTCAAATAAACTTAAATACATAAAAAACATTTTGAATCATATTTGTGTGGAATCTAGACTTATTTACTTTTTTGTCTTTCTATACATCTTTATCTACCACGTACTCTACAATTTTGTAATTTGACTTTACAATTAAAATACTTTCAATGCAAGTTTTAAGCTTAGAAAATGTTAATCTTAATATATTATGCTCCGGAATCTTATTGTAAAAACATATATACAGTTCCCCATAAAAGAAGAATTTAACTTATTTAAACGAAATCGTGGTACCATGAGTTTAGACTTAGTTCTAAGGTTAATATTGTGGATATCTTCTTTCTTAACGAAATTATGTATATTTTTACAGGCATATAAAATATTTGAGTAAATATACTCTGATGAACCTGAGAAGCTAAATGGTACACAGAACGAATGACTCGTTTTTTCAACACAAATGATTTGTATATGTGCCGCTTTACCCCACATGAGAATCCCGTAGGAAATTGTATAATGGAAGTAACTAAAGGCGCCTAGACGTCGAGTTCCGGACACCAGCCCGTTATACCAAGTACCAAGTAGCCCTTACCGATATTCTCCCATAGTACGTAATGGTTACATAATATAACAAATTAACAAACACACATTAAAACTACCAATCAGCCCACTGCTGAGTACACACGTTTTCAGAGGATTGCGAACCTACTTCGACGTTCAGGTTTCATTACGACGTTTCCCTTCACCGAAAAGCTCATAGTAATTTCAAATTGATTATCGCACATAAATTTCGAAAAACTCTAATCGGATTCAAACCCACGCCCTCTGCTTGAAACGTCAAACCATTAGGCTACGACAATTTTTTTTAAATACAATAATAAATCTAAAATACTGAAGTACGTACGTAACGCATAAAGTATAAGAAACCTACGTTCCGGGATGGTTTGTCAGACAGATATTGTAAAGCATTTTCGTTTCAATGTCGACATTGATAGAGACACTGCCCTTCGTACATGAGGCCACAGGTCATTTCATATTTTTTCACGAAAATACGTCAAAGCAACAATTAGGATTGTCATTGTTTGAACTTTATTACGCATTTATACAACGCTTTATGGGACAACCACAAAAGGTCATCTTGTCATTAGACAAGAAAAATATACAAACATTTGCTGTAAGTCAACTCCTGTCTATATAATAGACTCAAAGACCAGAGCGTTTTCCAGCTACATTGGTATCTTAGTTGTCATTGCTCAAAACAAAGTTGCAATTACCGTTCCATTAAATCTAATTTCCTTACTTTGCCGAATGAATGAATGGTTTGTGGCGTGTATAAATAAGGTTGGTAATTATAAATAGACAAAGCGGTCGTTTGCATAATTTGAACATTTAAATGCGGCATGCTAATGAAAACAATGGATGTCGTGTGACAAATTGTTATTATTTATTCGCTAAATCAAGAAGACCGTTTTGAAAATAAATAAATTGTATAGTCAACATCGACATCAATTGAACGATTACCTCAAACATCAACATGCTAATATCTAAAGTATTCTTCTTCTTATATCGTGTAGATGGCATACACTGTTAATGCTTGCCATCGTGAATTAAATGAAACTAAATATTAGATAACGTCACATACGTTGCTATGATCCCAAAGTAAATAACTAAAGCACTTGTGTTATGGAAATTGGAAACAATGACGGTACCAACAAACACCTAGACCGGAGACAATAGAAAAGTTAGTTTTTCTACATAGACTCGACCGGGAATCGAACCCGGAAGCCCAGATATGGCAACATCATGAAAATCGGTGTATAAGCCACTCGACCACGGAGGTCGTCGACCATCGAGAGTCGACCATCGTGGGGAAAGGATTTGCCATTCGGCGTAAGTTACCTAGGTACTTGCCGATTGTTGCCCAGGGTACAAAAAAGGAATAGCATCTACATCGTGCATCCAAAATATTTTACTTAATATTTTACATAATATTTTACAAAAATGTGGAATTTATGACAATTAATCTTGCAATTAAGATCGCAATTAAAATAATTAATAAAATCCGGAAAAATAGTTTCATTTCCTATGGTGTAACAATCGCGCAAATTATGCCTTTTAAAAAAACCGACCTCAGAAGTTCGTGGAATTACACCTATTCGCGAAGTTTAACTGCCTCCGTGGCCGAACGGTTACCATGCCGGACTGCCACGCAGAGGTCCCAGGTTCGATTCCCGGGCCGGGAGAAATGTTTGTATGGCTTACATTTATTTCTCTCGTGAGTTTGGGTGTAATTTGTGGTTGTCTATGTGTGTGTCCATGGTACCCGCGACACAGGGTTTCCCTAGTGCGGGGCTATGTTGAGTGTGTGTTATTGAAATTGGTTACCGGAAAACGTGCGAAACCAGATTCATCCCCTTGTTAGTCACACTTAGAGATGGAATATTTTCTTAAAAGTTAAATGGCACCAATACGGAGGTATCCTCTTTTGAACAGAAAAAAAACATCATCAAAAATAGGTTCACAAATACCGGAGTAATCGTGTAACGTACACACAAAAAAACACAGTCGAATTGAGAACCTCCTCCTTTTTTTAAGTCGGTTATAAATTAAAAGGTTTTACCCGTAAGGTCTATTTTAGTTACTGTTTAGCACCTACTCGATAAGATTAACTGTATTTATTACTTTGACAGATCAGATTCTATCGATGCCGACTGTACTGTAGTAATCCATTTCACGGTGTATCTTTCGGTGCTGAGTAAAACGGTCAAATTACCATCAAAGTTCTGTCGTACAAATAGAGAATACTAGGATATTTTTGCATATTGCAAACAACGTAGAGTAGAAGTTAAAAGTTAAGTCACTTTAACTTGGCGATTAAAATTAGTCTTGCTGCTGCTGCTGTTGTTGTTGCGGTTGTTATTGATCTATATATTTATTACTTGATATCGAAATAGTATATTTACCTGAACTTCAAGTAATACACGTAGAGTGTAAATCTCGGAATTATTAAAAATAAAAGGCAAATAAAATTAGTCTTGGATTTCAGAAAGAGGTATTATTTACTCTATATTGAAGATTCGGTAAATAATAATAATGTGCCAGATAACTACACTAATTGCCGGGTCTGAAACTAGGAAATTCCCTCTGTGCTATGAGTACCACCAGAGCAACGGAATCCACTATGGGCGCTATACAGAACACCCCGATTTGAACCAATTTAGAAAAGTTCGTCCATGTTTTGCAATAAACCATATTATTATTATTATCCCATGGGTGTGTGTGTATTGAATGTGTTATCAGATATTTTTAAACAATAACCGTTTCTCAGCCTGGATTTTCAACAGCAAAAATACATTAAGTATCTAAACGTTTACGTTAACAAATAAACCATGCATTGAATTTCCAGTACACAACACTATAATTTGAAGTTTAAACTAAAATTATATTTTAGTCTACTGAGCTATACTACAAAGTACTACTACATAATATTTTCAGGTAAAAATTCAGTCCATCAGAGACACCCCTATAAAACCTACCTAATTACCCGACTGCGGGGATTATGTATTCAAAGTATGTGTATATATGTATGTCCATTTCTTTTTCACGCTGCACAGCCTAAACGGCTTGATGGATTTTGACATATGAGGTGTCGTTAGATTCGTCTTGATTGTGGTAATGTCATAGGCTATAAAAATTAATCAAAACTGTGAAGGGGGAATATTTTCTTTTTATCTTTCCAGCTAAATATTTTAGCTGTTGGGTTTTTGTTTTTTTAAATAATTTTTATACTTGTATCTTAATAAGTATTAAATTAGTAAATAAAAAGATGGAAACTAATGCTCTTAGGGCGTTATCACATGAGCTGCATTGCAACTACCAGTAGCCAAGCTACAATAGACGACATATAATACGTCGAACCTTAATCTCCTGAGAAGATCGTACCCGGTAATGCCAAGTAATATTAATTAGTTATCAAACTCTACGCTTGTCTATAACATCCGAACAATAACAATCTGTTAGGATTACGACGTGGGCCATAAAGCCGCACGATCTAGCCGAATTAGGCGGCTGTAAATCCGTCGAAGGCGCCTTTCAGTCTAGTGCTGTACCTGTGCTTGTCGATAGTTTCAATGTCGATGTGCCTAGTTTTGATATTATTATTAGGCGCCAGTGGCATTATGAAGGAAATTTTAAAAGTGTTTTAAACCTGTTTATTGCGGATTGTATTATAGTGTATCGAATGCTAACAACATAATTGTATCTACTTGTAGAATTTATTATACAATGTTAGTTTTTTACCACAGAACTTAGATTTACTAAATATGTTATAAAATGGTACCTACAACAAGTACATTTCAATTTTGAATCTCAGTAGAAAATTTGAAAAGGTTAAGAAATTATAAATACAAAAAGGAAATAATTTAGCCCTTACTTCGTTTCTTTACACTGTGAATTAACAGTATAATGTAATGGAGTTTTTACGCTAACCTTCTCTATTAATTACCAAAGATGCTCACGATCGTTTATTTATAATTATTATTACGTTGTTCTACTATTTGAATATATACATACGCTGAATGCGTGTTAATGTAAGTTAAAGTACAGTTTTCATCGATATGTTTTTTCAATCAATGCACAACACTATTTGCATCTCTCAATTTAGCGCGGAAGCCGTGGTGACCTACTTGCGGCGCGATAAAATTGAAAGGTGCACTCTAGTTGCGCGTACGGTTTGAGCGGACTCCTTGTTATTTGTAGAAAAACAAGGTGATGTTTTACGTAAATTCTGAAAAGATTGACTCACAAAGAAGACATGGTGAGAATTTGAGTTACCAAAAATAATAAACAAAACTGAAGTGATAAATTGTGTACAGTCGGACACAGGTTAAGTTATAACAAACATTCTATTTTTAACACTGCAAATTTGAACACTACGTATATGACTTAAGGTATAACTTTCAATAACGAAATATGACACATTGTGTATCTTTAGGTGTTTATGTTGCTTTATAACTTGGCTGAGAAAAACAGACAGACTGACATCAGAGTTCCAGCCAGACTGACATCGCACAAGTCTGTTAAGATTAGGTACTAGGGTATCTACCTTTTTCTCTAGTGGGAAGGATCCGGGATCGTCTTTGCGCACCGGAACCCCTCCAACTAGGGTATTTACCTACCGGGTCATGAATTCCTCCTAGAATTCAACTATTCAATAGAGACTTTACGTATCACATCAATTAAAAATCTTGCTGCAGCTATTGCTGTTGTTGTTGTGGTTATTATTATTCGTTATTATATGTTGTTTTTGTGGTTGTTGCTTGTTATCGTTATATATTATTTATTCCCTTATTCTCAACAATGGGTCATCATAAACTTTTAAACAATTATTGTGTTTAAAACCCGCGTTTTCAAAGCGGTAATGTATCCAAACGACTACATTAAGACATAAACCACGCCTTGGATTCCAGCGAAACTGCTCAACATTCTATAAATCGGACGCACTCGGCGACCGTTCGGGCTATTTCGGTAAAAATAAATAAATATCGGTGCCCGCGCAAGCGTTGTTCAAATGCAAAGATGTAAATTTTTACTGAAATTGACAGTCACACACAAAGAAAAGATTAATTAAGTAATTGAAACTGTAGATTTATCATAAATGTAAAAGTACTGGATAAGCTTTAATTTGACCATCATTTAAGTAACTTAATTTTACGACTTAGGAGTAGGTACTGAGGAGGACGTGAAGCAGTAAAATGTTATCGTACAGGACATATGGAGTTCCTACGTACATATATACTGGCACGACCTTTTTCCATCGTAGTAGGCAGAGACAACAGCTTTTCGCTTGTTACGATTTTAACACACATCTTTCGCCTTTTCAACATGTATCAGTGCCTACATGCATGCACGTCTGTTAATGGTACTTGTAACGAATCACGCCCCCTCGACCCTTCGACAACAACATAGCCATCATCGCCTTCAACACCAGAACGATGACCAATACCATGACCAGGACTTTATCATAACAGTAACACATATATAAAACTTATATGTGTATATATGTATATAAGTAATATACATACAATAATCTAAAATATATAAACCCAAGCATCAAAGTATACAAGATACTATGGATCTATTAAATGGCCATATTAAATTTTTAATTGTATGATCGTCTAGTTTGATTAGGACCTTATTGTTAACATTACGTTGTGTTTTAAATAAATAAGTAAGTAGGTAACCCGCGATTCTTTAAGAGGTACGTGAGATAATCATAAAAATATAGTGATATGCTGTATAGATTTTTTTTTCAAAAGACATGTAAATATATTGGAAGGGGATTAAGGAATAAGGAAAGGATGCCCACCTCATGTAAAAAAATATATTTGAGGTATACGAAGCCCCCACAACAGTCTGCTTGTGTAGATGTTATTTCACTACAGACCACCTCCGCTCACGTATCGTGTATGACACGCCGGTTACATACTCCGGGGCGTAGAAGGTATAGAAATATATACACCTACGCTATTAAATGATGATTGTTTAAACAATAGATATTCGTTATACGGAATACCTTAAGTATAAATGTCCTGCCATGTCTGTGACGTAGCATAAAGACCATCAACAGTATGTTCTGCATAAAATGTAGTGCAAATAGCATTTCAATGTATATGAAATGATACAACTCGACGTCGTCAATGATGAATACATATACCAGTCACTGGTTCACACAGAACAGACCAGCACGACGATGTAGCCATGGCTTGGAGCCGGCTCTGGAACTGTAGACTGTTACATTGTATGTATCGTCTCAACGAATACAATATAGTCCACAAGGTCCAACAGACAGGGAGAGCATGTTGCTACTCATATTGTGTCAACGCAGGCGAGCACAATATAGTCTGCAATACTAGTAAGTCTATGCAAACCAGTACTTTGGTGATGCAGCGGCAAACAGAAGCATTATTTAGTGTACCACATCTCAGTCTTTCACGAGAATGGGTATCTTAACAGGAACAATCAATCAGGAACGTTGTAGAACAATAAAAGTATTTGTTATACCTTATTGTAATTAGTAGATATGAAACTGTTAATAGTGTCATAGCTCCGCTCACAAAACACTGCGATGGCATTTAAACTCAAGTATAAATACATAGAAATCCGGAGATATCCGGGGACAGGATTGAGAGTAACTAATTGATGCAAGAAGAGAAATAATATCCATTAATGTAAACTAGTTTTACATATGGTTTATATAAGTAAAGAAACAAGAAGACAGAGGATAAAGGAAAGGAAGAAGAATAGGCCCACCTCATAGCCCTGCCTAGTCTTTACTAATAAGAATCCCTATTACACACCTTGAGTACAGCAAGCAGAGAAGAAATCAATTAATTATAATTATCAATTAATTATATATATCATAATCACATAGGTGATAATTCAGCATTTGAAATATAATTTCGCTATCCGATAAGCCTTGGTAGTAGACTTATCTAAGTTGGGTTAGTGTTCACCAAGCACTGAAAGTTAATCTAGTATTAACTTACAGAAGCCTAAGTTAAATACCAACCAATCCGACCACGCGGCTAATTATCTCAGTAACAACTTATACACTCGAAGTCCTAAATCTTTATGGAAATGGAAAGACCTTCCATATAAGATCATGAACACTGTCACTGTGTATTGTAGTAGGTACTTCTAATAATTATCGGCTAGCTCTAGGAATACGCTAATCAGACATAAACGAGATATACATGGATATCAAGGCGTAAATCTGACAGGGCGATGGAAGGAACACAGGTGATCCAACATCATCGCAAATAACTTAGTATCATCTTCCACAAAGGCTTTTAATTTGACAAGACAAAGTTTTATAATTTGTAATAAATATGCCAAATATCAGCCTAAGATAACAAATCAATCAAACTTCATTGGTTTTCTAATTCCATTCTGCAGATGTCCACTAATTCAGCAGAAAGGACATGAAATTAAATACACAATATATGTATTAATATATCTTTAATAAATAATTTTACCTCACCTTAGATACCTTAAACCAATACCGATAATACCCAAAGAAGAAAGATATAATAAACCGCTACTGTTATCCTTCGTACAATACATTGATCAAGTATATTGTACCAAGTTGTCACAGTTTACCTTACCTTATAATTAAATAAAACAACATTGCTTAATGTATGGACACCTTCAGAATGTGCATGTAATCAATAAAATTGCAATTACTCCAGGTGTCCTAACTACTATGAATTCCACATTAAGATTAATTGATTGAATAAAAGTAAATTAAATAAAATCTATATTTTATAGTTTAGCTGAAGTAATATATAATAAATTCAACGTAGCAAATTGCCATTATTATAATTAAAATGTGACTAAAAAAGTCAAAGTTAGATATATCAAGTAATTTGATGGTTTCAAAACAATATAAATACTCTATAAAAATGTTATAAGATACAATTTTATCTCGTTGTTAAACAAAATCAAAGTTTAATGTTTGCTAGATAATTTAAGTTATTTTTCGGTAACTGTTCATTCAACTAATAAAAGAATATCAGTCGAATGAGGTTTCGCTATATTATAATTAGAATGTATCAAAAAAATACACAACGCACGTAAATCTGTTAAAA
>NW_020654289.1:16089110-16090060 GCF_003589595.1 Hyposmocoma kahamanoa
ACGTAAACAAATCTCAACGATAGATACCCAAAATAAGTAGGTATCCTATCATAGTAAACACAAATCACATACCTGAGAGGTGACCTCTCACCTATTACAAGACATCTAGAAGGCTGCACCTACAAGGAAATCTGCCAGGAACATAGACCAGGAACTGAAGACCCATATCAGCTCCAGACTTGAATTAAAGTCATATTAACACTGTCTCACACACGCGCTCGCGGACACTGACTCTAACTATCAAACGTAAATATTATATAAATTAATACGCGACGCTTCCTGAGTACTATATTATTATACAACTATATTATTAATGTCCTAACAAAATATTATATACACAGCTGAAGGCCTAAATCTATTCTAGATTCCGATTACGGTCTTAACCCTATCGCACGCGCTTTACGAACACTAATGTCCTAACAAAGTATTTTACACACGGCTGAAGACCTAAATCACTTCTAGATTCGAATTAGAGTCTTAACACTATATAACCCGCACACTAAAGCAATGGTCTACCTATTGTTACAATTGTAAGCACTATATAGACTAACTCGCGGCGTTTCCTAAATACTAGATTATTTATAAACAAATTCAGTACGAATGCCCTAATAAACTATTAGACACGCACTCCCGATCTCTCGCTAAATCACCCGAAAATAATAATTCCTTAAATTTCACACGCGACGTCTCCTAAATGGTCTAACGACTTAAACCCTAAATTAAACTACAATTATTATACTAGATTTTATCTATGAGCGCGAACGACACTAAAACTTAGATTTTCACACAAGCTTCTCTTTGTTACTCAAATTAAATGAAATATCAACCGCGATTTGAGACCCAGCCTTCCAATTTTTCAGGTGCTGTCGATCACGTCTTGGGCCCCACTAACTCATGATTTCAGTACCCTTAGCATCACACCTTCCTTCCCCGCTTCGCCCCCTCACCGA
>NW_020654289.1:16090160-16120165 GCF_003589595.1 Hyposmocoma kahamanoa
CGTCTCCTCACCGAATGTTCTAGAATGTTCCAAAAAACCCTTGAAAACACCCCGGTCACACGGTCCCAAATCAATAAATCCTTTATGAAGTGTTTTGTCAAATTTCTAGGAGAATTTCTAGGGCTGGCAAAACTCCGTAACGTTTCATTGAGTACCCTAGACTCAGCAGTGGAACGCTTTCATAGAATAATAATTAATATAGACAATTAACCCAATACGTATATATAAAATATCTAATTCGATCATTATTAATAAAAAGAGGAATAATAAAATAGGTAGTATTTGTTCTGGTGGAATAAATTTTCATCAGAAACAGGCAGAATCTTTCGCATGTGTTGTTCTTTTACTAAATATTAATAAATAATAAAAGGCATTGTATAAAAACTAAATAGAATCATGTTTTTTTTTTTTTTTATGCTTTGCGAATCTAAATTATACACCTTTGAGTAAAGCTAACTTCACTCTATCATATTGTTTATCTGTAATATATACATAAACACACTTTCGCATAAATAATGATAGTATGCATTTAATTTACTAGTATTATTATATATTTTATTAAATAATTTAATTTCATTAGTCACCAAAATTTAGCAACCCTAACAAAAATACGTTCAGCAAAACCGATAATTCATACGTTATTTGTTAAGTGTTTCCTGCAGCTCAAAAGTGTGAACTGAGACGAATTCAAAGAAGTCATTTGCTATTGAAATTCTTCGAATGTGATTATTTACATTTAGATGTTATTTTAAAATTTACCTACTTCTTTCACTAATAATTCATTACTGTTATATTTATACTCATCGAATTTCCGCTAATTCATTTTTTTATTTTATTTTGTGGAAGGTATGTTCTGTTACATACTTTTGACCTGGCCTTTCTTTAGGACGTCCTTAATTTAACCATGGTAATTTCGTGTTTTTTGGCTCTTACCTACTTTCCCGCTAACACTCATCTAATAAATCTGTTTCGTCAATTTTCTTCTCTCTGCATGTATGAACCATCTAAGCATCCCATTATCTATCTTTGTCACTACATTTTCTTCCACGCCGCACTTACTCTCTTATCACACTGTTCTGTAATTTATTCATCAGAGTCACGCCTGCCATATTTCTAAAAGCTCTCATTTCCACATGGACTTCTTGCACTACAAAAATAAAAACTTTAGAGGTAAACACTATTCTGAGTCACAGCTTTCTGATACCAGTCTCCAACATATGTAGCATTTCCAGCAATTCTACATCTTGGTTAACCACACGACAAGTAATCCAAATATAGCCGCACTTGATAACGACGTATTAGAGGAATAAACTTTTAACGTCCGGTGGTAAGTGTTCCATATTTAAAATTCAAAATCGAATGAAATGTTCGTTCTATTTGTTACAAGTTGATCCATCGATGAAGAGTTTCCGGTGTCGTTGAGATGAGACAGAAGCGTTTTGAAAATGGAATATGATTCATGGCGTTTCTGTTTTGTTTCTCAATATTATTTCCAACCAGGGTCATGTCTGAATTATGTTATGAGCGTTATGACTAAAGATGTGCACTTTGGTTATTTTTATTTGCCCGTTGCAAAAATGGTCATAATAAACTTCACACTTTCATTCAAATACACGTTGAAATAAATATTTCATTCTATACTGTCCCAAGTGTTTGTCAATCAACAGGACATTTATATATTTTCAATAAATACTTGTACTTCGCATAAAACTGCTTCGTATAGGAGGGCGTCGCTCTCCATATCAAGGTTATTCCGTCTTGCTTTCTAGTACACCTCTAGTGGAATGTTACTCGTAATCAAATATTGTAATGTGTTCGTAATTCGAATAGCAATTTTCATAGCGTGAGGTGAGTAATTCATGAAATTAAATATCCTTAGAGACTCTCCATCCGAATTGCACAATTTTTTTTCGCGATTGTTACACATTGGAAATATATCTATTTTTTTCGCATCTAATGCAGCCGTGATCTTGGAACCTCTATAAGGCCTGAGTTATTTGAAAAACAAATCTATACGATTTAGATTTAAAAAATTGTTCCATTTTCTCATGACGTTGCTTTCCTCACTATCCTATTTGACATTTTTGTTGTAAGTGAGTTAAGAGAGATAAGATATACGTTGCGATATTATTCATCTTTAAAAGGCAACCGTCCTCCATGATTTGTATGTCTACCTATTTATATATGAGTGTGAAATTTATCGACAGAACGAAATTGAAGCTTTAGACGCGTAGTGATGACCCGAAAATATGTAGATCTGATCTGTAGAGCATGCTGATTTTGATTGAAATCGGAATCGAACCGATCAGGTAGTCTCGAAATCAGATGGGTTTCTGAGCGAGAAGATAAACCTGATTTCTACTATATCTTTCTAATTTGTGACTTAAATCAACCATTATTCCGATTGGAAATGTCAAAAGTTTCCGATCGGCCAGTTGTGAATCGCAATTATGCGCCTCGACTCCGAAGAGGCGCAGTTTCCGATTTCCGAAGCAATTAAAATCAAGCTGCTGGTCTCCCACACAGAGAACCCAGGTTCGATTCTAGGGCCGGGAGAAATATTTGTATGGTCTAAATTAATTTCTCTCTTGAGTTTGGGTGTAATTGTCTATATGTGCGTCCATGGCGTCAGGGATTCTCTAGTGCGGGGCTATGAGTGTGTGCGTTAAAAAAATCTCCTTTCTTGTCAATTGCGTTTTATATAAAAAATGTGTTTGGATACACATAAATAAATATTATTGTAAGAATAATAGAGTGTTGATGTCAAACAGACATTTGGCAAGAGGAAGAGGGATGTAGCAGGCAGCTTAGGTTTTGTATTTAGAATTGTAAGAATAATAGAGTGTTGATGTCAAACAGACATTTGGCAATTAGAAACTAGATTCCTAATTGAATACACGTTACAGTTATATTTATAAAGTTTTCTTATAAAAGTACCTCTACGCAAAGCAATTTGAGCTACGGCTTCTGTAGTGTCATAAACAATCAGGACCGAGAAAATATATAAAAGTTAGTTTCTACGTTGATCCGGCTGGGAATCAAACCCGAGATCTCAGAAGTGGCGACACGATGACAATCGGTGTGCAAGTCACTCGACTGTGGAGGTCGTCATAAAGAATCTATAAGGTGAGTAATTCAGTGTCAGTGTAAAGTAAACCCTTGACATTTCAAACAGACTTTTTTTCCACCCTGTGTATTCACGCGAAAGAACAAAAAGAATGCCAAAGAACTTGCCGCTTTTGTTCTTATTTCTCCTGAACCCTGGCAATGACCTTCCTCGTCGTGTATTATAAATCAAATTACTCGTTGTTGTACGTTCATTAAAAGAGGTCCTGGAACGTCAAAGTCGCAGTTAAATTACAATAAGCGGTCCAATAATCGACAGCGGTCCCCGAGACGCCCATCGCGTTAATACTGGCTCCTTGCTAGGGTGACCAAAATTGCAAAGTTGCTTACCGTCCAAACTTTGAACTGTTAAACATGACAATACCGTGCACAATGCGAGTTAACAAGTTAATTTACGTTAGTAAATTATGAGGAGAGTAAATCTACTTGTACCTTCCAAATATATACCATCCGAATAAAAAGTAAAAGTACAATTTAAACGTTAAAGAAATCGAGGTAAATTATTTATCTCTTTTAAAAAAAGTTGAGGTAACATTAACTGTCTCCGTCGCCGGTTACCATGCTGGTCGGCCATACAGAGGTCCCGGGTTCGATTCCTAGACCGGGAGAAACTGTATGGCCAAAGTTTGTATGGCCAACGTTTATTTCTCTCGTGAGTTTGGGTGTAATTTGTGATTGTCTTTATGTCTGTCTATAGCTCCCGCGACACAGGGTTTCACTAATGCGCGGCTATGAGTGTGTGCGTCAATAATAATAAAAATAACTATGTTGCAACTTTATCTAGTTCTACACGCATAATAAAATAATAAAATATTTACCACGACAAGAAAACATGACGTTTAAATAAAAAAAAATGTGATATGACACCTACGACCTTTCAGTTACCAGGGAACCACTGCAATATTCGCGTTTGTTTAAGGGTGAATTATTATTATTATTCATTATTATTGATTTTTTTTCTATTTACCCCAATATTGCAAAGTAAAACTCGAGCGAACACGTGTAAAAATAATGACTTGAATGAAGGTAGGAATAGAGAGTAAGTAATGTAAAATAGTTATCTTAGCCGTTTTGTGTAGAAGACAGTCGTTATTATGTGTACGGTGTAATATTCTTAATTGCTACATTAATTGGTCACCCTACTGAAACGTGGGAACAGTATGCGTACGCGCACCCAAACGCCGGCAGGCGTGGTCGGGCAAGCGCTTTGTTTTTCAAACCATTTCCGGACGTCATTTTTTGGAAATTACGATTTTTCGTCCAACCCCCTTAATTTATTTGGTCATTTCATTTAATACAAAACCGCCTTTAACTTATATTTATTTTGATGAGTTTAATACGATTGTTATCCACTAACTGTATCTTTGATTAGTTTATTCAATGTTTTTTTAATTTGTTTAATCGGGTAGATTTGAAAATGTAACTGTCGGTAGATCAAGAAAACCTGACAGCAATTTTAGTATGTTTGTAATTATTATCACAATTTAAAAAATCATTTACTTCACAACTTACAGAAATAACTTCATGAATTAGTTATTAAGTGAAAAAATGGCCCAGTTCAAGATATCCCTCTGTCCATTTTTTAGTTTATGGACATTTTACTCTCTTTATTTTTTTTTGTCTTTGAAACAATATTACGAAATCTTTGAAACAGTAACCGTTATCAAAGTGTATCGTATTATATAATATTAATATTCGAAAGATTTCATATTATCGTTTTAAAGATAAAAATAAAAAGAGTGTTGAATATCCAGAAACTAAAAAGTGGACTAAGGGATTTCTTGAACTGGGCCATTATTTAGAAAAGTTTTTGTTCCAATTGCTGAGTTTTTGGCAATTATTTTGACTTTTTTTTAAATTATAGCGATACTACCACAAATCAGTTATTATAAGTATGAACTGGCTGGTAATTAGTCTAATCCCAAATCCTCTCTGTTTCCTAAATTTTGCTATTTAATATCGCTTTGCCCACTTTTACATTTTTTAAACCAAAAGTATTGAAGTTTATTATTATACTCTTTGAAATTTGGCATGTACAATTAAGAGCACATCAAATTTAGTACTTTGGACTTTGAACCGTTCTTGGTGCAAGCGTCATAGAGTTGAATTTAAATCTTAAAAGTTGAGATTCACTTGACTATGTAAGAAACCATAGAAAAAAGGTAGATGTGCCTCTAACTGATACCTTTAGCACTCCGCTATCTCTTACATATATATCATATTATAATATATTTAAAATGTTTCTGAATGTGAATTAGAAACTATTTGCTCCATAATAAACGTAATTATCAAAAATAATAAACGCCAATAGAAATGTCGAGTCGAATTCAAAGATCCACTCAACCACTACAAGTCAAAAGAAAGAAAGGTTAAAAGAACTAAAAGAAAAAGAATGGTTAAAAATAGTAAAAGATGAAGGCTGCGCCGGCGCCCGCGTCCCGCTGGCGAACTGCTCTTTAAACGCCCTCCCCCGCTGGCACGACGTATGGACAGATGGCTGATACAGGATGCTCTGTTCATTGTTCCTCAAGTCGCCCGTTTAACACTTCAATGTCATACTTTCCATAAGATGAATTACATATGCCAAGACTTAATACATAGGTCACCTGTATGCCCTAAAGCAGTATGAATGCTTCACGTTCAACTGCTATTGAAAAGTAATAAAAATGCGTACAGTGTGTATACTCTCAAACGCTCCACTGCTATGCACGGACCTAAGATGAGACTTTTAGCTATCATCTCGTCTATGTTAAAAAAAAATTGTATTAAAATTGTGCGCTGCGGCTCGACCGCTCCCGCCATTACGACGCTAGATATCGGTGTGAACGGACGCGCGATTGAAGTCCATACCAATCTTTCAGTCTGATTTAAATTTTAAATGTACTTGTTTTTGGCGCCTTTTTTTTCTTTGTTATTGTATTATTATCTCTGTGGTCGTTCGTACCAAACCAGCGTATATTGCCAAACCAGGGCCAGTGATTTTATCAACTAATCTATTCATCATATCTTACGGACTTCGTGTTGTTAAGGATCTTTGTTTTGTTATTTGGTATTGTATCAATACCAATGGAATATTTTCACAAAAAATATATGGGTATAATGGTAAAAAAAATCACGATAATCTATAAAATTAATATAGGAACTAAACGTTATGTAACATTCAATTCATTATTTTACTTACGCTGCTGTAATTGAAACAAACAGGCTTACGACTTGCGATTTTCTTATTTTCTTTCATTGTTATAGCAAGTGATTAAGTGATAAAGAGTAATCGTATAATAAATTTAAAAAAACAAAAAAAATCGACTTCTAAGGGTTTCGCGAATCTATCGTAATCAAACTAGAAACGTAGATTTATTTTAATAAAAAATATAAGTTATTTAGATTTAAAAAAATTGTTTAATTAGCAAAATATTTAAAAATTCAATTACTATATTCGATACCGCAAACGTAACATCCTGTACAGTCAGCTTACGTACACCCCATAATCCCATATTTCTCGGCACATTCGCCGTTTTTGTCGTTGATGAAGAAATACCATTGTCTGCTTCATCGATTAGTTACAGGTGACACGACTCCGGATAACCTGTAATCGATTCACTATAATCGATTAAGGTCTTTTGTGGACGCCGACGTCTTTGTGTTTCTTTAATAAGTTATAATATGACAATGTATTATGTTTTTTTGGACGCCATTTAGAGAAAATATTTTGTCGCTAAAGTCAGGATTATTTTTTAATTGCTTTTGATTTTTTTTGTGAAACAGTTTTGATTGTAACAGTGTAGATATATTTTGGTGCAGGTGTACTCTTGAATAATGTGAAGGTATCGAGGTTTAATCCACTATTTGGCAGCATGCCTTGTATACTTTTATATCAACCTTTACGTCGCAACAATAAGTGACTACGTTTTAAAAGTAAAATTTTTATACTAACAAAAAATTAAAAAATCTAACAAAAAAAACGATCGTTATCGAAATAGTAGCGCGTAAGTATTTCTCAAAAATTACTTTTGTAACATAATAAGTTCCCTTATGTAGAAAATCGATCGACGACGAGTCGATCCATTTTTCATTAATCCCATGTGCCTGTAATTTCACCAGCACCCTTAGCCTTCAAAACCGGAATCTTCGAGTATATAACCAGAAATAGAGACGAAATTAGGACTATATATTCCTGGTAACAATTTGCGATACAGCTCTTATAAATATCAACTCTCGTTTGCACTGAAATATGTATAGACCGGCCAACTATTGACCTGTGTATTCCAAAAAATATTCTGTATTTATTGTAATAAAGATAATATCTCTAACAATGCCGTGCTGTTCTATTCGGTGGTGTGGGAAAAACAGCAAAACATCTAATTACAAAACAAACGGAATCACATTTCATCGGTAATTAAATATTAAATATGTAATTTTGCAATTTTCGTCCATTATAGCAAAGCTCAATGTTAACTGGACGATTTGAAGTGAAACAGTTGACGACACCCACCCATTGACGACACCCGTCAATTGTTTTGAACTCGGGCTAGCCAATCGGAGCGCAGTTGTCACAGTAATGATATGGCAGAATAGTTTTCAAACAAATTAAATGACATTTCGTCTCTATTTCTGGTTATATATTCGATGACCGAAATGCAGTAATGCTCACGTTACTACTTGGCAGCAGAAAGAAATCCCTTTACGAACTCTTTCACAAGGAGCTCTACTGCCACAACAAAATGGCATTGTGCACGATTTAATATTTTTTTAAACATTATGACGATGCATGACTATTTTGTATCATAGTGATTCAAGTTATTATATTCTCGTTCAAAGAAAGTGTCTTTGACTCGTGCCCGTCATTCAGGAAAGATCACAAGAACAGCGCCCACTGGGACTGGACGCGGACACTGCACTGCGCTTCCTCTACTCCGTGGCAATGCAAGGCGCCGCGCAAACGTGTGTATTGGATACAAGCAACCGGCATCATCATTCAGCCATACGACGCCCACTGCTGGGCATAGGCCTCCCCTAACGATCTCCACGACGATCGGTCTTGCGCTGCCCGCATTCATCGGCTACCCGCGACCTCCACCAGATCGTCGGTCCACCTGGTGGGGGGCCTACCCACTGAGCGCCATTGAAAAACCTTTCCGCCCCAACGGCCATCGGTTCTCCTAGCTTTGGGCCCCGCCCACTGACACTTCAGCTGAGGAATTCTTCGAGCTATGTCGGTTACCTTAATTCTCCTACGGATTTCCTCATTTCTGATTCTATCACGTAGAGAAATACCGAGCATCGCTCTCTCCATTGCCCGCTGAGTGACCTTGAGCCTTCTTATGAGGCCCATAGTGATTGACTACGTTTCTGATCCATATGTGATCACTGGCAACACACACTGGTCAGACTTTCGTTGAGACATTGAGGTAATTTGGACGCAACTGAGATCTTCGAGCATTGTGTTGAGGTCTCCCAAGGTCTCAGCCATAAGAATTATATTATCGGCAAATCGAAGGTGTGTTAGGTACTCGCCATTGATGTTGATGCCAAGTCCTTTCCAGTCCAGAAGCTTGAAAATATCCTCCAAAGCAGCAGTGAACATTTTCGGAGATATCACATCTTCCTGTCTCACGCCTCGTTGCAGTTGGATAGGATTAGATCTCTGATCCTGTAATCGGACTGACATAGTAGCGTTTTTGTATAAGTACCTTAACACCTCTATATACCTGTAGCCTATTTGGCACCTTTGGAGAGACTGTAGCAACGCCCAGGTTTCGATCGAATCAAAGGCCTTCTCATAGCCGCTCACGCGATGCGCTCCTCCTACCGCAAAATGGCGGCTATTTGGTTTCGCAAAATAGAAAAGGATTCAGTTTAAATACAAGTTTTTATAAATAAAAATTATTATTCTGCATTGTTAAATAAATACCCTCCGTACTACCAACAAAAACATCTCAAATAAAGTGCAGTAATACACCGCAAATCCTGCATTTAAAAAGCACTAATGAAATTTTTAGTGTACTTGGATAAATATGATAATATTCCGTTTGAGTGCTTCTAACGTTTACCAAGAAATTACTCCTTAAAGTATAGTTTATAAACGTTTATATTCAGGGTAAACTTAAAAAACGCTACTTACGGTATGTTTTCAATAAATAAACACCGAAATCACCAGCCCAAACAATAACACACACGATTGTCGTGACGTATTTTTGAAGTTGTTTATTTTTTTTAAATGACAGACCCAGGCATTAAAAACTTTATGGTTTGCTAGAGTAGTTACCGAAATAGCAATTAATATTAGTTCTTTTACCAGTTATAACTTCGATATCCGATAAATCGGTATAAAATCATCACCGGCACCTCTTGGTGTGGTATGCGTCTACGGCTGCATGTATCGCGTGAGCGGTTATTCCACAGACGCTAAGCAAAGTGGCCGGTTATACTCCTCGGTCTTCTGTATTACCTGCCGCAGCGTATGAATGTGGTCTATGGGACTAAAACCCTTTCGGAAACCGGGTTGTTCGGGAGGTTGGAAGTCGTCAAACCTGCGAGCGAGACGATTCGTGATAACTCTCGAAAACAACAGATATGGCTCAGAAGAGATTGGCCGATAGTTCTTCAAGAGTGTTTTATCACCTTTTTTGAAGAACAGAACGACCTCGCCTCTGCCCCATGCCTTCGGCGTTTGACCTTCGACGATGACAGAATTGAAAAGCTTCTGGAGGACTTTAAGTATCGGCTTGCCGCCTGCTCTCAGAAATTCTGTAGTGATTCCATCATCGACCGCCGCTTTGTTGTTCTTGAGTTGTTTGAGAACCACACTAATCTTATACAGGCTAACGTCCGGGATATCTTCGGTATAATGTCGGCAATCGGCAACTAGAAGCGAATATTCTGTTTTCGTACAAATTGCGGTTTAGGCAAACGACGACAGTGTCCGATTGCCGCAACCGGCGACTGTGTCAATTTCATATCAATTGTATGAAAATAGAATATCATGCGCTTCTAGTTGCGGTCGTTCGTATTCAGCACAAGACACGCGTTTACGCGGCGCCTTACAAAACTAAATTGATACAAATCGGGTGCGGCAGTGCACCGACGAGTTTGTTAAGAATTGTGCGCTGTAGTGCACTGCCAAGTTTCTTTACTTATCAACAAACATAGGTTTACCGAACTCGTCGTTTTATAGATTACCAACTAATTGAAAAATGTCTGCCCGCTAACATCGACTACCATTTTCAAATTTCGTGACTTTATCAACGTGTAGTCACATAAACTGCGTGACACAGATGTACGCTAACTGTATTAGCACTGGCACTTTGACACTGCAGTTACAGTTACGCGTGGTTACAGTTTAAAGTGGTGACACTGTCATCGTACCACAAAATCTCATTTAAAATTTCAGTCATTAGTACTTTTATTTCCATAGATTAAAATAAATATATTTAACCTACATCACGGTCGCCAAATAAAATAATAACGAGCAAGGAAACTCAACACCGGGTGAAAGTCCCGGTTAAAGCTTTTAACAGTGACTTATACTGTGACAGTTGACAGTTGACGCCGACGTCCGTCCGAGATGGTTAATTTAGAACCTATGGGTGGCATTCGTAAGTTGTGACGCTTAATAATAAACTGTGATTCTACCATAAGTTATTGTTTCTTCTTGTGACCGCTAGGGGCGCTGTTGCTGATTTGTCATGCAAAACTGTGAAATAATTTACGCGGCCGCTAGCGAAAACTGTCGCAGTAAACTCGTGGTTATGTATACTTACATAAAACTAAAATTAACTGTATTGGATTTGAATGAAACAATATTTTAACCGAATTCAAAAAAAGGAGGAGGTTCTCAATTCGTCTGTATTTTTTCGTTTGTATGTTACGCGATTACTTCGGCATTTACGAACCGATTTCGATGATTACTTTTGTTGGATGGTACCACAGTATTGGTCCCATTTAAATTTGAAGAAAATATTCCACCTCTAAAAGTGGAACTCTTTTCACAGTTTCGCGCACTTTCCGGTAACCAATTTCAATAAATCTTGGCAAATATATGAGATTCCACGAAATTTTGAGGTCTTATTGTTTTAAAAAAAGTTACAATTACTTAGGTTCTAAATCGCAGGTATATTTGTTTCTTTTTTCAAATAAACCAGCCAAACAAAGCAAACAACCAGTCGACGGCTGACTCAGTAAAGTCGTCAACCAGTTAAGTATAATATTAATGTACGGACATTTTCAAAGTGGTATGATGTGTTAAACCAAACTTAAACCCTTTTGAAAAAATTACAAATGTATATAGTAGAGTGCAAGTGACCCAAATAGACTGGTCTACAATTATAAACCTATATTGTCTTCGTACAAAAATCAATGCAATGGTATGTACATATGTCCAAATTTATAATGCTCGACCAAATGACGTAAAATTAAAATACTTGATCTATTATAATAATATATTTCATCTTTCGTTCACAAGTTTTAAACAAATAAAATTTAATTTCAATGTAAAGTTCCTGCCTGTTCCGTAATATAGTTTTAGTTAGCAGTAGCACTCCTTGTGAAAGAGTTCGTCCAAGGAAGTACTGCCACCTTTCCTATTTCTGCCGCCAAGCTTTTGAAGAGTTAGGGTGCTGGTGAAATTACATGGGACTTGTGTCTCAGAGTGGCGGGCGCAGTGGCAGTGTCCCTAAGATCTTTGCGATTTAAAATTTCTAAGTGACAATGCAACTGCTATGGATAGGCGTGTCGCTTTCCACCAGACGAACGACTTTTTCGTCCCGTCACTTTGGTATTATAAAAAAAAAATGAAAGGCAAAAAAGTTATCTTTTAATATAAATACCTTATTTTTAGTTTATCAAAGAACATCCCAATTTACGCCATATTGTTTTACACGCATATTGATTTGTTCTTTTTTATTTTTTTTTAAGTAATGGACAAATTAAGTGTCCACCATCACAGAATTGTATTTTTCACATAATGTTTGCATAGTAATACTTATTACACTTTTAATTCGATTCTAAGAATCATCTATTTTACGTCTATCATTAATAAAATGACATACGATTTGTTCTCATTAATTTTCAAAATATTCCTTTAATAAGAAAAAATCTTTAACGTCACTCAATTCATATGAAAAAGCAATCAACACATCACTCGCGTTGCCGTCCCTTTGATTGGGATTCCGCCTCGCACCTTCAAAATGCTTCAATCAGTATCATTAGGTACAACCTTACACACAAGTCCTGTTTTTTACTACCTGCTCTTAATATGATCTGTTTATAAAGGCAACTTCTAAAATCTATAAACGCTGCTGCTATGCCTTAAAGTTTGCACGGTCTTTTGTTTTCCCGATACTACGGTAACGCAAAATCTTTTGTTCCCGATGCACCTTTGGCAAAAATCATGCACAAAAAAAAGCACCAAGAAGATAATAATATCTGAAATTTGTTACAGATCTACGCAAGCTCTCATAATTAAAACACGAAGACATGTGTGAAGGAGTATACTCTAGATAATTGCTTCACAAAATGTCAAACGACAATGATTCTCCGGTGTCATCTCGTGTCACAAAAACGTCATTTCTGGATGATCATTCTGGTTGATGAGTCGGCTTTTGTTTGCGGCAAGCCTTTTGTGTCGGGTGCGTTGTATCATTGAGGCGGGACTGTATTTGATTCTTATGTGTAATGTACTATAAGTAGTAGTAATGTTGTTGATTATTCATTTTTGTAGACTTGTTTTGGTGTCTTGTGAAATAATTTTGTTTATAAAGGTATCTAATATGTTCGTGATCAAAAAGGGAGTTAATAGAGAACTTTGTAATCAAATATCATTACTCTCTAGAATGCGTTTGAGTCCTAACAGCATCCTGAAAACGTTTGCTGATAAGCTGGATGCGCCGATGCTTTGTCATTTCATCCAGGTTCTGGTGAGGTGATGAGGTAGTTCGCGCCTTGAGCGTAATAATGTGTCTTTTATGTTTTGTCTCTGTATTTATTAATAATAGCCATAAGTCAAAATTGTCTGTATTTACTAACAAGCGGGCCTTGGATGCCAAATAAATGATTTATTTATTATTATTATTATGAAATACATTAGCGAAAAAATTATTAAAATGCAGTTTACAAAAATGCTTTTATATGACAAACTCTAAATAAACATGAGAGTAAATACGCATTGTATTTTTTTGAAGAAATCAATATTTTAATCGTTCGAAAACGATGACTTTGCACATATTTTCTATCACTGCCACCTTTTCACGATTCGCATTTAATAACGTTACTTGAGTCGTAATTTCAAAGGAATAAAATACAAAATTCTGACCACAAACTGCAAAAGTTGTAATCGAAAATCGTCAGCGTCATTACCTTCTTCAAGGACAGCAAAAAAAGGTAAATAAAAGGCATGTCCTCACACGTGGACAAAAAAAGGACGGCATGTTAATTTTGCATGAAATGACTTTTGGGGACCGTCGGCTGGGACTTATCACCTTTTTTGGGATACTGCTTATTGTTGTTTCTTGGCAACATGTGGGACCAAATTGATTAAAAAAAACGATATTGACGGTATGTTAAGAACATGCACAAGTATTCAACCAACATTATAAAAAGTGAGACGTATTTTAATATTGATTATATGACTATTTTTAAATATGTAATTTTTTAAGTCGAATTATAAAACTTGAAACATTGATCCTGAAAAATTGGTTTTTTAACGAACCTTTCTGCCGATGAAAACTTTGAATGGGTTAAATAAAGGTTACTTTGCGAACAATTTTCACGTGAAGATGTATTTCGATACATAGACCATACATCCAAATGAAAGTACTTCCGAGTTCAAATAATTTTAAGAATTTATGCATTCACGATGGCCTCTGTGTCCTAGCAGTAAGCCTGAAGGTAACCCAGTAAGACCAATTTGGGAGACGAATATGTCTGAATTGGACCTGGTATGGATGTTGTGAGCTGGTTTCGTTGCTTTGATACTTAAAGTACAGAGAATTTCCTAGTTTGGGACCAGGTAAATGGCTCGGATTGTCCGACATTATTATTATCATTGCAATTACAAATATCAGTAGAGCTCTTTGTGAAAGAGTTCGTCCTGGGAAATAGTGCCACCTTATCTATTTCTGTCGCCAAGCAGAATTGTAAGCATTACTGCGTTTCGATTTATAAGGGTAAGGGTGCTGGTGAAAATACAGGCACGTGGAACTTGTCAACTTATGTATCAGGGTGACGCGCGCAACGGCAATGCCCCTATGATTTGCGATTTAAAGCTTTAAGCGGCACTGCAACTGTTATGGACAGGCGTGAAAGCTTCACCTCCAGACGCTGAATTGTTCGTCCAGTCACTTAGTATCATGAATGAAAATGAAAATGTCTTTATTTACTATCACAAAAGAAACTTATTAATATATACATATGGTCCTCACATGTTCCTGAATTTAGTTTCGTTTGTGAAAGTCTGGTGTCTATACCTGTGTTATAGAGCACCAGGCTCTCACCCTTACACCTCTAAGCAGATGTAAGAAAGATCTGAAATCATAAAATAAATATTGCAACCAAATATTATAGTTATTTGTAAATATGAAAGTTATCTATCTGTGGCAACTGCCTATGGGGATTCTGGTGCTGTCATTTATGATACTAGTTACTCAATCGTTCCATATAATCAATTTATGATCTCTTCTTGTTTTGTTTTTTATTTAGTAGTAATTTCAACGTTCACATCGCTTACAGATTTTGTCCTTAAAATACCGAATAATTCGAATCTTGCTAAATCATATTGATTAAAAACAGAAAACATTCCGTTTTTAAAGTTGATTTAAAAAATCCTTACCTCGCATCAATAGCTGAGTCATCGTGTGGCAATTTTGTGCCAAATGGCGTTACGACACAGGAAGCTGCTTAAAAACGAGAAATGATTGGGTGTTACTGTTGTAATTTTCAAAAGATATTACCATGTAAGTACCTACCCAACCCGTTTTAGGAGAACAGTGGTAGTTTTTTAATTAACTAATCAAACCCCATGATGTGGATACAATCTAGATCAGCGAATCCCAAAGTTTTTGTCTCGTAGACCGCATGTCTTATTTTTCTGTTATGCGTTGACCCCCTGCGTGTCCGATATGGATTTTTTTTACAAACTCATTGACTTTAAACGTGCTATTGACATCTGGCGCAGTGTTTCTTACTTCGATAAGTAAGTATAACTGAAGAGTGAGAAATTTTATAAAATGAAACGCAGTATGTTGAATTGTATACTTATCTTTATAATAATAAATAAATAATGTGACAGACAACTACATCAATTATTTAATTCATCTCAAATTAGGGAATTCCCTGTAGTAGAAAACCAGAGCAACAGAATTCACTTCAGGACTCTATTGGGAACACCGAATCTACAACCAACCAAATACGAAAAGTTAAATTCCCAAATTGGTCGTACCGGGAATCGAACCCAGGACCACTTCTTATCATCCAGCGGCTATGGTACAAACCATTGACATACCGAGGGGTCAGTCTATTTATCCGCTCACGCGATACATGCAGCCGTAGACGCATGCCACACCTAGAGGTGCCGGTGATGATTTTATACCGATTTATCCGGATAACGAAGTTATAACAGGTAAAAGAACTAACATTAATTGCTATTTCGGTAACTATTCTAGCAAACCATAAAGTTTTTAATGCCTGGGTCTGTCATTTAAAAAAATAAACAACTTCAAAAATACGTTACGACAATCGTGTGTGTTATTGTTTGGGCTGGTGATTTCGGTGTTTATTTATTGAAAACATACCGTAAGTAGCGTTTTTTAAGTTTACCCTGAATATAAATGTTTATAAACTATACTTTAAGGAGTAATTTCATGGTAAACGTTAGAACCACTCAAACGGAATATTATCATATTTATCCAAGTACACCAAAAAATGTCATTAGTGCTTTTTAAGTGCAGGATTTGCGGTGTATTACTGCATTTTATTTGAGATGTTTTTGTTGGTAGTACGGAGGGTATTTATTTAGCAATGCAGAATAATAATTTTTATTTATAAAAACTTGTATTTAAACTGAATCCTTTTCTAATTTGCGAATCCAAATAGCCGCCATTTTGCGGTAGGAGGAGCGCATCGCGTGAGCGAGTAGGTATATTTACTGAATAAGTACCTAATAAGTATATTTACTGAATTTTGCTTCTAGTGAAATGTTTGCGTCATAGGTCATATATATCTATCGTAAGAAAGTATTATGTAAGGAGAGCATAGGTATCTTTTTTCGCAATATAGATTACTTCATTTATGACTTGCCTAAATGGGATCTACTTTTCTAGACACCCATTAACGTCTCAAGCACCTTCTATTTTCTTTCGCTGATGTGTACGCTGGGGGTCGATAAGAATCATCACGCTAGATGTAAAATCTCTAGTTGTGGGCTTTTGAGTTTTTCAATATCGTGTAGTTTCATAATTACACCGATAATTTAAGGTTTCCTACCACAGTACGACTTGTTATTATATTTCTGATATTTAGGAATGGTTACACTCTCCATGATCACCGGTTGAATGGACAGAGTTTAGTGTAATAAAAAATCAATAAAACAATTTCTATAAATTTTGAATTTTAAGCAGCTACAGAGCTCTTTGTGAATGAGTTCGTCCAGGGAAACACTGCCACCTTACCTATTTCTGTCGCCAAGCGGTAATGTGAGCATTACTGTGTTCCGGTTTTGAAAAGCACATGGGACTCCTCAACTTATGTCTCAGGGTGACAGGTGCAGTGGCAGTGCCACTCAGATATTTGCGATTTAAAGCTCTGAGTGGCACTGCAACTATTATGGACAGTCATGGTTTACCATTAGTCGCATGTCTTGTTCATCTTGTCACTCGGTACCGTAAAAAAACATAGAAGAGTCGTTATTAGTAGCAAGCGATTTAGTATCATATCGTCGATTTCGCCGATAAAAGAATTTATTCAATATATTTTTTACACATTTTTTTATGTTTTTCGTAATTGAAATAAGAAGTATTAACAATTTTTTTCGATGACTGTACAGCTTATTTATGGCTAAATGGCACGATTAGAGAAATATAACAACATTTCAAGTTGGAAAGGTCTAAATAGAATCCAATTGGAATACTACCTAACTCACAAGTCTTAACCAAAAACTAATTAGAAATTGTAAATTACAATTTTTTACAAGAAGTTTAAAACGTTAGTGTTCATAGACGGACCGAATCCCTAACGAGGCCATACGTCAGACAACTACAGTGACCGACAGCTCGCAAAATCAATAAGCTTAAGAAGGGGAGGCTTATGTCCAGCAGTGGATGCGTGTAAGCTTATGTGTACAAAAATGACCTTATCCCATAAAGAGATTTCTTGCAGGTAACTTTTTATAATTGCTCATTGAGATGGACAGAAATAGTGTAAATTAAATATTAAAAATTACAGAGACAACACAGAATTCTACTGTAAATTTATAAGAATAAGATATCATATAACATTCATTGATATTGCCAAGTAACAAACTTAGAAAACAAAAGTAGGATATGTAAAAAGGGAACAACCATTCTTTATGTTTGATTTGTACTCGAATATTTCTGCACATACATTTATTTTTATTTCATATTTGTAATAGAAAACCAAGTTATAACTTCAAAACACTTACGTAAAGTGATAAACTTCAAGTCTCGACATGGTGTGGTTAAAAGTACTGCATTAATTAATTTAGATAGTAGAGTCGCTTTTTTATGTTCAGTAATTATTGACTTGGTGTGAAAGATGATATAGTGATATAGACTAGGATAGAAAGGAGAATACTTCTTAGGTTTGTGTCATGTGAAAAAGATGGGCGTTAGCTGGGTAACGGTAAAACGATGACACGATTAACTTCGACGTTATGTACTTAGATATTTCAATTAAGGCCATTACCCCGTTTACACAGTCACTCCACCGTGGGTGATCAGGAGCGTACAGGATTGTGCGCGGGAAAGTTTGTTGCGTTGTTTGAATTTTCTTAAACAAATTTTCTTTCTCGCGCGATTGCTCGTGTTCGTTTTTGTTACACCGGAAAGAGCGTCCGTGTTAAGGCTAATAGCGCAGGATAGACCGCGTGAAACTGGCACGTATTGGAGTACCTACGCAACTGATGTGCGCAATTGCGCGGTCTTTCCCTTTTCCTTCCAACGATTGCAGTATCACACGCGATAGACTGTCTGTCTAAAGCCCGTTATTGAGTGTTTGATGTACTTGGAAGAATATTTGACGTACAGATAAACATGTAAACACGGACAAACGTGACCGTAGTGTGGACGTTTTGCTTGCGTATTTGACTACTTGGCTCCTATGATATCGAGAAACTGACCAGCGCACGGTAAAGCGAGTTTGGTGTTTGCTATATTTGTCAAATAGGCAAACAAGGCAAATACTTCGTCACACATGCTATCTACACAATGACATGGTGATTATTTGCCAAATATAATTGCCGTGTGAAGTGCCACCAGTAGATAATTTTTAACTGACTTCAGAAAAAAGAGGAGGTTCTTAATTCGCATGTACTTTTTTGTATGGATTACGCGATAATCTGTGAGTCGATTTTGATGATTCTTTTTTGTTGGAAAGAGGATACCTCAGTATTGGTTCCATTTAAATTTGAAGAAAATATTCCACCTCTAAGGATAGTAAATTAAGGGATGAATCCAGTTTCGCGCAGTTTCCGGTAAGCGATTTCAATAAAACTTGGCAGTGATGTAATTCCATGAACTTTTGGAGATCGGTTTTTTTATAAAAATGTTACAATTATATTGACCTTGTTTTGTGGAAACCTTTTGTTTATAACAAAAATATGATCTAGTTCTTAAACGACATTGACCGCCGTTGCTTTCATGCAAAAATAACCCTTAACTTGGTAACGCGTCGGCTTCGCTGAAAGTACCTATGTTAGCAACGTAGCAAGTGAAGATTTAGTCTCTGTCTTTCTTACCGGCAGACATGTGATAGTATGTATGTAATTGTAGACTTTAAGTTTGAAATGCTTAATAAATTAAATATACAAACTACCTTTCCCATACAAAGATGAACAGTTTATGTAGGTTTGTAAAGGATACATATGTTCCAAAGTTGTTCTAACTATAGGAATGCCGTCTTAAGATTGGTTAAAAATAACACTTTGTAATGGAAGTTAAAAAACTACCTGTAGACAAAGAACAGATTTCACAGATTACGCTTGCTTTTCCTCACACAAAAGAAAACAAACGAATCCCGTCAATTCTCAGAAATTTGAATTGAATTTGTGATGACTTCAATTTGTGGTCTTTATGGCTTAATAGAGCTATAATAAAATCGTTGTCAAGCAATCGGCATCCTTAAGGTTAAATTGGACCACGCCGCGACAGAAATGAGTACTATATTGGGGCTATACATTTTGAGACCAAATTAAAAAGGTACGCGAACTTGGTTTGTTCGGATTTATTAGCTGCAACGTCTGGTAATGACGGAGTTTAAGCGAAACTGGTTTCAAGTTTTAAACTAATTAAAAGATTTGGTTCACGAAATATAAATTGTATAAGAGTGAATACTAAAATAAAGCAATGAGCATTTCACGAATGTACTGTCAGGGAAAAAAGTGAAATTTGTGTTGAAAAATGTAATAGATAGATAGATAGTTCTAGATAATGTAAATGTCAGGCAACCGGCTTAGGTATAAAAGCAGCAATTGAGTATTGATTAACAATTGCGCATATTCTTTCTTCAAAATAAAGGTTCGATATTCGAACAAAAAAATGTACTACCTATACAATAACCAATTAGTATAAGGGCGCGATCTCATTATGTCGTGACGACAGAATACAGTTGTGCAGTTTATAGTGTGGTGGCTTGTAAATTTAAATGAAGTTGTTCACATATAGCACAACACGATTAACTGTCGTTCACGACTTTTTTGACATTACGATGGGAAAAGCTAGAACGACTGTCGTCAGACGATAAATAAAACGTCACGTTAAAAATATCGTGCGAACGACAAGTCGGTTGCCGTGAACCGATAAATTGTCATCACGATCTAGTGGGAACAGTTAGACGCCACAGTCGTTCAATAATAAAATTAACGTCCACGACACAATCCTGACAGTCGTGATATGGGAACAGGTTAGATGCGACAGTCGCCCAGCGACACATAGTTACTACATAATGGGAACGCGCTCTAACTGTAATCTTAGTATATATTTTTTATTGTAGTCTTCGATTATAAATTATAAGATTTTTATTTCTTATTACATGCGTAAATATTACTACCAGTGAAATTCAAGCGTTCCTAGTAGAAAAAGAGTTTTGTTTGCTAGCGGAGTTTGTGGCAAGCAGCGTCAGATGTGTTATTGACACTTTATTTGAGGTTTGATTTGTTAAAAAAATATTATGTAACCCTTAAACGTACAAGGCTTAATAATAATAAAAAAGTGCATTTCTACACAGAACCACTTTTAATAGATTTTGCTTATTATTTACGAATATTTTTATATAATTTTAGAATTTTAGAATTATAGTTGTCTACTAAGATCTTTAACATCATTTAACCAACTCAATGATGACGGTCGCATAGATCTTTTCTATAACAGCGTTAAGAATATAAAAACTGTTATGATTTATCAAGTGGTTTGTGTCATGGTAGTGTTATTCTCATATTTTCGTATGTGAAAGCTTTTGATTGGCATCTGATTAATCATATATAAATCCATTTTGTAAAAGTAGCTGTAAGCTTCCCTAATAAAATAAAATCAAAATAAAAAAAGTTACTTATTTTACCAAGACGCAACAAAATAATATTAGGCATTATATGTCTAGCTCTTTTACTCAAACGACGAGTATGTAAATACAGAAATGTAAAACATTTCAGTTTGTAAAGAGATTACAGAAAGAGTCATTCAACTAACAGAGTAAGAAAGTGACCGCCGTTGACTTATTTTTACAATATCAAATGCCGGGGGACATGTCGTGCACCTGATGGCACTGCCACTGCGCCTGTCACCCTGAGACATAAGTTGACAAGTGCCACGTGCCTGTAATTTCACCAGCACCCTTACCCTTCAAAATCGGAATAGGTAAGGTGGCAGTACTTCCCTGGACGAACTCTTTCACAAGGAGCTTTACTGCTACTAAAGTCTTTAGGTGGTAACGCGTCATTTTTCCAGACAGTACAAGTTTTGAAGATGAAAGTTATTAACAAAGAAAATTGTGTATGAAAGGTTTATATCCTCTTCGTACATGTGCTATACTACAAATTTACGTATTTAATACCCGTTCAAAATTAATAATTACCTACGTAATACGCAATAAAAATGTCATATTTCGTCGCCTTACTTTCTAAAACTCGTATCATAAAGCACGAAGCACAAAGAATGCAAAAAATGGATTGTATATATAAATTTTGCAGACTGACTTCACATCACATTTCCTGCATATTCATGCACTGACTTTTACCTATTCTTAAAGTAATGCATTCAAATTAACACCGTTGATAAGAAATTTAAAATAAATAGAAAGAGAAAGTAAGGCATCGATTTCAAAATTGTTGCCTGTGCCTCAGTTCTCAACTTCAGAATTTAAAACAAATCGCAGAAATATGAATACTGGCTTTGCGGGACGTTCGCGCCGGAGGCTTGGCTATAGTTCCGTTTCCGGTTGCACCGCAGCTAGTTACTACTTCCGAACAGAAGTGTGTTTTGCATGTTTGCATTTTAATACCTACTAACTGATATCCTGTTTATGGGTCGGTGGTATAGAGTACCTAGTTAAATATTTGCATAGGGGAAATACACTCCCGGACATACAATTCTAGCCACTGAAATACAAAAATATTGTTATCATCAATTCAAAATGAATTTAAAATTAACGTAACAAACAAGTATAATACTGGCGATCACGTGAAAATACATTTTTTTTATAATACCAAGTGACCGGACGAACATGTCGTGCGCCTGGTGGTAAGCGACGCGCCTGTCCATAACAGTTGCAGTGCCATTCAGAGCCTTAAATTCTAATGGATCAGAGCAAAAATCTTATGGACACTGCCACTGCGCCCGTCACCCTGAGACAAGTTGACAAGTAACATGTGCCTTTAATTTAACCAGCACCCTTACCCTTTTAAACCCGAACGCAGTAATGCTCACATTACTGCTTCGCGGCAGAAATAGGTAAGGTAGCAGTACTTCCCTGAACGAACACTTTCACAAGGCGCTGTAATAAAAACATAGATGTATATGCGAGTTGAAACTATTTTTTCCGGATTTTCAAACAAACCGACGTTTCGGGCCCTTTACAGGTCCCATGTCAGTCAACCGTGACCATGGGACCTGCAAAGGGCCCGAAACGTCGGTTTGTTTGAAAAACAAATATGCGCGATTTAAATCGGGAAAAATAGTTTCATTTCCTATGTGTAACAATCGCGAAATCCTAAGAACTCGATATATATGAGAAGTAAGTAAACATACTTTTGGACATATAGGTAGGTAGGTACATACCTATATCCAAAAGTAAACAACTATTATGGTAAAATAACAAATATATGTACACTTCATGCCAATTCTATTTCACAAATTAGATTTCTTTAGAGGCAGAGAATTATTAGGTATGTAAGTTCACGTTGAAAAAAAAAAATTGATGTTTCTTGAAAGCATGTAATTTAATTAAAGTCGACAATGGTTTTGATACACGAATTAGTATACTAGTTATAAGTACTATAGTTTTGTAATTGTGAGTGTAAACTCGCCAACAAACCGCCTTCGCAGTATTGTGTTTTCTTGTATCTTTAGAATGAAATAAATAAATTTATACCATCCTTAGAGGTGGAATATTTTTTCAAATTTAAGTGAGATCACTACTAAATTATCTCTTTCTCAACAAAAATAGAGTCATCGAAACTGTGTCGAAGTAATGGCCTAACAATAACTACACAAAAAAAGACGAACATAGAATTCCTTCTTAATTGAAGTCGGTTTTTTAAGTTTGAAATTAAATTGTCAACCGGGACTTACGGAAATGACTTTTAATATACCCGTTTTAAAATTGTATAATAGTTTTTTAAGCTTAGCGAATGGAATGTTGAAAATGCAAGGTGGTTCGAATTATAAGTGTCCGGGAGCGTAATTCTCCAGTACCTACAACAGTAGGTAACAACCCTCGTAACAAAAACATATATTGCAATTTCATATAAATGAACAATATGAACTCTGTACACAAAATCCCGAATATATTTCGAGTAATATTTTTCAACATCATTTTGTTACACACTCTGTATACGATATCTTCCACCTCATGTCTTTTTTTTTCATTTTGCACACACTCACATCCCCGCACTAGGGAAGCTCTGTGTTGCGGATGCTATGGACACCCACATAAAATACCACAAATCACACCCAATCTTACGAAAGAAATAAATGTAGGCTTTACAAATATTTCTCCCGGGCCGGGAATCGAACCCGAGACCTCTGTATAGCAGACCAACATAGTGACTGTTCGGCCACGGAGGCAGTGAAATCCATCTATACAGATGATATACAAGATAAAGCAGGTTTAGACATAAATCTAAGTAGCGGTGGATTAAAATTGCACCTTTAGACTATACAAAGCAGAAAGTTCTTTTTCGATCAAACGTTCCTCGGCATATCATTTTCGACGAAATGACAAAATGACGAACTCGGTGGTCCGTAGCACACGCACACTTAATGAGGACGTCCCGGGTTCGATTCTCGGTACGATCAATTTAAGAAACTGGGTAGTGACATCGGAGTCGATTTGTTTAACCTGGTAATCTCAGTATTGAGAATTCTGTTTAAAACCAGATAAGTACCTATGATTATTTTTGGTTCTTGTTACTTATCATGAGTAGGTAATTGTTCCGAAATACTATTATTTACACCCTTGCTTTGGCAGAGAACTGTGCCCAGCAGTGGGACATATATTGAATTGACGATAATAATCATAATCAAGTGCCTGGTGTGGTGTAAATCACATGCACCAATTGCCTGGTCTCAAACTAAGGAATTTCATGTAGGTACCATGAGTACCAGAGCAATGGAATTCACTCCGGGGCATTTCCCAGAATACCCACACCAGAACCTATTTAGAAAAATTTATTTCCCAATTTGTTCCAACCGGGAATCGCACCCGGGACATTCTCAACCAGTGCCTACAGTATAAATCGTTGGGCCATTGAGATCGTCGACGATGATGACGGTTGTGATTATAATAATCTTAACGTTCTGTGTGTTATACTTAAATGTTGAATCGGTGAACAGATGTTCTATCTTAGATAGGGGAATCCTTTTTAAGAATTTCTAAAGAGACCTATCGTCGGCAGTGGACGAGGTCAAACAAAACAGTTTGAAAAAATTTCAGCTCGTGATCTAAATGATTCTAAATTCAAAAAATTTAATTGATTCCGTTTACAAATATTTTTGTTTCTTGTATGTTTTTGTTTTATAAAATCAATGGATCCAGCGATCGTTGGTTGTTACATATGCGATATTGATGTAGGTAACACACATTTTTGAACGTAGTGGGGAAGTGTTTGTTTTACAAAGACTTAACTAGGTAGGTAACAATATTATTATTTCATGTTATTTATATTGTTATTGTATTACATACCTATAAGTTTTGTTTTGTTGTGCACGTAAGCCCGATATTTTAGTTATAGTGTCCTGTATTAGCAGAATCTTTTGTTTGTGTTGTCCTTTTGTTAAATGTAATTTGTGTTTTTCTAGTACAATCAAAGATTAAACAAATAAAGACGAAAAACTCATTGAGCCTTTAGCCATGTGGTATCGTACTTAGGAAGCTAGGAAAATTTCCCCTTTGTCTAAACTCTATTTTGATTCCTATTATTAGTAATTACCTATAGAGCCTCTTTTTACCTTAACAATGGAAATCAAGAACTTTTTAAGTTCTCGAAATTATTTTTAAGAAAGAAGAGCCACAGCTTTGAATATCTTTTATTGAATGTTTTTTTTTCTAACGCAAGGAAGCACTGGCCGCATGCGACAAACGTTTACCAGTCAGTACTTCACTTATAACCCGCGAACCAACCACGAGTTAGGGCGTTGACCTCTCAAGCCGCTGTGTCACCACGATGTCATTGGGTGCGCGCGACGTTTCTGATAGGTCGACATTGTCGCACTACCGCCCGCGACATCGCTTATTGGTTGCTTTTGTCACAAAAGAGGCGGGGTTTATGGTGTTCTAATTTTAAAATGAGATAACAATGTAGAGATTCTTTAGAATGTAGAGAATGTAGGTTTGGAAGCATTTTTGTGTTGATTTATTTATAATAATATGAATTAGTGTTGTACCTTTTAAAATAAAATGACAATCTTGTTTTATTCATTCAGTATGACCATCTACGAGAAATAAGTCTTCTCAAATGTAATTTTAAAGGTGTGCTTCTCCCAGAGTTCTAAACAATTTTTCTTTATGTCCCCGAAGGTCTCGACGGGGTGTCGTAGCCGGAGACGAGCGGGGAGGGGTACAGTATTGATCGTGCCTCCCCCGTCACACACCGGTCCCCTCGCCGAGCGACGCAAAAATGCTGCCGCCTGGAAATTAATGCGTGAAGATTAAAACGCGTGGAACTTCAATTTTCTTTGTAATTAAGATGTGACACTAACGTATATCCTAAAAAGTGTGGTAATTTATGTAGGTCAAAATTTCCCGGCATTTTTGTCGTAAATACGACCCTAATCGGCTTACAAAAGCGAAAACTTCAAACTATACGTAGTACATAAATCTGTTTTTATTAAAGAATGTAACATTATACTACTCTTATAATATGGCCACGTGATTTCAACTCAAAAGATTCTTTTTTATCACAAATAGGTAATACGAACTACCTATACCTATTTTGGAACAAATACCTAATGTGAGTTTATGTGAAATTTTAAAACTCTCTTATTTAGTACCTACTTATTTCCTTTGTAGAATATCTAAACCCTTCTCCTGAAATGTGATGTGGCCTTACCTATTACACGTGTTGACGATCCGATGTGGGCGTGTTAAACTGAAAATACGTTATTCTAAATTTTTCCTACGCTACCAGGGTCGGCTGAAAAATAATGTACCTAAGTATGAAATAAAATAGGATCATGGCTTTTTTCTTTTTCGATATCTCTGCAAGCAAAATGCAATTATTTCATCTGTTGTAACTGAGACATATTGTTTTTCTACAATATTACTTAAAAATTTTTTTTTTATAGTACACGTAAATAGCATAGGTACAAATATAAAAGAATTATGTACCTACTTGAGAATCATTTAATGTACTTAATATTGTGAAAAAAATTGAATGTGGTTTACACCACTATTGCATTGACAGCCTCAAGTATTTTGCAAAAAAACTACTTGCATAAATTTAAATATTTTCCTTTTTTTCCGATACACCTATTGTCCATGTAACACGAAACGTAATAAACAAAAGACTACTCATTTTAAAAAAAGAATAAATAGCGGACACGTGGTAATAATAATAGTGGCCAGTGTCATTTATTCATTGGAAACATCCAAAAGAGGAATATTTTTCATTTCCCACTCGTATTTAATACATACAGAATGATTTATCTTAACGGTCAATGGCATCACAAAAAAAAACAGAAAAATTCGTAAGTTCTACTGACTCGGTCTGTAGCTCAGTTGGTAAAAGCGGCGACCCGGTGTGGCAACAGACGCTGTTTCGAGTCCAGTCAAATCGAAGGAATTTTACTTTATGTTATTCCACCTTGCTTTGTATCAGTACTCATGTTACATGTAACATTCCATTTCAAAAACACTCCAATTGTAAATTTAACCCAACTTTAGGGCTATTTCAATCTGATCCCCTGAAACCCCCTGGTAGAGCCATTTTATTTTATATTATATTATATATTCCCATCAGATTCCTCATTCAGATCATCAAGAACAAATAATTCTATTTCATTTTCACCTAGTATTCTGGTACTTACAAGCTCATTTTTGGTAGGTATAGAGGTACAGCTTACCAGAAAAACTTAAAAGCTCTAAGAGATGACGTAAATTTACAAATTATTCATATTAATTAATACAAATTACAGTTCATAAACCCATTAACAAAGCAGCGATTACTAAGTCACTGGCCAACTTTTGACTGGGAATATCACAGTTAGGCACTGTTTAGAAAAATTTAGATTTTTAAATATAATTATTTAAGCTTATTTTTTTGTTACTTATAATTTGCAATATGTCAATATCAATGACCTGTTACAAAACATTCGATTGTCTGTGATAATTATAACATATGATCACAAAAGCTTAATACACGAATATTTGATTCTAAGACTTCTTTTTCTCTTGACTGTACTTAATTTACAAATACAATGAGAGGATCCGTTGGGAGTTGCAAAATAAAGAGTGTATCAGTTCGGATTTCAAATTTGGCGGTGGATCAGTTGTACGGTATTCGAGGGGAATAACCCAGGTAGAGATAAACAGTACACATAAATACAAAAATATAATAAATAAAAGAGTACGTATAATTTTTTTTCAACCAAATGGATTTGCTCTTGACCACTACCTAGCTCTCGAGCAAAGCTAGGATTAACGATGGAACGAACTCGCCCAAAACATGCATTCAGTCGTACCTTAAAGATACTCGGGTTGTACTAGTTCGGAAACACATTCGCAGCCAGGGAATTCCATTCCTGGACTGTGCGCATAATAAAAGGTGATGAAAAGCGCTTAGTATGCCTGAAGGGAATATCGACCAAGTAACGATGATATCCCGCCGTACGTCTGGATGTCCGATCGTAAAAGGGGGCGGGCGGGATGAGCAGATGGAACTCATGGGCACACTCACCGAAATTCTCTAGACCGATGAAGATACATCCAATTACTCGCCGATCTTTGCTTTTAAAGAATCCAAAGCTTGCAATTCCTTTTGAAAGTGCAAGACGACTTCGAGTTTTTTATTGAAGAAGGCAAATCATTTCAATACTTACGCTCAGATTTGCAGATCGCATTTTGACTAAGAAAAAAACGGTGAGCTGTACAAGTTTCTTGTATTTACAAAAAAAAACTTTGCCTAAGTTCAAGCAAGAAATTGAGTTAAACTTTGAGTGTACTTAGTAACCTAATAAACAGCGGTAGCTTATAGGTTTGATCGTCGTGGGTTCGAATTTGGGCTTTTACGTCTAAATTTTTCGCAATTTATGTGCGTAATTTAGTTTGAAATTTACCATGAGCTTTTCAGCGTAGGAAAATATTGTGAAGATACTTGTACACATCTGCAAAACAATTTAATGATATGTGTGAAGTTCCCAATCCGTTTGGGATATGTAGGCTATGTTACCTGTTATTATATTGCATTATTATTGTCTTTTGAGTTGACGTCATTAGTCTAGGACAGTGTGGGGTTAAGTACTTGCGAAGGGTTTTAATCCGACCCGTCAAAGTCCCTTCTAAAGTAGAAGTATAGGCTTGGCCCCTGGAATTTATTTTGAGCCTCGTCGATATCAACACTCAAAATAACAATATGTATAACATTACATAGGGTAAAACCGGGATAGATGCCCCACTTTCTGAAAAGGCTTCCTAATTTAAAAATTATTAGTTTACCATGAATAATTACTATGGATATAACTAGTTTAATCTTTTACATTACATTAATAGGTACTTGATTTTATTGATCATTATATATTATTAATATATAACATTTACTGATTTTGAAGAATTTGACTTTTTGCAAACCTATTTTTTGAAAGATAGATAGATGTGGCGTCTATCCATATAGGTACCTACCTATATGGATAGACGCTACACAATGAAAATACTAAGAAGGATAGATGCCCTTTAGAATAAAATAGTAAAATTCATAATAAAATGTTTTATTTGTAGTCTTTGATATATTGTATATACATACTACATCTTCAATATAAATATACACGTATTTAAAGTTAATACCTACTTCACATAGTTTTTTTGTAGCTATCAAAACATTCTATACAAAAATGGTCACTATTAGAACTGTGAATAATTTGTCTTTTTGGTACTTTTACTTACTTTTATACTATTATCATTTACATGTCTTTTTCACTAAAATAATGTATTTTTTATTTTCTTTTCCTAACTTTCTTATCTTGTCATTTGCCCCTAAAAATACTACCCCTATAGGTACCACGAAAAATCGAGGCGACTATCCTATTCGATATGGATAGATGCCCTTTTATTATATAACTAAGCTATATACAAAAGAGCGATTATTGACACCTAGGTGAACAGTTAATGAACCAGTGCATAGTTATAATAAAAATAAAACGGAATTTATCATAACTTACAAAATTATGCGACATAAATACTTGCGTCTGAAATTTTGAACTGTTTATCATGTTCGTCGCGGAGATAAACGCATGCACAAGCCAAACGCGTCTATTCCACATGAAGCCCTACAGGAACTTTGATGAGTGATGTCTATACTCCTTATTTAAACTAATTATTCTTTGTTGCGATTTGTTAATTACGATGACGATATATTAATTATTAAAAATACATTGTGTATTAAAGATTATAAATAAGAAAAATATTTTGCATTTTATTGTAACCTATCACAAACTCGAATTTCGTTTTTCCTAATTTCATTACTCCGAAATCGGTTCGACTTTTCTTTATTAGTGCGATGGCAGTTTTGGTATAAATTTGCAACACAGAAATGTCTTACAGCAGAAGTATCGTTTGCCCGAAAACCTATTATTAGAATAATTATTACACATACGTATTCTTTAGGCAGAAGTTTGTTTGGTTTAATCATAATAATAATAATAATAATAACGCTCACACTCAACATAGCCCCGCACTAGGGAGACCCTGTGTCGCGGGTGCCATGGACACACACATAGACAACCACAAAT
>NW_020654289.1:16120175-16127940 GCF_003589595.1 Hyposmocoma kahamanoa
AGCCCTGCACTAGGGAAACCCTGTGTCGCGGGTGCCATGGACACACATATAGACAACCACAAATTACACCCAAACTCACGAGAGAAATAAATGTAGGCCATACAAACATTTCTCCCGGCCCGGGAATCGAACCTGGGACCTCTGCGTGGCAGTCCGGCATGGTAACCGTTCGGCCACGGAGGCAGTTTAAAATTACACCCAAACTCACGAGAGAAATAAATGTAGGCCATACAAATATTTCTCCCTGCCCGGGAATCGAACCTGAGACCTCTGCGTGGCAGTCCGGCATGGTAACCGGTCGGCCACGGAGGCAGTTCATGTTTGTTATACTGTCTTTTTTCCATATAATTTAGATTGCTGAAAATTTGTTTCGACTAAATTATTCTTCTTACATAAAATTGTACCGCCATACAATTTTACCGCACAGCTCCACAATTCTGGATTGTCCTTTGCTGGTGCACAGCTAGTCCACTTACATAGGTAATTTTCGTCATACCATTGTGCTATGTTTTTGCTGTCATCTGAAATGTAATTTAAAACCAATGATCTTGAGTATTCAATAAATAACTAACTGAATCGAGGAGAGTAGCAGAAACGAATTTGTTTGCATTTCCTAGCTGGGTCGACCCCCTCTTGTGGGTTTAGGTTAGGTTATATGAAAAAGCCGCACGAGCCGAATGAGGGAAGCAAGCGACTACAACTGGATGTGACACGTTCATGTACTTGTAATATTTGTTATAAGAAATAGGTATAACAAAAATGTATCATGGATATAATTTTTTTACAAAATAAAAATATTCAATTAGATACATTGGTGAAACGGTTTGTTGGGGAAACAAAAATCGGGAAAAGTATAACTTGTCAACATGTCAAAATAGTGACACATTAAATGGTGTAATGAAAAAAACCGTAACGTGTTTTCGGACAAATGAAACAAAATCTATTCCATAAAAATCTAAAGGTTTTCGGAGAAACAAAACTCTATAAATCACGTTTCTATCTTGTGATGGCTTGTGATTATTTTATTCATTGTTTTATAAAAAATACCAACCGGCGGGACTTTCAAGTCGTGCGCCTGGTGGTAAGCAACACGCCTATCTATAACAGTTTCAGTGCCAGTCATTTAATCGCAAAGTTCTCAGGGGTACTGCCACTGTGTCCGTCACCCTGAGACATAAGTTGACAAGTTCCATATGCCTATAATTTCACCAGCACTCTTACTGTTCGAAGCCGGAAAGTAATAATGCTCACATTACTGCTTGGCGCCTGAAATAGATAAGGTTCGACGACCTATCTTTTTCACTAGGATCTCTACTACTAAAAGGTATCTGTTACCTTTACCTTTACCTACACCAATACCATCTATTCTTCTTAGCATTTTCAACGTGGGGCATCTATCCGTATAGGTAGGCCTCTATGCATCCCCAAAAAATAGATTTGCAAAAACGTAATTTGCACAAAATTAGTAAATATTAAATTATGAAAACCAAATCTTAATGTTATATAAAAATCAAACTTGCTATAATCATACGAATTATTCATGGTAACCTAATATTTTTATAATTAAGATTCCCTGTCAAAAAGTGGTGCATCCTCGTTTTACCCTATACACTTGGCTTTCGCAAGTCGTCTTAATTCAAGAGCAGTTTATAAGCAATTTTAATTCCAACAATCTTTTGTTTTTCTTTTGAAAAACAACGTACGTTAATGAAGAATCAAATCGGGCTTAATCGAATCCATTAATGCTAGTAATAAAACGTCTGTGGACAAATTATACGACGGATGCTAACACGGTTAGTTCCGGTCGTGTTGTATGAGGACATTACCACCGTCAAATCACCGGCTTCGTGAGAAGGCAATACAGTTTATTGAAGGCTTTATGGCTTGAACAATAAGAGATAGTATTTTAACAGATGTCAGTAAATCCTTATTCAGGGTCGACAGCAATATGTGACATATAGGTAGGTATACATTTATTTAATGATACCAAATGAGAGGACGAATAAGTCGTGCGCATGGTGGTAAGCGATATGCCTATCCAAAACAGTTGCAGAGCTTTAAATTGCAAAGATCTGAGGGGCACTGCGATTGTTCCCGTCACCATGGGACATAGTTGACAAGTCCCTGTAATTTCACCAGAACCCTTACACTTCAAAAGCGGAACGCGGTAATGCTCACATTACTGAATGGCGGCAGAAATAGATGAGGTGGCAGTACATTCCTGGACGAACTCTTTTTACAAGGAGATCTACTGCTGCTAATATAGGACAAGTATCAATTAAGCTAAACGGTATCGTGTTTACAGGCTACTGCTGCTACTCTTTGTGTCTGCTAATTTAATAAATTTCACTGAAACCCAAATGATGTTGTTTTGTTTCAATTTTTGTTCCATGTTTTGTCTTACTTAGGATTATTAATAAAACTTGGTTTGGCATCAGGAAGATGGCCGCCACGTGCATTTTGTATATCGAACACATGGACTATTTTTAAAATATGACAGCGGGCAACAATAGGTTATTAACAATAAGCAGATGCGTTCGAGGGCCACCTGAGCGGAACACTCGCGTGGCGCGATCCCGTAAATCATAATGTTTAACTGTAGTAATGACTCGATAAAACACCCAGCGAGTACTGCCCGAAAATATGACGTCACCCGGCTCGTTAGAAAAAGCGGAAGGAACAGCTGATGATGTACAATTATTTGTTTTATTGATAGATATATATTCTGTGGTAGACGTTCAAAAATTGCCATGACGTTGTTTAATTAACATATTTATTTGTGAGATTGGATATCTTACCGGAACTTAAATTTAATACCTATGGAAAAAATACTAAAAATTTAATCAATCCTTTTCACTCCAGTATCATTAACCTATTCAGCTGATAATAGAGCGATGACGACGTGAATGATGAATCCCCGCGATACAAAGGGACCGTTAGGCGCATTAATATCACACAACAACACTATTCCGTGTGCCTCCTTTTTTATGCGCTGACAACACCGAAAATTTCGAATGTCACGCCTCGTTCATCGCAGCACGGCAGCGCGGGAAAATAAACGAGAGCATACTTTTTTCATAATACTCAGCGCCATAAAAAGCTTATTTTGGATTTTGAACATCGAACATGTTTGGTAACGTTCCGTTATATCCTCATTTAATTAAAGGATGCGTTCCTATTAACGCATTGTGTTCTTGTTACTTTTTCTTTTCTTTCATTTTGTCATCGAAACACCGGACATAATCGAATTTTTGACAAACAATATGGGATGAAATTGGTTCCTTTATTGATGTTCCTTTTATGGTGGTGGTTAAATTATTGTTCGTGTGTCAGTAAGGGAGACGATGACTTCGTGTTTGTCTCGAACAGATTAATGTTTTTTGCTGAATAGAACGATTGATTTTCTTATACCTACCACAGAGAATATAGCAGATATCTATTTCCTGGAAATGCTGTCATGAATTAGTCAGTAGGCATTTACGTAAGTGTTTCCGTATTTATATTAAGAACTATTCCAGTATTATTTTTGAAAATTCAAAAACACGCGGCTGTTTAAACGCCCAGCTATCTCAAATCAGCCATAGGATGTCATTATGGTAATTTAATGGCAGCGTTTCCCCTTTCCTCAAGCCGTAACACAGAAGTCTTCAGGCGGTCGACTCACACATTCCCACCGATGGGACACAAACCGCCCGTGGCCGAAACAAGGCGCATAATTACAGAGATCACATTTACGAATGTAAATGCGCTTGACTGTACCCCTTCATAAATCATGTTGCGGTCATCTGCCGCCCGCGGCGCTGCCGACGCGGCTGCCCAGTCTTCTAACATAACCTGAACCCTGCTCTCAACCAATTGATACTAAAAACTATATGACAAAGATTATCGAGAAGGCTCAAGTTGTGTTGGGTGGCGTCTCAAATGTGTATCAACGGAACGCATTGTGCGCCTCGTTCTTTTTTTAAATCGCGGCGGGCGCGCCTGACAGATGTATGTAATGTTGCCATGTGCACTGGGATAGGGATTTATATTATAGGGTAGTATTTAGCCGGTGCCTTTGACAGTTACATGAAAAATGTAAATGATTTGTCTGATGTTTGTTGTCAATCATATTCCAGCTGAGTCGCGCGCGGTGGGCTTTACAGTTAATCGAGTCGTTTTTGTATTTGTGCTGCTTACAACTTTGTTGAATAGTGCGTGGCTAAGTTTATAATTGAAGCAATTTTTTCTTCAATATGATCTGTACATAGTTAGTTTATAAAGAAGCCTAATGATTTTACAGCTACTTAATATTTTTCGAGTATGAGTAGGCACGTACTACCAGCGAAGCCGACGCGTTCCCACCCTAAAGGTTCTTTTCGCGTGCACGCAACGGCGCTCAGCAGCGGCCAACATTATAAACGAAAGGTTTCCACAAAAAAGAGCCAACAAAACAAAGGACAGTGCGGAGATTGTAGCTAGAAAGCTAACAAAACTGTTTAGAGATTAGGAAGTCTTCAACTTTGCTGGCAGTACGTACATGTTAACTTTAGTATTACCTATAGCATTTATCTACCTTTTCATGTTATATGTTACTACTTTAAGCTTCCTCTCTAACTCGATCGAGTTCTTAGATTTTCGCGATTGTTATACATAGGAAATGAAACTATTTTCCGGATTTGAATCGCGTATATTTGTTTTTTCAAACAAACCAACGTTTCAGGCCCTTTACTGGTCCCATGGTCACGGTTGACTTCCTTCCTTTCATTGTTCTATTTACACTCATGGATGTCCATTTTGAGAATCGCTAAAACAAGGTTAAATTATGATAACAATGTTCATATCAACCCATCGAGTATATAACCAGAAATAAAGACGAAAAATCATTTAATTTGTTTGAAAACTATTCTGCCAAGTCATTACGCTGACAACTGCGCTCCGATTGACCAGTCCAAATTTCAATCAATTGACGGGTGTCGTCAATTATTTTACTTCAAATCGTCTAGTTTAACTTGAGCTTTGCTATAATGGACGACAATTGAACAATTACATGCTTAATATTTATTTAATTACCGATGAAATGTGATTCCGTTCGTTTTGTAATTAGATGTTTTGCTGTTTTTCCCACATCACCGAATAGGACAGCCACCCATAGTTAGAGTTGTAAGGTTCGAGTCCTGTCCGCAGCGCCATGTAAGGAAAAATGAAACACTTGATGACATCTTGTGAAGTGTCTTTTTTTTTTCTTAGATTTTACTTCACGGTTGTGTTGTGTTATCTTTATTACAATAAATACAGAATATTTTTGGAATATACGGCGACGTACACACAGGTCAGTCGCTGGCACTGTACTATTTCAGCTTTCTAGTTTATAATTTCAATGCAAACGAGAGTTGATATTTAAAAGTGATATCAGTATCATTAGATTGATGAGTTGCTAGGGATGGATGGTCCTTATTTCGTCTCTATTTCTGGTTATATATTCGATATATCAACTACTACTGGCCACAGATACCAGAACGTTTTATTTGAAAAAAGAATCACTTCAATAGACTTAAAGGTCTATCCACACTTATCCGGGCCGTGTCTGGGACGTGGACGGGCCGTGCTCCGTCAAGGGCTCAAAAAAATATCGTTGCGTACATTTTGTATGAACTCGTTCACACATTTCCATGTCCAGGCCGGCGCCGGGACGGGCCTGCAGCTCATACAAACTAGCACGCCCCGTCCACGTCCCGGGCACGGCCCTGAAGTGTGTGGATAGTCCTTTATTGCCACAACCGTGCTAATTTAAATCATCTCAGTTGTGTATCATAGAGTGTCAATGGCAGGATTGTGTATAAGAAATGATATTATTTTTCCGGATTTTATTCGCGTACAGGCCCTTTCCAGGTCCCATGGTCACGGTTGGCTCAGGTGGTACAGTCATCAGGGTTTTATATGTTTGATATTTTATTAAAAGTTTGAAAAAAGGAGGCTTCTAAGGTGTGTAGGCTAGTAATCGAGCTACTTTTCAATTGCCATAGCAAATTTTTGGTATTCTTTCTTCAATGCGTATTAGATGGCATAGTTTATTTAATTCATAATGTAGTGAAGTGTAGTACGGGTGACAGAGGAAACCAAACTTTCTTTCGTATAACACAAGTTTATTGCTTGATACAGTCGGTACAACAAATATTACAATAGACTGTTCTATATACTATACTAATAAAATAATAAATGTAGTAAACTACTCCCCCTAGACAGCCTCTGTCGCTGAATATCATATTCGCAAAATATCATGTTTGCAAAACGTGATATTAGTAAGACATCATGTTCACAAAATATCACATTCGCCTGATACCACATTCTCAATTTATTACATTCTTAAAACATCATATTCGATAAACACCACATTCGCAAAACACAACATTCTAAGTACAGGTAATAACAGCAGGTCTTACTAGCGACAGACAGAGGGTTAGATTAGGTAGTCTTAGACATACCCTTTGTAACTGGAAATCAGAAATTGACACCTTACGTGCAATTTTTTATGCAGATACGTTAAAATGGTGTACATTAATACATTTATGGTTAGAAAAATAATTTCCAAAAACGGAAGTCCCATACACCGTTCCAAATAGGAAGCGACTCTGGGTGCAACCGTTGGTGTACAATACCCCTTGGTAACTAGCGATAGGTAGTAGCTATGTACGATCTAGAGTGCTGTTTCAGGTAAGCATGTAGTATACTCTTCTCATTATGTTTTTTCTTTTTTGTGTTTAAACCGCCAACAGTAGTCATTCCGCGAGGGAAAATCTTAACACCGCGATGCAGAATTTGCGATTTGGCCGCCAATGCCATCTAGCGGTGCGTGACGGAAGTAATGTGTGTTGTTACGTATTAGGTGAGTTTTAACCTACTTCAAAAAAAGGAGGAGGTTCTTAATTCGACTATGTTTTTTTTTGTATGTAGGTATGTTACGCGATAACTCCAGTATTTGGGAACCGATTTTCATAATTCTTTTTTTGCTGGAAATAACAGTTGCAGTGCTACTAAGAGCTTTAAATCTCAAAGATCTGAGAGACCCATGTGCAATTTCACCAGCAACCCTACCCTTCAAAACTGGAACGCTGTAATGCTCACATATTACTGCTTGGCGGCAGAAATAGGTAAGGTGGCAGTATTTCCCTGGACGAACTCTTTCACAAGGAGCTCTACTACATCTAGGTGTTACTTAATATAGTATTCCAGTACATGAACCCTGAAAGGGCATTACAATGATATTAACTTGACTAATTATTAATCTTGTACTCAAGCCATGTCATTAATTATTACAAATACGAAATATATTAAAACCAATATAAAAATTGAGATCACAATAATAAACATTACAAAGCATAAAGTGATACAATTTAATTTATCATTAAATTAATTAATGTATGGTTAATATTGGATAAAATTATATTTGAAGAAAAGAAAAGATTCAAACAAAAAATAATAACAATCCTGACAAATGTTCGTAAATTATGTTCAAAAACATGATAAAAAATTACGTTTAGGTATGTGAAAAGCAGTTGAAAAATTTTAAATTAAAAATAAGTGCGCATTGGATCTCCATCTCACATGAGCGTTCATGCTATTTAAAAGTAGACTACGTAAGGTATTAAAAAAATGTTTAATTATTACTTACCCGTATAGGTACCCATACTAAGGAGGTAATATTGCCTTTAAAACCAATCACAGCAGTTCCAACAACTGTCAACACAATCGGATGCGTTCGAACGACATGGCGCAACGCGATGAG
>NW_020654289.1:16127950-16371780 GCF_003589595.1 Hyposmocoma kahamanoa
TCCCTGCGTAACCCTTCTGCGACCCCACTAATAAAGTCCGCAATTTGGCACGCACGCTCCTTTTCTTTTTGTGCCTGAATCGCATTCTGTGGGGCGATTATTGGACGGATTGTTGGCAACCAAAATGGCCGCCCTATATAATGACGAGCTGAGATTTTAATTGTCAAATACCTTAGACACCCTTTTTATTAAGGATATGGTCTTTATTTACAGATAGTAGAAGTAGTCTGTGGGTACAATTATTATTTTGATTCTTTACAGCCTATTCGTACAAAAGCAATAAAAAATCAATCTTCAGATAACAGACACCGATTCAAACCGTTCAACTTAGTACAAGGCGGAAAAGAAATGCCACTCGGAAACTTATTTGGAGTGACGAACTTGGTTGTTAATAGTTTTTCCAAGTTTTCTACGCCCATAAAACTTATCTAACTCAACTATGTCACGCTCAGGTTAAATCCAAACCATTTACTTTTTCTTCATAATTAAAATATATTTTCATTGTATTTCGATATACGTGTGTAGTCACGCGTAAAAGTCGCGTAAGTTATAGTGACTGCCACAAAAGTGTGACGTGTCGGAGCCTTGTGGGGGTAATTCGGGCCACAATAAAGCAATTTGTGCGACAAAGCGAGCTGTGTCGCGACATTTTGATTAATTACCGGCGCCGGTGTCGCGATGTCGCGGCGGCCGTGCCAGGGCGGGACGTGTGAACGGGGCCTTATGGCGTATAATGACCGTGTAATGTATGCTTTAGTATTGTGCTAGAGTTAGTGTGAAATCGAACCCTTTGTAAAGGCTAATTGTTAGGTCTTGACATTTACGTAAACTAGATTTGAAATCAAAACAATGGCTGGGCTAAATATTATGTTTCTTGCGCTCAAAGTATTAAGTACCGTCTCTTGCCTGGCTAGCTGTTGTATCTAACATTCGACATTTTTTTCAAGAACTGACTTTCGCTTTAAACGCTTGTTACACTACCCGATTTCAAGAGAACTCTGACTTAAGGAGGTGTAACAACGTTAGGGTATTGAAACTTATTTATATTGTATAAGTGAATAATAATAATAACGCACACACTCAACATAACCCCGCACTAGGGAAACCCTATGTCGCGGGTGCCATGGACACACACATAGACAACCACAAATTACACCCAAACTCACGAGAGAAATAAATGAAGGCCATAGAAATATTTGTCTCCCGGGAATCAATCCTGCGACCTCTGCGTGGCAGACTGTCAGTTTTAGTACTTGATATGTAATTTAACATTTTTGTCCTATAGAGTATTATAATGGGTTAGGGTAGTAGCACTCTAGTTTGACCTGCAAGCTGGAAGATTTAATGGCGACGATTAGTGACGCGATCAGGGTGGTTCAATTCTGGCGCAGAGCGGCGCCCGACGTCGAGGTAGCTTCAAATTTAGACGATAACCCATCATTTATGTCACGGCATAGAACATGAATATTAATAAATCGAATTGGGTGCCTCCACTGGTCATACAAAACCCGGTATAAACAAAGCCCCATGCTGCTAATTTTTTTCAAGCCACTAGTCATTCATCCATCGACACTCCACTGAAATTATATTAAATTATGATAATATTTGCTATTCTGCTGAAACTTAATTGCAATGGCAGTTGCGTTTCAAGAAAGTGTCAGTGGAATGACAGTAATGGCATTCATTCATTCAATCACTAACGATCTATGTCGCTGAATATAACTACCATGGAAATTACTACCATACATATATTAATTTATTTTATAATATCAAGTGATGGGACGAACAAGTCGTGTGCCTGGTGGTAAGCGACACGCCTATCCATAACAGTTGCAGTGCCACTCAGAGCTTTAAATCGTAAAGATCTGAGGGGCACTGTCACTGCGCCCGTCACCCTGATACATAAGTTCCATGTACCTGTAATTTCACCAGCACGCTAACCCTTCAAAACCAAAACTCTATGCTCACATTACTGCTTGGCGGCAGAAATCGGTAAGGTGGCAGTACTTTCCTGGACGAACTCTATCACAAATATATATAATATTACTCGACGTGCCAATGATTTGCCTTTGAATAGCAGAAAACAAAAAAAAATGCAATGGCAGTTGAATAGCTCGATGGCTAGTTACTGACAAAGCACTAACTCTTAACTTTTAGCAGAATACCATTTCCATTGTCTGCCATTGTCCCTCTATCGAAAGACAACTGAGACGATTTAGAATTTAAAAAGAAAGACATGGACCTAATTTTCGTTTAAAATTCACTTCGATTGATTCGAAAAGTCCACAATTATACAAATTAGACTAGGTACAAGCCGTTGGCCCAGATGGACAGGGTATTATCCCAAAACCACAGATGTTTCAGGAGACCATTTTTAAAGTTTTTCCTAGCATTATTTCTGCCGCTATTGTTATTTGATTCTCCTCACCTATATGTATTTAAAGCCTACACATTTAACAGTATTTTCGAATACTTCTTATTCTTATTCAGTTTCGTAGTTTTGACTGAAATCCTGAAATGTTCAGTGAGGTTTATAATACTACCCTTTTGAACACAAAATATTTGCGATTCAGAGTTTAACTAAACTATTCATACCTAATACTTTTAAATGAAATAAGGAATAATATTCAATTCGATAAAACTTTGAGGAACATGGTAGTATCTCAAAAAATTACTCTGTAGTTAACAATTCATTGAAAAAAATGTCCCAAAAAAGGCATTTACTTTGAAATAATCGTCTTCGTTTTGGAAATAAATATTTTTAAAATACACTTGCCTTATAATGAACATATGCTGTGTTTTACTTTTAATGCCCTGTTCAACGAACGACAACATCTTGACAACTACAGCTTCGTGTGTAATATAGAACACGACTGCGTTGCTCAATGTTTGGGCCAAAATATGCAAAAAAAAAACGTGCATCCCGCGCCATTTCACGTCCAATCGTTATAAGACCTTGTTCATTAGAAAGATCTCGATTTTTTAATAGGACTGCATTTAAAGTAAAAAGTCCAAATTTTTGAGATACCCTGTTCATCCAAGGCAACGAAATATGAAAACACAAATCCATACTTCCGAACCGTCAATTGAAACTTATTGAAATTTCGCACAAAATTTTGTATACAAATTTTTATTTTACGGTATTTTTTCGGTCGACGCAGGTTTTTTGCGTGCAATTTTATTCTGCCCTTCAGCAAGGTGGTAAGGTTGATTAATAACGTCGCTAATTGACCGTGTAAACGCTAAAGCGATGGTAATAATTACCAATTATTGTCCGCAAGTGACAATTATAGCCAGTTGCGAGCGCGACTCGCGAGTTGACGCCCTCGGGCAGTCACCTGGTCACTAAGATGCAAAAAGCATTTACCCAACACGCATCGAGCAATCTTGATCTCCATTATTATACCCAAATATGAAAGTACTAATGTGCAGTTTGCGTAATAACCTTTTTTTAACAAAAAAATGGTACATTTTTTTTATCCGCTTTTTTATTGGAATTACGTCTATTTGCCAAGTTTTATTGGAATCGGTTAACGGAAAGTCAAATCTAATATACCGGATTCATCCCCGAAGTTGCCACTCTTAGAGGTGGAATATTTTCTTCAAATTTTAACGGGACCACTACTGAAGTGGGGATACTTCAGTAGTGGTCCCATTAAAATTTTCCTACAAAAATAAAATCGTCGTAATCGGTTAACAATTGTAGGAGTAATTGCGTAACATACACATAAAAAAACACAATCGAATCAAGAATCTCTCCTTTATTCAAATCGATTAAAAAAGCAAACGCGTCAAATACTGTCGATATTTTGTCAACATAAATTACAATGAGAGCAAAAATAATTTTAAAAAAATCTTTTAATCCATACCTAATTGAGATGTGATTGTCCGGATAATTTTTACCATTACTTCATTAAACACTACATACTAAATGATACCCTACCAATTGGATACAGATGTTTGTTATAAATGGAATAATTCCAAAATGACATGTTATTTAGTTGGAGTAAAAGACATATGTGCCAAATATTGTATTGTTCTCATTGTTGCACAAAAGAAATGCTATTTTCTAATCTTTATTAAGTCCGGGATTTGTGGCTGTACATTTTTCGACATCTATTTTATGGTAACCAGGAAAATTAAACCTAATTTTTTTATGACCTTATGAGAGTTGCAGTGCCACTCAGAGTTTGAAATCGCAAAGACCTGAGGGACATTGCCACTGTGCCCGTGTTCCTAAGACATACAGTCCTTCCTAGAGGAACTCTTTCACAAAGAGCTCTTATGTCACTAAATAACTTAAAATAACTTCAGTAGGCTTTCAAAAGTGATTTTTACCAAGTAATCCTCTTAAAATAACTCGATAAAGGCTGGTTAAGGATTACGTATGCCAAAAAAGACTTTTGACAGTAATTTCGTGTTCGGAGACGATGTCTTTTGTGGCGGTTCATACGTGCGGTTAGGTCCGAGAGCGTCATTTGGGTATTGTGCGGTTAGATCTGCCGCATGTTGCATGCGAATGTCACGCGCTTTTATAATATAAATTATAGTTGATGGAATTTTTCGAGAATGCCTTTGTACAACATTATCCGTGTTTTTTATCTCTGTAAAATGACTTTAGAACGTATTTACCCAAATAATTGCTGCAATCTTGTATTATAAACGTAACGCTGATTTGAACGCACGTCGCTCAGATTCCACATATCCAAATGTTTTTCCAATTGTTTAATTAGGTCACACCTGAAAAAATCACTATTTCTTAACGCACACATTCATAGCCTCGCACTAAGGAAACCCTGCCAAATCACAAGTGCCATAGACACATCCACAAATTACACCCAAACTCACGAGAGAAAAAAATTTAGGCCTGCTACTGACGGCACAATGACAGCATGATGAATACAATTTCAGTATAAAATGAAAAAGTCGTAACTTGCAATAAAGACTTTCAACGATATAGCGATTGGGTAAAGTTTAAATTATATTAACAATCCAGAATTTATCTTTTTAAATTAGAAACTATGACCAAACATTATCAAGATTTCATAGTGTTTATCATTTTGTTTATGTGCGTTATTGCGACATCGGTACATGTAGTAATCGAAACTAATGGCACTCCATTGTTCTTTTCCTACGAACGAAATTAGTCCATAACTTTTTCATGCTTATTATTTTTATGACTTTCACGTGATCAAAGAACTTTTGACATATAATCACATGTGCCTTTATTATACCAAGCGTACAGTACTTCCGATAGAATACTTTACGAACATTTTAAAGAAAACTTTCATTAAAGTTGATACTATGATAGGCGAGCAAGGCGAATCCCGAAGATTAATATTTAAATTATCAACATCACTATGGTAGGCAAAATATTAAGCTAAGGGATGGTGCGGTTTTAGCATATTCAAGAATTCTGGAATAATGCCTTTGATGCTCCGAACAAGCAAAGGGATTTCAAAAAAAAGATTCCTTTTTATTTACGTCTTATCTACGTTGGTACGTCTTATTCAGGTTGATAATAAAGGTTATAAGAACAAGTTCGCTGTTTTTCAAGTTTGTTGTATTGTCGGCATTAATAATAAACATGGTGGTAACAATACTTTCCGCTGCGGTTGTTGGTACGGTGTAAATTCACATCAATTTTCGACATTTACTCGACGAATTCGGTAATTTTTCGATAATTTCCGAATATTGTCGACTCGTTCTCGAATTAAGATCACGCGATTGTTTAGCGGTCTCATTGCGGTGAACAATTTATATTGAAATTCGTTCAATTTCGGCTTTATTACTGTTAATTTATATTCTCAATATGTCATCCGTGCTGTCAATAATTTCGTTTTTGTGGTCGTATTATTGCTGTCTTTCGAATTTGTTCTTTATTTTTGTTCCCGGTAAACGCAGCGCTGTTCAGATGTTTCGATATTGTCGTTATTGCTATTGTGAGAATAAGTTTCAGACTTTAGTTTTTGTTTTGTATAACGCTGTAATTAACATTCGAATCGGGCAAAATTAGACCACGATTGGCTTCTATCGGTGCTGAACCCTGACTGAGAACTCTTTGATATTTTAACCGAATCGTTCGATTGGATGTCGAAGTTCGCTTTCCAAGATATTCAATACATTCCGAGTTAAACGTTCGGTTCGGATGCGAAATCGTTGTCCAACAGCGTTTACGGAGTTAGTCGGTGAAATAGATTATAAGAAAAATGAAAATCCTTTTATATACATTTTTAAGATTTCAAAGGCCTAAAATATAGGAATGCATTAAAATAAATTAATAAAATTTGAACAAAATCCAGACTTTATTTAAAATAATAAGAGATTTCCACATTACACTCTTGCTTTGTAAACAATAGGATGTTTGGTAACTTTTATTCGATATCAGTGTTCTGAATAACGTTTGTAGCCTTTGACGGTCGAGAAGTTCGAGTAATCGTACGAGTGTGACGTCATTTCGGTTCGGTATCGGAAACGACAGTTTGACGTTCGATTCCAGTGCTGTGAATAATAACCTCAGTACAGAGTATACTAAAAAACCAGATCTCAAAAGTACGTGGAATTACATCTATTTGCCAAGTTTTATTGAAATATCCCCTAGTTCGCCACTATACAGGACTTGACACAGGAGATAATAAAAATCGGTTCTCACTACTCAAAGTATATTGAGAGAGAAAAACGTCTCGAATTGGAGAATAGCAAAACCAACTATTAAAATAATTGCTCCTTAAATAAAATTTAGGCGCTATTTATAAAAATTAACGTTCATGCGTAAACAGTCACCCTTAGAGGTTTACTTCAAAATAAAATGGGACCACTATGGAGGTACCCTCTTTCCAACCAAAAAAGAATCATAAAAATCGGATCACAAATACTGGAGTTATCGCGTAACATATATACAAAAAAAAACATACAGTCGAGTTGAGAACCTCCTTCTTTTTTTGAAGTCGGTTAAAAAGGAAAAGAAATCGGTCGACAGCTGAGTTATCGTAAGATTCTGAATCGACGCCCAGGTCAGACGTTACTGCGTTTTCGTCTCCCGCGCCTCAATTGGCAAGGTGGCGGAACCGCACGATCGTGGGTTTGTTTTAAATATTTTGTTTTGTAGTAGTTTGTAATCTTGTAGTGTTTGGTCACATAGAAAAGATTTATAAAATAAAAATACTTTCAACACATTTGTCACCAGTATTTTAATAATTTTCTGGTGAATTCCAATATACATATAATGTAATTGCAGTAATTCGTTTATGGCATTTAGACAGTTAAACGTTATTATATAGTTGTGGACAAGTCGAACTGGAGTGGAATGTCTAACATATTGGCTTCATGTGAAGCTAGAAGCAGCAGACCAATTTGATGCTTATTCATTATGTTTTACATCATTTTTTCATAGGCATTTAAACAGTAAAGAAATAAATTTCGTATGTCTAATTCTTAGCTTGTTTTCTTATTTATTACTTTGATGGTGAATGTCGATATACAGTCAAACAAAAGACATTGGTTGACTATTGACGATCTAGATTAAATTCTTCTGTATACCAATTTACTACTAAAATAAGCTGTATAAGCAACTAGACGTTGTTTTCCTAAAATGTATAAAATAAAATAAATAATCTTGAACGAAAATCACTCTTATGCGTAAAGCATTAAGGTAAATTTTTAATTGCTGTATTTAACTGAAGAATGACAGAATTAATAATGACAAATGACATATCGTGACATACCGTATAACCGAAAAGCTCCGAAGTTTGGAATTCCGAAAGTAGTCACAGCATACATTAATAATTTAAAATTCTGTTTAAAAAAAACATGCTAAATACTTTTAACACAAAAAATCACACATAAAAATTGCCAACCCGTTCGCCGCCATATTGGAACCCTGTTGTTAACTATGTACACAGTGCACCCATGGCAATTAACCCTTCAGCCCTTTGTTAGCCCTTATTCTCCATCCTTTGTGTCAACTGTCATTCTAAGGATTGTTCAAAGTGGGTGTATTAATGTTTTTTTACCGCCCTTTCTTTTTTGACTAGCTTATGATGAACTCTGGCGTTATATCTACAATCGTGATATTATTTTTGTTTTTTATGGTGACTTAATTTGTAAGTAATTTTAAATTCAATAAAAATTAAATTTGATAAAATTATAAAACCGTTTTTAAAGATATAAATTGTCTCTTTTTATATTTTTTTTATCTTTCCCAAAAAAATTACTTATCAATTTATATCACCTATTGAGAGCGAGATATATGACTTATAAACAATTTTATAAAGCTCATTAAATCTCGGATTCTTTTGTCACTGCTGCAAAAATTGGTATCTGTCATAATTAGTACGTGTCTCTTTTAATAATTTTTTTTGAAGACCAATTATTGTGATCCTATACTAATGAAAGGGGTAATTAGTATTACCTGAATATACAAAGCTTATACCACTGCTATCAACAGAAATAGTCATTACCATCCATATTAACACTTTTCACACCTTAGGTAACTTAATTTTTTTACAAAAAGAAATTACTTATTTACATCACATCGATTTTGAAAATCTAAATTCAACTATGTAAATAACATTTTTCTTATACAGCACGTCTATTTCCGATCCCAATAGAGGCTCCAAAATTCATCATCTTTGTGTCAACAAAATTGACTATTCGTTCGTGAAACAAAAAGCTTCATAACAATGAGTAAAAACACTAATAAAGATACTACACAGCCGTTTACAGGTGTCCGCCGAAAGTTCCAGAAAACTAAAACACGAGCTCTAATTGATTGATCTTTACTTGATTATGTACATAAAGAAGACAATCATTGGATTTTCATAAAAATTGATCCGGCTCCGTAAAAAAAATTATAAGCATTTTTGGTTACAACGCTTACTGCGAAAAGCCAAGAGTAGAAAGCATGACAACATGATAGGTCATATTAAAATAGTCGACTATTCAAAATAACTGAAAAGAAAGGGGTTGCGACTGGTCAATAAATCGACGTATAGTGAAATGACAGCTTTTTAAGCGTCATTTAACTTTTTATGAAGCATGTAGTTTGAAAAAGTAAATGGCAGTTTGACTTATAGTACTCATTATTAAGTTTTTCAGCTATAAAACAATTGCTTTGTAGTTTTTAAGCTGTAATAAAGACTACTTATTATTACGGTATTATAGTTAGCTTTCGCTATGAAAAACATTTCAGTATGGTACGGTATCAGTGTTTATTATATATTTATGTAATCAAAACTGAAGGTGCTTGCTTATTCTGGGCATCAAAACTAATAATGTTCGCTCTACAACTTTTGTAAATCGAATTCCGATTGTTGATCTTTTTATACATTTAAATATTTACACAAGTTGAACTTTTGTATAAAAAAAATACCATGCCAGGAAGTTTTAAAAGCCGCAAATAATGGATATCTATCTAATCTGCAGTAGGTACGAAATAAGTTGCTTAAATTTCGGTAGACTGATGTATATTGAAAAATACTCCACGAATTTAACCACGATTTCGATCAAAAACTGGGAATAATAACGTCCATAATCCCGATTTACATTTAATAGAATTCATTTATCTCCTTTATTTGGCAGTAATTCTTTTGTTTCAACATACGTAAGCTATTTAATGTCGGTCGTCGTCAGAAGCCTTAATCAAATGCCCTAAATTTAAATAACAGTAGAGCTCCTTTTGAAAGAGTTCTTCGAGGGTAGTACTGCCATGTTACGTATTTCTGCCGCCAAGCAGTAATGTCAGCATTACTGTGTTCCGGTTTTGAAAGGTAAGGGTGCTGGTGAAATTACAGGCACATGAGACTTAACAACTAATGTCTCAGGGTGACGGGCGCAGTGGTAGTGCCCCTTAGATCTTTGCAATTTAAAGCTCTGAGTGGCACTGTAATTGTTATAGACAAGAAAATTACACCATCAGGTGCACGACTTGTTTGTCCCTTCACTTGATGTTATAAAAAAATGTGTCTTATAAAGATATAGCATCCGATGTTAAATAGCGAAGATATCAGACAAGATCTTGTAAATATAAGGGAGCTTTGCCAGATCTCATATGTAATCTTATCTCACAATAAATAACTCACGAAACGAGCATTCGCCCTCGTTGTCCGTGTATTACAATCGCAATGAAACAATTCATGATGCCCTTACATACAGGCGTCGTCGTGCGCGCGGTCGTAATGACAGCTGCTTGAACGCGATCACGCAACCCGCGGTCGCGACTCGTGATGCGCCCGTGTGAACACGCCAGACGATTTGTTCGTAGCGTTGGCAAAAACCACTTGTCCAATCAGTGTCTCATTATTTTACACTATATTGGTCCATAACTACACCTCACTCCGCTACGCATAGACACTTAAAAGGCTTTTAACCATAAGCTCTTGACAAATCTTCGATAAGTATTGCGTGCTGTCTCTAGCAAGCAAGTTTGATGATGATATTTTCTTTTACCGTTGAAGTACCCGAGCGTCATAGTAATCTTACTTACACATGGTTCATAAACACTGAAGTTTATTCCAACTCTTTTACAAGACTGTGGAATTGCCTCCTTGAATTTATTTCACCCCCTTTTGATCCTTGATCTTCTTCTTTTGATTCCCTCAAATGATATGTCAAGGATCACTTCCTTAACTCGTCCTCCTTGTACTAGTTTGTAAACTTCTGTCTGTTTTGCTCTCTTCCTATCGTCTTCTTTTTTTCTGTCTACATTTCTTACTCTTCCTCCTGTCCTATCTCTCCGGCGACTAATATCAAATAGTTACGACCCGGGGAAAGAGGACAAGTTTAAATAACCCTATCATAAGTAATAGGTAAATAATGTAACTTAGTATGTTACAGTTGAAGTTAGTATGAAGACTTAGTAACTAAACAAGACAATAAAAGGAAAAAAGCACCTCCTCCTTTTCTCTGCTATCCCTTCATTTATTTCTGCATTTCCATTTTCTTTATTTACTTTTCTTTCAGAAGAACATAAATATTTAATTATATATTTATCCGTATTACTTATATAGTGTATTTTTATTTTTAGTAACAGTAAAACACCTAGTGAAAGTGTTCGTCTAGGGAAAAACTACCATCTTACCCATTTTTGCCGTCAAGCATTACTACGTTCCAGTTTTGATAGATAAGGTATGTTGAAATTACAGAGGCACATGGGACTTATCAACTTACATCTCAGGGTGACGGGGCGCAGAGACAGAGCCCCTCAGGTCTGTGCGATTTAAAGCTATGAGTGGCACTGCAACTGTCATGGATAGACATTTCCTTTACCACACGATTTGGTGGTCCCGTCACATTATACCGTAAAAATGGTATCCCTTGGTTGCACTCCTTTTGCATATCTTAAATTTCTAGCCTAAAGTTCTTTGGAAGAATTTATTACATATAAATAAAGCCGCCTGTTGCAAATTAGCCTATTATTTTGCTCTTAAATTACTCTCGTGGTAGACCACGTTATTTTATGTGCGATAAAAAATATTTCATTCAGTAAAATTTTCCATTAAAAAGCGTACTTTCTACAGGAAGAGCGCAAAGAGGGGGAGCTTCTGTGATATAGACTAAAAGAAAGTAATTGAAGTAAACAAAATATCGTTTAAAGGGTTAGAATATAGCTTGTTTCCATTTAAACCTATCAAATACAATGATTGCAGCAACAATTTTAAGTAATGAATTTAATCATCTAATGATTTCGATGCTGGAAAGGTAAACGTGAATTTAGAAAATATTACAGGAGAGCCTGTTTTAGTACTATTTATTTAAAGACGGCGTGGATTTATTCAATAAAAGGTTTGCTATACAAAAATCCATTTCATTAATTTTTTTAAATTTAACCTTTTAAGACCCAGCAAACTACAGGGAAAAACGCTAAACCCCAATGTGATTAAAATGTACTAAATATAACATGCCCACCGTTTTATATGAAAAACGCAACCGGAGTTTTTTTAAGTATTTGTCTGGATACCCTTATGGTCATATAGAACATGCTGTACACTTGTCTTGATCTGAATCACTTCACATATCAAGTACATTTTGAAGTACACTGGGCTTTAGGAAGTTAAGAAAATATTTACATAAAATTTACTAGCTGACCCTACAATCAAGTTGGAGGATATCTCGAGCGGCATTGACAGTAGATAATTGAAATTATTATTTACCATGATTAAATTCGAACTCTATTGAGTTTACACAAGTGTACTAAATTAGGTACCTATATCTTTTTACAGAGGGTGGTTTGACCAGTTTTCAACATGATATTATTGATGAGCATCAATAAGTACTAAAATCACAGACCATCAGCATATACAGGAGAAAAAATAAAATAACGATTCTCATTAGTGTTATACAGAGTTATTTGGAAATTCACAAGCGGTAGAGCTCCTTGTGAAAGAGTTCGTCCAGAGAAGTACTGCCATTTTACCTATTTCTGCCGCCAAGCAGTAATGTGAGCATTACTGCGTTCCAGTTTAGAAGGGTAAGGGTGCTCGTGAAATTATAGACATATGGGTCTTGTCAACTTATGTCTCCGGGTGACGGGCGCAGTGGTAGTGCACATCTTTGTGATTTAAAGCTCTGCTTGGCACTAGAACTGTTATGGTTAGGCGTGTCGCTTACCACCAGGCGCACGATTTGTTCGTGCCGCCACTTAGTATCATTAAAAAAATACTTGAAACCTCCCGGGACTATATTACTAATATAATATGAAAATAAAAATCGTATGTAGGCCGACCGTAGGATGGTTTGGCTGTGATTGTAGAAAACGAATTGGTGATAACATAAATTGAGCGTAATAGAAATTTCAATTTGCGAAATAAATTTTTCGTTACACAATTATCCGTATGACCACACACGTTTTAACTCTTTAAATTTCCGAATACGAAAGATATATTAAATGATTTTTGGTTTATGATATAAACAGAAATAAAGGGTCTTTCTACCCTTAAGTGACAAAGTACATAAGGGGGGATGGATACCCTTTTACGCATACTACAGAAATATAAAATGGCGCGCGCGTCTCAGCAAATTTCGGATGACTAAACCCGACCCCCAAAATAGAGTCGTGCATTGATGAAATTAATTTATTTTTTCATGTTTTCCTCGACGAACTTTTTCACATGGAGCTCTACTGCTGCTTGCCATCGTGGTGAAAGGATTAGGAAAGGATCGTCAGATGTGCAGAAAAGGTATAGTGCGTCGTGCGGGGAGGCTTCTTTCGTGCAATCCGTATAAACAGAGAGTCAATCAATTTCCATCAATTGATTTCGTCTGGTTTGAGTGTTTGCCATAATTTTAACAACATCAAAGACAATTACTGCAGTAAAGTATAAAAAAATAGGAACAAATAGGATTTTGTACTAAACAAATATTGTCTTGTCGTAGTTATGATTGAAAAGTGTTATTTGGTACAGTTGTATAGTATTTAATTTATATATAAATGAATCGTAATTATAAATTACGTAATATCAGTACCAAGTACTAAAAAACCGACTTCAAAAGTCATTCATCCCCTAGTTTGCCAGCCTTAAAGGTGGAATATTTTCTTCAAATTTAAATGGGACCACATCTGAGGTACCCTCTTTCCAACAAAAAAGAATCATCAAAATCGGTTCACAGTCGAATTGAGAACTCCTCTTTTTTTGAAGTCGGTTAAAAAATAGTCTTTAACGATGGTACAAATAACCTGTCTACAAATTCATTAAATCACCGTTTAGTAAGAGGGTTCCGTTTATGCAAACATCTCAATTACTGCTGTTATTAATTCAGGGGTTGTTATTAATCAAGCCGTTTTGTCTCGGCAAACATAAGATTTTGTGATGCGAATTTAAGAAGGGTAGCTCATTAATGTGTGATATTTTGTGGTTTCGTGGTGGTTGTACGTAGCTTTACCTACTGGGAAATTAAGGCTGCAGATTTATATAATAACTTTAATGTGTGTTGAGTAATTCGGTCAGGTGCGTATTATATAAAAAGATTAAGGAATTGTCCTAACGCGCACACACTCATAGCCCCGCTTCAGAGAAACCCTGTGTCGCGGGTGCCATAGATAACCACAAATTATACCCACATTCACAAGAGAAATAAATGTAGGCCATACAAACTTTTCGCCCGGACCCCGGGACCTTTGCGTGGCAGTCCAGTTTGGGAACTGTTCGGCCGCGGAGGCAGTATTTGCCTGTCCCCGTAGAGATTGTAGGATAGTGTCGACAGTGTAAAAAGATAGTAGTGCTAAAATTGCACAATTTCATCTGTAAATATCTTTTTCAACTAAACTAAATTGGACGTTAGTAGCAGTAGAGCTCCTTGTGAAAGAGATCGTCCAGGAAACTAGTGCCACCTTATCCATTTCTGCCGCCATGCAGCAATGTTAGCATAACTGCGTTCCGATTTTGAAAATCAAAGGTGCTGGTGAAATGACACGCACATGAGATTTGTCTACTTACGTCTCAGCGTGATGGGCACAGTGGCAGTGCCTCTCAAAATTTTGCAATTTAAGGCTCTGGTTGCCACTGCAACTGCTATGGAGAGGTGTGTCGCTTACCACCAGGCGCACGACTTTATGATTGTAAAAATGTATAACATATACAACTTCTTAATATTTATCACCAGATAACATATTTTTAAAGTTCCATTAAGTAATGTTTAAAATCATTATTATCACCCATTCATGTACGGGTTTCTTAGCTGATTTCCTCATATTTCTGATCAGCGTGGCCATGAACTATTTAATTTACAGTTTTCATCTTACAACTAACTCAGGCTGCCATCAAAAAATACTTAGTCCCTTAATTTTGTTCAAAACCACTAAATCTCAAATAATTCTCCCCTATATAAATTTGATTTTCGCGAGTCACGTAAACCAAGGAAACCTTAAATGAAACGTCTAAGTGTAAAATCAATTCGGTAAGAGTAACTAGATCCAACCCTTCCTCCGTCACCCTCGATTTGCAAAACAAATTAGCGACTCCTTGGCGACGGGCTATGGATCTCTTTAATGAATACGTACATTAATACCTATCTATACTACATTCGGTTTATACGGGGTTGAGATATACGTAGGAATTCACAGCTATTAAAAAGATATATTCTAGAAGAAATATTTATTTTTTAATGATAACACGTGACGGGACGAAATGTCAGGCGCCTGATGGTAAGTGACACGCCTTGTAGGTGTTCTAGCTCTCGTAGGATCGTTAACGTTCGGTGAACTGTATCTGTTCAGGTTCTTGATCTGGATCGATGGGTTTCTTGCTCTTCTCGGGATCAGGATCGTAAATGAAGCACTGACTACTAACCACTATTACCACCTTTATTTCTAGTTCTTAGGTTTTCGCGATTGTTACACATAGGAAATGAAACTATTTTTCCGGATTTAAATCGCGTATATTTGTTTTTTCAAACAAACCGACGTTTCGGGCCCTTTACAGGTCCGATGATCACGATTGACTGAGGTGGCACAGTCTTCAACCAGTTATGTCTAATATTGATGCAAACCACCCTATTTTTTCACTATAGTTACAATAGTTATTAATTAAATACCTTATTTTTAATTTTACAAAGAAAACATTCCAATTTACGCTATATTAAGTTTTACAAATTATTTTATTGAATGAATTTTTATTAAGTTAAATTTATTTTAATTATTAATAGAAATTAGAATAAACTAAAACATATTAATTAGTACTGCAGTCTTATGTCTGTTTGGGATTTTTCATTAGAGGAAATACTGGATCCCAAACTGGTGGTACGGAGAAACCATCTTCCCTGTTGAAATTAGGATGTTTTTTAATTTCAATGGCCTCTCGCAGCATCCTGGGTAGATAACGGACTTCTTTTGCAAGGACCTGGGGTTTGTCAAACTTTATTGAATGTGTAGGTTTATCCATGACATGCTCGCAGACTGCAGACTTGTTTACGCGATGGTGTTTGACATCAGCTATATGTTCTTTGACGCGGGTACAAATACTTCGCTTTGTTTGTCCAATATAAGAGAGACCGCACTCACAGTCAAGCTTGTAAACTCCTGCATCCTGTAAGGGGATGTTACATTTCACGGGTCTCAGGAACTGAGAAATGTTCCTCAGGGGCTTGAAATAGGTCTTGATAGATGCGCGCCTGAGGACTCTTCCGATCTTGTCTGTAACACCTCTCACGTAAGGTAAGATGGCAGGTCTTCGCTCGACTGTTGGTAAAAGTAAAAGACTGCATTGAAATTGTACGTAGAAAGCTGAGGGAACATAATATGTCCATTGAATATGCAGAATTATTAGAACACTGCCTAACATCAGGCTATCTATTGTGGAATAATGAATTCTACCTACAAATGGTCTTCTCACAGGCGGAGGGCTTCTCACGGGCGAAGGTGACCCGTGGAAACGAGTTCGTCTCTTCCGTTCGTTGTGCTCCGTGGTGGTGAGCGTTTCGCCGCGCTCCCCCCGTACGTGCGGTTGTTGCGGAACCAGTTGTCCACTCTCCGTTCAGCGGCGGCGAGCCGCTCGTCGCGTAAGCTCTCTGCCTCTTCTTGAATAGACGCCACTTGCACGGCTAACCTTTTCTTAATAAGTTCAGCTTCCAGCCGTAGCTCGGTTCGTCGGATCTCCGCTAGCCTCTCCTCCGCTTCAAGTTCTGCCAGTCGTAGTCGCGCCGCCACACTCGCTGTCGATCGTTGGGAGTATGCGGGGGACCTCGGTCGTGATGACTGGGCTGCGGGGTCCATAGCAGTTGATGGTCCAGCGGTGGGTTCGTAGAGCTCCCTCGTCGTCTGACGATCGTAGGCCTCCCCCGTAGGGATGGGCCTCCACGTTCGGTTGGCGCCACGATGGGCGACGCCGGCGGATTCAATGCCAATCTCCGCAAACGTTCGTGCTCCACTCGAATTTCTTCAGTGGTCTTATCCTGGCCTGCAGCGTCACTTTGGCTCCTGGTGACTACCATTGTTCGGTTCAAATGGCAGTGGGCTGCGAGGATACGAAGTTCCGAGCGGTCTTCACTGTTCCGGGCTTGGTACTTGCTCGAATCCGCCTCGAAGAACCAAAGGTTGTTGGTGTACTAGCTCTCGTAGGATCGTTAACGTTCGGTGGACTGTATCTGTTCAAGTTCTTGATCTGGATCGATGGAGTTCTTGCTCTTCCCGAATTAAAAATCGTATAATGTGTGAAAACCGTGAAAGTTTAAATCAAAGTAGTTACAGTATTGTCGACGACTTTGATACTATACGATAAATACCGAGAGTCACTGTTGTTACATTTGCTGCCTAATATACTCGTATTCTGCTACGAAACAGAAAATAATCGAATTACAACCCAAGACGTCGGTAAAGGTGGCAGTGGCTGTTATCTAATGAAGCAGGTGCAATTTCCCACGTAACGTCATGATTTACCTTCTCTGCCTGAATTATCTTCATATCTTATGGTTTTGGGAATTTCGAGGCATGAGGATTATTTCTTGGTCGGTATTGTTGATAAAGTGTGTTAGATTCCAACTCTGTTGGAACACACCATCGCAATGAGGATATTATTGGATCTATTTTTAAGTTTGTTTACCATGATATAATACCAAGTTATGGGACGAACAAGTAGCGCGCCTGGTAGTAAGCTACACGCCTGTCCTTAACAATTGCAGTATCGTTCAGTGTTCCAAAATGCAAAGATCGGAATGACGCTGCCATTGCGCCCGTCACCCTGAGACATAAATTTGCAAGTCCCATGTACCTGAAGGTAATTTCAGGAACACTTATCCTTCAAAACCGAAACTCGGTTATGCTCACATTACTGCTTGGTGGTAGAAACAGGTAAGATAGGCATTACTTCCCTAGACGTACTCTTTCACGAGGAGTTCTACTATTACTAAATACCTATATAATATACAAGGTAGAAACGCGCGTTCCGCTGCTGGTGAGTCCTATTGGCACCGCTTTAGCATGTCCTATGGATTGTAATGTAAATTCCGCTTGGAATATTCTGTAGATTATAACGTAGCCAGGAGAGTAGTAGCCTCCGCAACCTCCATACTCTTGCTAGCGAGGTAAAAGTTCAAAATTCAAAAGGGTAAAGAAATAGTGGTATTAAATCCAGTTTTATAAATATCTATTCCGGTTTTATCAATATTCATAATCTTTAAAATGTTTATCGCACAAATGATTTTCGGTAACTGGTAAACGGTTCAAAATTTAACTAGAAGACGTGTTCGCTGCCGCGATCCGGCAGGGAGTGACGGTAGAACGAAACAAAATCAGAATGCGAGGCGAAAGTGCTATGGAACAATTCAAAATTTAAATTTAAATATGAGTGGCCAGGAACCGGAGAAAGGCGATAAAAAGGTGGGATTACGATGTAAGGAGGTCACACCGAAACAAGGTTGTTAGAAAAGATATCAAAAAGTTCGAAAAAAATATTTTACTCAGTAGAATATAAATTATGTGTGAATATATTTTTCGAGTCTCATTACCAAAAACTACTTACTTATGCTATAACGAAATTGTCGAAATCGAAATGTTTAGTAGTTCGAAATTGTTGAAATCGAAATGTCAAGTCGTTCATTGTGATTTTTTAACGGCCTGTGTGCAGTCGTCATTGTTATGTTAGGTAAATTTTTTCATGTTATCTATAGACAAGTATATAAGTTATGACATCCATTTAGCACATTCTTCTTGAATCAGCTGCTAATATAGACATCACATTCTTTATGACAATCGACGACAAAAGATTCAATAGTACAATGGCATTGTATACCCCGAATAAAATGTAAACTCAACCATGTCGTATATAGAATTCGGTCTATTTTACAATAAAATTGTGATAGTATTTTACCTAACGCAGATATCATAAGTATTTAGCAAGTTTTTTTTCGTGTAGCGATAATAATTCATGTACTCCATAATACTTCTGTAAATCAGAAGACATGATTTTGTCCCATGTCTTTTGTTTGTTTTTGTGATTGAACAAAGATTATTTGGTCACGATTGTTTGATGTGTATTGTCAATTTTAAAGTAGAGCTATGAAAAGCAAGCAAAGCAGCAGCAAAAGCAAAATGTATTTATTTTGTGCTTGCTGAACTAAAGGTACCTATACAATGTCTATATCGGCAACATCACTAAGTTAACCCTTTCGTCCGTGCCGGTCGCGAAGGCCCTCGGATAAAAACTGTTTTAGCCGCTTTAAGTGTCCAATTAGCGAAGTAGTGTTAAAACGACCGCGGCGACAGTGGCCCGAATTTACCCGGCACAAAGAAGTATTGATGCATTTTTCCATAGATATTTGTAGAGGTTAGAATGGTTCATTTTGTTTTCCAGTAAAAATGAAGTATTAGAGCTAAAGTTCTTAAAACTTTGCAAGCTTAGTCAATATGACAATCGTAGTAACTTAAACCATTATTTTTTCAATGAAAAGTGTGAACTCGGCTTCGCACGGACATGGAAGGTAAGTACTGTAACTATTGCAGATAGGACGTTTTGCTTCATGGCGACATTATTTTATTTTTAAAAGTAAGTAATACCGCATATACAAACTTGCTTGTCTCGTCTTGCTTGAATCTTGAAAAATGAAAGTGGAAATAAAGACAATGTCTGACATCAAAGATGACTCAATGACCATTATGTGTTTTTATGATGCCTATTGAAACGGTCTTTTTATTCTTGTGGTATCGATGGCATATAGTGCAATACTTGCCACTGTGGTGAAAGCATTGTGCACTGTGGATTGATGCCCAGACTACTCCAGGCGCACAGACATGGAATGGTAGCTACGTTGTGCGGGGAGGTTCGAAAGAGTCAATTATAAAGTTTAATTCTTTACAAGTAAAATTGTTCCCTAACATCGAGTATATAACCAGAAATAGAGACGAAATGTCATTTAATTTGTTTGAAAACTATTCTGCCATATCATTATTGTGACAACTGCGCTCCGATTGGCTAGCCCGAGTTCGAAACAATTGACGGGGGTCGTCAATGGGTGTCGTCAACTGTTTCACTTCAAATCGACCAATTAACTTGAGCTTTGCTATAATGAACGAAAATTGCAAAATGACCTATTTAATATTTAATTACCGATGAAATTTGATTCCGTTTGTTTTGTAATTAGATGTTTTGCTGTTTTTCGCACACCACCGAATAGAACAGCACGGCATTGTTAGACATTTGTCTTTATTACAATAAATACAGAATATTTTTGGGAGTATACGGAGACGTACACACAGGTCAGTAGTTGGCCGGTCTATATTTCAGTGCAAACGAGAGTTGATATTTATAAGAGCTGTATCGCTAATGTGTTACCAGGAATATGGCCATTATTTCGTCTCTATTTCTGGTTATATACTCGATGTTCCTTAATTAAAAAAAGAGCGACTAAAATAGGAACATACATGACATATATTCAAGTTTACAAGTATTTGTGCGTAACAAAGGACGTAGGGACAATAAAAATCTTATCAAATTAAATACGAAAAGAACATATCAAATTTTTGTCCGCATTGTCTGTAAATAAGTTTGAACAATGTTTTTTTTCTAGTAATATATTTTTCAGAGCTATTATTTTTTTGAATTTTCCTCGTATTATCATGTGACATTTCTGCCACTTCTAAAATATTCTAAGTTCATCAATGCGGCATTTCGAGAAGGACTGTCACATCACAATGCAAAATGGCGTCTTTGTCTGATGTTGTCCTTTTTAATTCGTAACTTTTATGCGTCACAGTGAATCATTTCGGATTTTTACTGTCCTCGGCCATAAACAAGTAACTAAAAGATTGCGAAGTTTATTCTTTATTACCTGATCCATAAAGTGCTTTTTCGTCATCACCAGTCTGATGGTAAGTCAGTTGGACATTAAATCCTTTTATTGGAAATGGATCGCGACGATAAAAATGGTATTCTGGTAGCTTATTTTCATATAATTATAACAATATGTCAGAGTCTCATACCAATTATATGGTATGAATATAGAGAATTCCCTGTAGTACTATGAATACCAGAAAAAACGAAATTAAGTCTGAAGAAAACTATTCAGAATTCTCAGGTCAGAAGCATTTTAATAAGGTTCGTTCCTAAATTGATCTTACTGAGAATTTTTATAAGCAATAGAGGCTCCTTGTGAAAGATTTTGTTCATGGAAGTAGTGCCACCTTACCTATTTCTGCCGCCAAGCAGTAATGTGAGAATTAGTGCATTTCGGTTTTGAAAGGTATGGATGCTGGTGAAATTACGAGGGGTCCCTCAGGTCTTTGCTATTTAAAGATAAAAGCGGCACTGTGGTTGCGACTACATGTTCGTCGTGATTTGGTATCATAAAAAAAATCAAACCCTTGTCAGGCTCTCATAGTGCCAGCCAATGAGCCGCGAAGGTCATCGTTGATATGCATTATTTACACTTTTAGCAATGATTGTTGACGACAAAACTTCATTGTTGTGCATGATTACGAATATCACTATGTTATAACGTTCAGGCAGGAAATTTCACTCCATAGCCGTTCGCTATATAATTGTGGAAATTTTTGGAATATCCACAACGTCTACGTCTACTCGAGTGACGTATGATCACATGCGGCTTTATTGTACGTATGACATCTTTTTTCGTATCAGATAGAATTTTGTCATAATTGGTAGGTCATTAAACGGATACTAGTAAAATAAGATTTAGGGTGGCGCCCCGTACCTACGTTATTTTTCAATCTTTTGGTCAGATTCCTTGCTACTTTAAGAATTTCTTCTCTTTATTACAGAAATCAAATTCAAATCATCTATATGTCATATTAACTAAAAATAACAGATAACTCACGTATTTAAGTCGACTTTTTGCGCATCTATATTTCATAGGTAAGCAAATAACACTTGAAATTGTCATATTAATTAAACTTCTCTGCTCATTCGTGGGGCCCTTGGGAAGAATGAGCAAGAAACTCTAAGGGTTGTTCTTTTAAACATACATTTAATATTTACAATATTTGTTAGATTGAGGCTGCAAGAGCTAAACGGGCCACTACCATGGATTCTTGTCATCCAATTAAGTGGAAGCTGTATAATAATAACCTTTACTATGAAGTTTTTGTTTCACTATAATTTTATAATCCTCGTGAATGGCAAATCAACCGGAATCTTATCATAGAAGCTTATACGTTGTCCTGTAAATTAATTTATGACTTAGTGAAGACGACTATCAAAAACAAATAGTTTCTTTTTATTCCTCGTGTTAATGTTTTGTTACTCGTGTTAATGTTGATTAAGATTGATTGAAGTTGCAAATAAAGAATTCAATCAGCTTTAAAATATGCATTAAGATAAGAAATATTTGTAAGTTAGTTGTAGAACAAAATATGTCACACCTAAGTGTTGAGAATACCATATTTGTACAAGAAAAACCAAGAGTGCCATTTTCGAAAACTGCGGCATGGAACACTTTATCATTGGTGTAACGTCCTACTCTATTATTATGGCGTTCCCTAAAACCAGTTTAGAGAGACCTATGAAAAGTTACATACCGAGTTTTATATTCTACTGAATTTATTCCTTACTTTGACTGATAAGTTACCGACCTTATGCTATTGCACGACAAATTTAAAACAGCCATCATAATTATATTTTTATAATGTTATACATTCATAGTACCATCACATCTATCTCCCTCTGGGGTAGCCAGAGACCATAAACCTCCACTCACTACGCTGTTAACCTCTTTCGCCTTTATCCCCGCTGCAGTATCTTAATGTATTAAGTATTAAGATAGATGCAGTAGAATCAAACTCAAATATTTAAAAAAAACGTTATATATGTTTCTTAAAAGAATCCCGTCTTCAGCAGCTGTGCGAATAATAGAGCCAATTTGTTTTAGTTCTCTGCAAACTTTTAAGGTATTTAATATTGCAAACATTATGATATACAGAATGTACATGACAACAAAATAGCCAATAGATCGGTTAGTCAACAATTACGCTCTAGGTTCCCAAAATAACTATATACGTGATAAATAGACAGACTAAGGCTGAGATTTATGAAATGAACTTGAACTTAAGCAAAAACAGCGAGATAAGTAAATTTTTGGTATTTACAAGTGCTTAAATATGCGCGAGAAATTAAATTAAACATAGAGTTTACTTTGTAATTTCTTGCTAATACGTAAACAAAGTTCTAATTATTAGTAACAAAAATCGAACAATTAGAAAAAAATGCTTCGATCCAGCCATATTCGAACAGACGTCTTCTAGCAAACCGTGCCAGATGCTATGCTAATTAAGACACGGAACGAACCAGCGGACTTTTTTTTTAATATATAATAGACACACGCTTCGCCACAATTTAGATTGTGATCTTAAGCGACGATGTTAAGCGACGATGTGACCAACGATGGGACGCGTTTGCCTAAAAAATGCCTATTCACTCTTGCCTTCAATAGCCCTAGATTGTACTTTTCGGGAAATACAGATAGAGCATTCCATTCCTTTGCCGTACGTATCAGAAAGTAGGAAGCAAAGCGCTTAGTGCCAATAGGTGGAATATCAACGACAAGAATGGAGTGCTCCGGACCTTCTAGTCGATCGAAGGAGGAACGGTGAGGGTGGAACTAAACTGATAAGTTCCAGCGCACACTCCCCGAAATGTATCCGATAGAAAACCGACAAGCTCCTGCTTGTCTGCTTTTCTGCGATGATCGAGATTTTGTAGCTTCGACTCCACAAGAGAATTGTTGTTAATAAGTCTCTTTGCTTTTCGCTCCACCGAGTCCACCGAGTCCACCGAGTCCACCTTACGAATTTTTCTATGTGCTTGTTTTAAATCTTTGTTTTTGGGTTTTTTATGGTTCGAATCCATTCGGATCGAATGAATTTTTCTTAGTGTTTCGTTCTTTCTTATTATAAGTATAACAAAGTAGTGGAGTAATTCACAAAAAATAATTGAATATCATCGTAGTAAAACATTGTGACATTCGATAAAAACTTGGAAATCAGACAAAGTTCGTTTAAATACGAAAAATTTGCTTAGCACGCCAATTTTTGCTTAATCGAAGTCAAAGTCCGTTTTGTAAATCTGGGGTTAAAAATGAAGTGCAAGATCTCACAATATTGGTGAAACGAAGGAAGTATAATATCAGCAGTTGACACGCGATACGTGAGTTATGGTGTCTTATAGCTCTCGAGACATTGCAGTTAACATGACTAGTTTTACAAGTGTTTTTGTTCCAAAAATAGATAGATATCATTACTGATTTATCATTTAGGTGGTTAGTATTTTTCAAGGGAATGTATTTTCTCCGTCAGCACAACCATGACCATGGGACCTGTAAAGGGCGTGAAACGTCGGTTTGTTTGAAAAATCCTATTTTTCTTATCCTAATCCTATTTTATTTTTTTATAACTATTTTTCCGGATTTAAATCCGGAAAAATAGTTTCATTTCCTAAACGTATTTGCTGCTCGTGTCAAAATCGTTTAGCTTATGAACTGTATTCATATACAAAATACGGTAGACATACGATGATTTGTGACAACTGTCCGCTTTTCAACGCTGAGTGAGATTGTATAACGCAGTTATACAACAAAAATATAGGATGCAAAATAGCAGAAACGTTGAAGTAGGGATACCGTATTAAACAATTTTCAAATTTAAACAATCTTTATTTCATAGGTAAGCAAATAGCACTTGAAATGTTCACATTCATTGAATTCTTTCTTTTAGCAGCAGTAGAGCTCCTTGAGAAAGAGATCGTCCAGGGAAGTACGCCACGTTACCTATTTCTGCCGCCAAGCAGTAATATGAACATTACTGCGTTCCGTTTTTGAAAGCGCATGGGACTTGTCAACTTATGTCGCAGGGTGACAGAAGGTGACTCACATTTTGCGATTTAAAGTACTGAGTGCACTGCAACTGCTGAACAACTGGACAAGCGTGTCGCTTACCATCAGGTGCATGACTTGTTCGTTCCGCTCTTGATATCACATTAAAATAAAAACTGTACTACTCATTCGTAAAGAAACTCCAGGGATTGCTTTTTGTAAATAAACAATTATCATTTACAATATGTATTTCGAATAGAATGAGACGACCTGGAAGAACTAAACGGGTCACTACCACAGATTTTTGTCAACCAAGTACGCGCAGAAGCTGTATAGATAACCTTTAATGTAAAGTTATAGTTCTTTAAAGTTCTCTCTCAAAGACACTCTTATGAGTCCAGATTGTAAATTTCCTTGTATAAATTTTCGCACATTAATTATGCCGAATAAAGATTCTATTCAATGTCAGCACGCATTACTCTAAACCAAAAATCCGTTCTCTTCTACTATTATCACTAAATTTCTGTTCGTTATAGTAAGTAGACTCTAAATTTCTTACCGATATTATTAGATTATAGTTTTCTATTGTAATCAGACAAACCATACCAGTTGTTTGGTTTCAAACTATGAAGTCCCCAGTACCATGAATTCACTTTTCGAATTATTCGAAATTTCGAATTCACTCCTAGGCACTATCGTAACACCCAGACCAGGACCAACTTAGAAAAGTTTATTCCTTAATTGTTTCCATCAGGAATCGAGCTCTGGACGCAGCCCGTAGTGTTTTTGGCTTAGCCATTGTGGTCGTTTTGTGATTTTGGATTAATATCAAAGATAAAAAAGAGATAATCATTATAGGTGCAACACCAAGTGCCAAATTACACACAAAATCCACAACTTACAAAATACTTTTATTTTTCGGTTACCGGTATAAAAACTTTTTTACCGGTACATTGTAAATTTTACCTTATGAGAATTAATTTACTGTACAATCTTGCACTCGCCTATAAAGGTTACCTCATTCGGCTGCTTAATATTTAATACGTAAAGAGAAAATATTTCACTAGCACCAATCAACGCAATCTTAAAACAGTGGTCACTTAATCAAAACTTAACAAAGACAACTTCCGTTTACAAAATAATTTAACATGAGAAAACTAATTATAACATCCAGTTACTTACTCTGTCCGAATATGTCGTAGTACAATTGCCTTTATGGTGTATCATATCTTCACAAAATTAGCTTTGAAATATAGGACAACCTTGTGTATTTTATTTTCAACTGTATGTAGTAAAATATAAAAGACGTTACATACATTTTTTAATGTAAAGAAAATTTTGGTAAGATTTCAAATTACAAACTTCGAAATGCTTACACGTTAGTCTTAGTAGTATTAAATATCATTCGTATTCTTAGAGATTATGGTTGCAGTTTGAATTGTTAGTTTAGGTTTCATTTGTAAATGAATGTGGTTTTTTGATGTATCTATGGGGAACATCGTCATGGGAATGACGAATTACGCTTGAACCTTAATGGCGTGCTAACAACGCAGAATAGATCATAAATTTTACAAAATGCTCAGTTATTTGTAATTAGTTTTGTAAAAACTCTCATCTGTATTGTTTGTTTTTGTTTTATAATTTAAATCCGCAACAATTAGTTAATTTGTAAGTTTTTGTTCTTTATACATTTTCATATTAATTCGTGTAAGAAAGCGGCAATCATGGACAGTGCCCCCTCCTTAAATGAAAAATATATTGGTTGCTCATTATTATTATTATCATTACATAGTAAAATATGCATTATTGTGATTATTTCTATTGAAATTGTATTGTAAACTCTCTGGAAATAACATAAAATTCAATTTTAAAGCAATTCCATGAAATCTATTAAGAATATTGCGCATTGTCAACAATAAAAAACTATCTGTCAAATATACCGTTAACGATTTAAAAAAATTTAAGTTTGGAATAAAAACATAATGCCGCGTCGGTGTCTGGAGGGACATCTATTAGCAGGGTCTGAACAAACTGTTTAAAAGCTACCGGAGTTCGCTCGGTCAATATTTGCCCTGGACAAAGTGGACAGTGGCGACTTGAGAACCCTCGGGAGATGGGAACGAGTGTTTTTAAACCTTCAAGTTTATAGGATTTTGTGATGATACTGTCCAAATATTGGACCTTTCGGCAGGATTCCTCCAGTGCTTTACAAAAATATTGCGTATTCCGATATGTTGTCTTTTTTTAAATGTAAGAAGTTTGTAAAGTAATTGTATACTGTATTGGAATATTTACACTACAGTGGAGTCTAAGGGAAAGTATTGGTTTATACAGTTGTATGGTCATTAAGGCTTTCACCAAAATGTTTGTCTTATATTTAACTATAATCATAATTTGCTCACTTATAAAGACAGCCACATCAAAGTTTAAAAACATCTCTATTATATTTCGAACGTGTTTTTGTTGATGTGAAGATCAAGTCAAGAAAAATCTTGTACCTGTCAGGCACGTATTCACAAGGCATCCTTAGTTATTACTATTAAGCGCCACGCTGCGGAGGTTCCTCTACTAATCACTTGTCCACACAAGTCTTCTTTGCCATACCGCCAATGTGTACACTCCTTTAAAACTTTCCACGTTTCAAAATTAGAACGTCGTAACTGTCCGTAGAGTGTTCGAAACTTAAATCGTTTTATTTTTAAAATTTTATGGCTAATGTAATGTTTAGTTACCGTAGTGGTCATCTTGAGACCACCTTCGGATGTTTGTTTTAAAGGTACACGCGGATTAGACATTGTGTTTTACAATAACGTTCTTAAGACACATAAAAGGGCTGTTTTACAAGTACTCATCTTGTTCATACCTTTTAAATGTTACAACAAATAATAAACATGTACTTGACATGCTCAGTTTGTCTGCTTACAATGTAACTGCGTTGTCTCATGATATACATATCTCCAATAAAGTTTTAAATTCAAATGTTTAATCGAATGTTCAATTATCTGTATAGTATAATAATAGCCATGTCTGTCCTGTGTCGTGACTTCGAGTACCTATCTAACAGTATTTCATGCAAGCTTATATCTTTCGCCACATGTACAATACATTCATCAAAAATGGAGACCGAAAAAAATCACGACCCACCCTTTTAATCAGGGCGCCCTCGTAATGAAATCTGGGACGCCATTAAGGGATTAAAAATAATAACTACCCCTATGTAGAGGGCTGCCATTGGACGGGGGTTGATGAGCTATTGACATATTTGGGGTGCTCGTCAGTTTTGATGGGAATATAAGTTTCTATAGTTTTTGTTTTCAGCTTCAATTTGCATGTCAAACTTACGAAATATAATAATACATTTTCTGATAAATCAACTAAAGAAGTTACTAATCATATAGAATTTTTTCTAATTGTTTTACATTAATACTTTTTTTAAATATGTATAATACACCTTATGCCCTTCCTTTTTTTTCCGAAAAGGTTTTTTATATGCATGCAATGTGTGCTTGTTCGATAATTTACAGTGTTAAGAAAACATTTTTTTTATATTGTTGTAGTAACAATATGTATTAGAGTGCCTGTAGATTTGCTCGTTTTTTTTACCTGCATCTGTGATCAGACAAAATCGAGTAAATGTGTAGGCAACAGAATATCGAAATTTTTCGACGATCTATAATATGGAATTAAAATTAGATGTACATGCAAATATTAATTTGTTCGATTTTAACTTTGATATTTACATGTGATAGTAACGATCGTCAAAAACCGAAAAAATCTGTAGGCATCTTTAATTACTAGCACTGGCATCACGATTTGAAAAGGATGAGAGATAAATTTGTAGGTACCCTGGACAGGCGTGTCGCTTAACACCAGGCGCACGACTCGTTTTTCCCGTCATTTGGTACCATAAAAAAATGTGTGCAAGTATTTTTCTTACTTTCTTCTTTTTTTTAAAGTCCCGCACTGGGAAAACGCTATGTCGCGGGTGCCATAGACACACACATAGACAACCATAAATTACAACTCACTAGAGAAATAAATGTAGGCCATACAAACAATTCTCCCGTATTATAATGGGTTAGGGTGGTGGTAGTCTAGTTGGAAACCTGCAAGCTGGAAGATTTAATGGCGACGATTAGTGACGCGATCGGTGGTTCAATTCTGGGCTAAAATAATACAGTATTTGGCCCATTCCAACAAGGTAACCGAGTGAAGTCTGCCATGATTGAATTATTTATTCGACTACTGTGCTAGGAAAACCTTCAGCAATAGCCTCACACCAAGTGAAAATAATTTGAGGCATAACTTAAATAGAACTTTACACAGCTTGACATTTCATTATAGTAAATTTCATTTTATGGATACTAATAATTTTATTAGTAAATATTTTTATTTGACTAAAGATAGGTATTATCTTACTAGTTATTTTAGGAGACAGATAGCAGAGTTGCTATCATATTATATTAATAATTCAGCCAAATCCTTGGCTACCAGACCGGCTGCTTCTATTGAGCAGTCCGTTGACATAGGTCAGTTTACTGACAATAATCATTCTGTTGAAAATAATTCAACTTCTAATTATTTAAATTAATTAATAAGACAACGGAGAGATACTCTTGCAACACAATGACAATAAAAAACCAACCTAAAACACACAGAAATAAAATAAATTGTATATTAAACCTGGTGCATCAAAATATTCAAGGCATGAAAGGTAAAGGGTTAGAAATAGAATTATTTATTAACTGTAATAATATTGATATTCTGTGTATTACTGAACACCACTTTCTATCAAAACATCAGTTCATGTTTAGCTTCAACAATCACCAGGTGGCTAGTTCGTTCAGCAGAGAAAAAGCTATTCATGGCGGCTCTTTGATTCTTATTAAAAATCATTTAAAATTTAAAGAACGTACAGATATTGTGAGCCTATCTATTGAGCGGACTATAGAGATATCCTGCATAGAGCTTGAACGGCTTGTTATATTAAGCGTGTACAGACCCCCTCATTCATCTTACGAACTATTTGAAAAAAGATTAGATGAAGTTTTAGGCAAATTAAATAATCCAAATAAATATATTGCTGTTTGTGGTGACTTCAATGTTAACTTATTAGAAGATTCCAGTGCTAGCAGTAGGCTCATATCATTTTTCCAATGTTATAATCTTGTGAATCTTTTCTTGGTGCCTACTAGAATAACTTCTACTACTGCCACTTGTTTAGACAATATTTATACTAACGCCGTACCTAGTAATAAATCTATTATAAATAAATTAACTTCTGATCACTGCGGTCAATTGGCCACTTTTAATATAACTGTTGACAAAATGCCAAAAAAGGATATCACATGTGTTCCAATAAATAATGGTCGACTTAAAGCTTATAGAAATAATGTAATGCTTAAATTAACTGAACTTCCGTACGTTAACGATCCCAATAAATTGTATAATTCAGTTTTCAACATAGTTAAAAGTGAACGTGATAACGTTTTTAGGTCCAAAATCATAACTATTAATAATTCATTGAAATTTAGTGATTGGGCGACTGTGGGAATTCACAAAAGTAGACAAAGACTATATTATGATCTTTACGATGAAAGGACTTATAACACTAGTAACAGTTTTAATGATTTTGTTAGGAAATATTCGAAAATGTTTAAACGTGTTTGTGTTGCAGCCAAAGCAATGTTTATAAATAATAAAATAAAAAGCAGCGCGAATGTAGTAAAAACGACTTGGAATATTATAAACAGCGAAACTGGAAGGGTCAAACCTCGTAACTTAGATTTTCAACTAAGATTTAATGACAAAATTGTAAACACAGACGCAGAAGTTGCTAAAATATTTGAAAATTTTTTTACTGACATTCCAATTTTGACTACTAAGTCGTTAAATTCATCTCCCACCGCCGCTGAATCCTTACTAAAAGAAAATAATGCAGTTAGTATCACTAATTTAAGGTTCCGTCATGTATTTCCAAACGATATTGTTAAAGCCTTTAAGTCTATAAACATAAAAAATACAGCTGATCTTGATGGTCTTTCAGTCAGAGTAATTAGTTCTATAGTTGATTGTATTGCGCCTTATTTGGCCTGTGTCTTTAATAAATGTGTTGATGATGGTGTCTTTCCTGACCTCATGAAGCAAAGTAAAGTTATTCCACTTTTCAAATCTGGTAGTATTTCTGACCCCACCAATTTCAGACCTATATCAATACTACCAACTCTCAGTAAAATATTTGAAAAAATTATTCTAAATCAGATGTGTGCACATTTTTATAGTAATAACTTAATGTCTCCTAAACAATTTGGTTTCACTCGGGGTCGCTCTACAACCGATGCTGGTGTCGAGTTGATTAATCATATATTTGATGCATGGGAAGTTTCACATGATGCTATTGGTGTATTCTGTGACCTTTCCAAAGCTTTTGATTGTGTGCACCATGATACACTGGTCAGGAAACTTCGCCATTATGGTGTGGCGGGACGTGATCTCGACCTTCTTAAATCGTATTTGCGTGGTAGGGTACAGAGGGTCGATGTTAACGGTACGAGATCGTCAGGATCTGCAATTAGCATGGGTGTCCCTCAAGGTTCAATTCTAGGCCCATTTTTATTTTTAGTTTATATTAATGACTTACCTAGCCTTATGGAGAGTATAAAACATGAGATAGTATTGTTTGCTGATGATACTTCCTTATTATTTAAAGTTAAAAGGCACCAATGTTCCTATGACGATGTGAACAATGCTATATCTAAAGTAATTGATTGGTTTGCTGTTAATAACCTACTTCTTAATGAGAAAAAAACAAATTGTGTGAAATTTACATTACCCAATGTTAGAGAGACGGTTACAAACATTGTAGTTAGAAATGAAAAATTGAATCTTGTGGATACAGTTGTATTTCTAGGTATAACGTTAGATGCTAAATTGCAATGGGGTCCCCATATAAGTAAGTTATCAAAACGGCTCGGCTCTGCAGTGTACGCGATTAAAAAAATAAGGAAACTTTCAGACGTCGAAACCGCTAGATTGGTTTACTTCAGTTACTTTCACAGTCTAATGACATACGGCATTTTGCTTTGGGGTAATGCCGCTGATATCAATAGAATCTTTGTCCTGCAGAAACGTGCAGTTAGGGCAATTTACAATCTGGGCCCCAAAGTATCTTTGAGAGATAAGTTTAAGGAAATTAACATTCTTACACTAGCCTCACAGTATATTTATGAAAATGTAATTTATGTTAAAAGGAATAGTAATTTATTTATGAAAAATAGTGACAGACATAACATTAATACGAGGAATAGAAATAAACTAGCTTTTCTTGATAGTCGTCTTCACAAAGTCAAAAAATCATTTAAGGGGCAATGTATACGCTTCTATAACAAGATTCCGGTTGATATACAAAATTTGCCTTTCACGAGGTTTAAAACTATAGTGAAACAAAAACTTTATACTAAAGGTTATTATACAACTTATGCGTACTTGGATGACAAAAATCCGTGGTAGTAACCCGTTTAGCTCATGGAGGTAGTCTCGATCTCTGATGTTTCAAATAAAAATAAAAAAATATTGTAAATGCTATTTACAAAGAGCAACCCCTAGAGTTTCTTGCTCATTCTTCTCAGGGGAATCTGCCTTACGAATGAGCGGTAGAGTTTAACCATTGTGACGATTTCAAGTGTAATAATGCTTACCTATGAAATAAAGATTATTTTGAGTTTGAGTTTGAGTTTGAGGTGTTGATACATTGTGGCGTGTATAATGTTTAATGGGTTACAATTCGCGTTACATAAATACGTCTATACGTCTATAATAGTGTAGGTAGAAAAACTGAATGTGCATAAAAAACAAAAAAGGACGCAGTACAAATCCCCCACGGACCCCGACATGTAGAATTAAAACGCTGACCCGATCAGGACGCGGGCGCAAACAAAAAAAGCTCATAATTGGTAAATAAGAGACTAAGCGGGGGGGCTGTTTGGTCTGATTGCACTTGACAATCACAGGGGAGATTTTGTGTAATTAAATGTGTTTGAAAGCAAATGTATACCTGAATATACCTTCATGTATATGGAACGAAATTGTTTTATTTGCACAGGTTTCATTATTCGGCATGTTATCGTTAAATAAAAGTTTATAAACAAGTTACTTACAGATATGTGTATCATGTCTTACCGCCTATTGGCATACACAATTTATATACATTACTGAAATTGACACACACACTTGATATATACTAAGTAACAACCTATTTAGGTATAAGTATACATTACATGGCGTACATATTTTAAGAATAAAGACATTTTCCATTCAATACTAATTTGGAGCACAATGTATGAGGCTTAATTTATATTGCGGCAGAACTAAATGGAAGCTAATTTGTATAACGATATTGTTCATGATCTACAGACATTAACGGGACAAGTTATAAGTGAATTTTTTTTATCAACGTCGTGAAAGCGACTGCGTTTTGACGCAAATTTTATTACATGTGAAACTCCTTACATCATCACTAACTTTATGTACGTCCCACTGCTGGGCACGGGTCTCCTCCAAGGGGAGCGTTGAAGACTTCACACGTAAAAATAAATTATGAAATGCCGCCGTTGGAATTCGAACCGTGGACATCTAAATTGAGAAGCAACCATTCTTCAACTGTCTCACCACCGTTCGGACTATAATTTTCTCAAATGTGTTATTGTAACAATGGTTTACTGCAATGTACACTCGTGTTAATTGCCGTGTGTACAGCGTAAAAGGGACATTATTCAGACACCCAGTATGTGCATCATACAGATGTATGCAGACAGGATTGATTGCGTCGTTCCCGTGGCACCCTCGCTAAAATCCGATTCATAGATGCCGTGTCATCATTAGGATGGAGTTATCCATGATAGAGCTAGGGACATTAAGTGGAAACTATTTCTATTTGACATTATATTCATCGTTAACTCATTGCACGTTCTAATTCAGGTAGGGACTTCACACGTTGTATAAAATTATGAACCTTCATTGACGTGCAAGTTTTATCCCGACGTTTGTTTTCAATGTCAGTTTCAATCAGTTTCAAAGTCAATTTCAATTGCATATTCACAAACGTACGGCACTTAGAAATTATGTAATAGGTATACAATAATTTGAACCATCGACCTGTCAGTTGAGAAGCTACTGTCTTGCTGTTATGCCACCTCCGCTCTAAGCTGTAATAATATCTCCAATATTAGACAAAAATTTTAGGTCTTATATGTCGACGTAGTTACTTGGTAATTAAATACATAGGTTCTATATTACTGCCTAAAGGTTATAAATTTATTAGCTGACGTCCTATTAAGATCGTGTGCAGTAAATGAAACCAAATAGTCTTTATCATGGAGTCACATGAATCCTGAAATCACAAAAATAAATATTTGAAAATTGTGACAACAGAGTTACTATGCATTGGTTACGCACTTAAATCGTTTTGGAACATATAGTTCAGACCTGCTCTTTGTTCGGCCACGTAAAAAATAATTATTCTGCTTGTCAACCAAATACGTAAAGCATCAACGCAATTTTTAATTCCGAACAAACAGTTTTTATCGCCCGCATTGTAATTCATCGTCATCATCAGTACACGCAGTATAGTATCATCAGGACTGTATCTCTACTGTTATTGAAATCCCCATTGGATCCAGCTCTCGTACTAGTCATACATACATACGCACAGTATTTTTGGGTACTTATGCGCCCATAATACGTTACATTTTATCTATCTATACTTACGTATAGTATAATGATGTGAATTGGTATAGTTTTAAAGAATATACTTAGTTTAACATTTGGTTTTATTTTGCACACTGTATTTTTTTAAAGTATTTAGGTCCACTTGCACAAAGGCTACGTATGCCTTAAACCAATGCTTAAATTGACAAGACACACTTAACACAATAACACATTAAGAGTGTATTGGCTTAAGACGTACTCAAGTTTAGTGCAAATGGACATTAGTTTTTCACGTATAATATCCTTATTTATGAACTGATGACTTTTTAAGGCTATGTTTAATATATAAAACTAAATATTAACAAACCTTTGAAATCGCGGCAGAATAAGAACAGTTTGAAATAGGAAGTATCTTTTTTAGTTTTAAACGACGGGACGCAAAAGTCGTGCGCCTGAAGCTACCATGACAGTTGCAGTGCCACGCAGAGCTTTAAATCGCAAAGATATGGGAGGCACTGCCACCGCGCCCGTCACACTGAAACATAAGTGCTCAAGTCCCATGTGCTGTAATTTCGCCAACACCCTTACCCTTCAATACCTGAACACAGTAATGCTGACATTATTGCTTGGCGGCAGAAATAGGTAAGGTGGCAGTACTACCATGGACGAACTCTTTCACAAAGAGCTCTACTGCTACTTAATAGATGTATGTACACAGTCTATTAAGTAGGTATTCGTAACGCAAAGTAAAACTTCGTCAATTTTAATTTGAAGTTAATTAATAAGTGCATTTGCTTACGTCATCACCACTTTAGATTAATCGTAGATAGGCTTAATAATTAAACAATTTTAATACACGTTCTCTCTTGCATAAAACCATTACACAGTTATGACATGCTCACATCGCTTTTCACTATCCGCTTGCAGAGTACTTGCTTATCAATATCTATATATCGTGCCCTCTGTATATATTCAGACTCAAACAAAACTCAACATAGATACTTTTGCTGTCGATAAAATTACAAATTTGACTTTCGGTCTTTGCAATTTACGGAGTTGGTGTTTGTGAGCTGCAAATGTAAATTGGTATTGATAGTTGATCGTCATATTGTCTGGGACTAGGTAGCCATTTTGTAACTTTAGCACCAAAGTGCACTTTGTCAATAGTAATAGGGTGCGTACACCCCTTTATGAATAAGGATCTTAAGTTTTTCTAGTACGTGTTTGTGTTAAACAAAGGTACAATTTTTTTTATACTTTGTAGTTATAAACACTCGTCTTTTTTGTGTTCTTTTTGCTTTTATGTTTTCATTTTGTCTGAAAAACAATAGGAAAGTATTGTACCTACACAAATTAAGTCAGAATGCAAGACGTATTAAGTTAAGATGAAATATATGGATAGTTCGGGGAAGAAAGAAGCCAAAGGCCAATTTTATTTGGAAAAAAAATGTACATGAGTGAAATTCACTTTATCCATTTGTCTACTCAAAAAACATTTATGTAAGACTTATTTACGTAAATATAATTGTAAAAATAAGAAAGATATAATAATAATAACAACGCACACACTCAACAAAACGCTGTGTGGCCCACCCAAACTCATAAGAGAAATAAATGTAGGCCATACAAATATTTCTCCCGGCCCGGGAATCGAACCTGGGACCTCTACGTGGCAGTCTATATGCTAACCGTTGGGCTACGGAGGCAGTTATGAATAAAACGAAAGAAACATTTTTTATTTTACTCATGCAATGGTCTAAATTATCTAATACAATTTTAAACATAATATATAGTAGGGGTCTCATTCAAATTTGACGAAAATATTTATTTCTAAGGGTGGCAAATTAGGGAATAAATACGGTTTATTGAATTTCACTCATTTCATTTCTATAAAACTTTATTATTATATAAAAAGTTGTATTTATTCAATTCAAACTTGTACTGTTGCTGGGAATTATTTTTGCACGGTCATTAACGTTCGGATATAAAGGGCAATCGATAAAAGCACCCTTATTAGGCATTTGGAGTTACTCTAGTTAATGATCATTGCCTTCAAACTCTTCAAAGTACGAAAAGGAATAAAAGAGGCAATTACCTTGCATGTTTCGGAGTTAATTTTGAATTACAACAAATACGTCCATTACTTTTTACCATATCGTCCGTCAGTTCTTTTGTTTTTCGTTGTAACTAGGTAAACGAGGCCTTAGTAAAAGGTTAACTTTTTTTATATTAGTGTGCTTGGTGATAAGCTACACGCCTGTTCATAACAGTTGCAGTGCCACTCAGAGCTTTAAATCGTAAAAATCTGAGAGGCACCGCCACTGCGCTTGTTACCATAATTTGACAAGTCCCATGTGCCTGTAATTTTATCAGCACCCTTACTGTACAAAACCGGAATGCAGTAATGCTTACATTACTGCTTGGCGGTAGAAATAGGTAAGGTATTGGTACTTCTCTGGACCAACTCTTTCACAAGAAGCTCTACTGCTACTAACACTTTATACATGGACGTAATTTATTATTAAATGAATTTGATATGAGCTTACAGCCTAAGATGTTAGATGTCCTAAGTAGCACTTTCGGCTAACCGAAAATACTATGATTTGAAATGTTACTATCTCCATATTAATTGCCCATGTGGCACAATCAATAATGTTAAATTACTAGACAAACGTGTCCAACAATCACAGCAAAACAACCGGCTCCAAACTAGAGAATTCTTTGCGGTAAAATTCTAAACCTAAATTAACCACAGAAGTAATTCTGAACACCTAGATTAAAACCAAAGTTACAAACATATGGTTCGTAATCTGATGTTCGGGAATCAATCCCAGTATTACCTGAAAAAACCTTTGAGTTTTTTTAAATATCTAGTGACGGGACGATCAAGTCGTGCGCCTGATGGTAAGCTACACGCCTGTCCATAACAGTTGCAGTCCCACTCAGAGCTTTAAATCGCAAAGATCTGAGGGGCATTGCCACTGCGTCCGTCACCTTGAGACGTAAGTTGACGAATCCCATGTGCCTGTAATTTCACCAACACCATAAAAACCGGCAGAAATAGGTAAGGTGGCAGTACTACCCTGGATTAACTCTTTCACAAGGAGCTCTACTACTACTAACTCTTGAGCTATTGAGATCTAACTAGGCATTATAAGTACTTTCGTAAAACATATTCATTATGTCCAAGTCTTAAACAACAAAACACCATAAGCGTCGTCTAAAACGAGACTGCCAAAAGTTGTAAAGAAGGAAATATTCTAATTAAATATGTATGTAGCGTAATGAGTTATGCAAATATTGTAGACGCGATTGAGGAGGGAAAAAGGAGGGCCTAGACTCAGTACTGGAGGAACAAACATCGAAGGAATAAACTCACGTTTTTGGGTAAATGTTGAATAAGTTAAATTGTGTACTTTAGTAACATTGTTTTTGTCTTTAACTTTGTCATTTGTAGATCTGCCGTCCTAAACTAAAACGCTTGATAAAATATTTTTTTGAGATGTCATAAAAGAACCATAACCCAGTTTTAAAATATTGAAATTATTGAATGATATTGCTATATAATATTGCTTTGCGTCATAAGGGTAAATTCCGATATGTCGGATACATTAACTTTAACTGTTTTTAAATAGAGAATTTGGAGATCTATCTTTAAGTAATATTTTTATTATTTTATTGGTCTCATTAGTTTATAAGGTTGCATAAAATGTTGTGAATATTTAAATTATATACCTATTTATCATATTTATTCTTACATCGATTTCTTTTCCGTTTATAGGCTAAAATGTAATGTATGTAAATCGTATGTCTGGGACCTCACGATTCAGGCTTGCCTAGTGTGAAGACCGTGGTAAATTTGAAAGTATAAACATGTTCTGTCAAATAAATTTTATTTTATTACTTTATTGATTAATTTTATTTACGTAATTGTCATAGAGTTCAATTTAATCGTAAAGGACAAAGTCTGTACTAAGGTACAACTTTACGTATGTATATTAAAAGCAATCAGATGGGACTTGAATATCTGTATTAATGATAATAATAATAATAAAGTAGCAAAGATGTTTTGTTGGTAAGGCACATAGGACTTGTCATCTTTGTTTCAGAGTGATGGTTTCACTGGCGAGGGACTAAGATCTTTAGAATTTAAAACTCTAAGACTGACATTTTAAAATCGAACTTTGATTGCGCCTAAGCCAAGATGGCGACCTAGGCAAGTTTTTCGTATTTACAAAACGATTTTTGCCAAAAAAAACACAGCTTTGGCAAAATTCGTTATTTAAATATAAAAAACTTGCTGTGGTCCTTCGTACATAATCAAAAATCTCAGCTTGAGTGGCACTGCAACTGTTATGAATAGGCGTAACGCTTACCACCAGGCGCATGAAATGTTTGTTCCGTCACTTGTTATCAAGAAAAAAATAGGGAATATCTATTCTATTCCGCTTTACAGAGTACAAATACATATACGACAGGTAGCATATCTATACAATGCAATCGAAATAAGTAATGCACTTCACATATCGTCAGGAAATACGCGTATGTCGTATTGGAAATAGGCGCGTATCTGCACGAAACCAAATTTTACAGCAGAGGTATTTAACATTGTTACTTTGTTATTTCAATGGCTAGGACTTTCATTTTTGTACAATAAGCATTAATTTATGTTGTTTACGACTCATAATAATAGATTCGCGTCAATCATGCTAATTTGGTTGCCATGACATTTACAATTTGGTTTAACACTAACTTACCGAAATGGAAACTCATAATCCAATGTTAGTTACGCGTAATTGCACTATTCCCGACGACATGTCATAATCATAGCCGTCAATATACTTTGATGCTGAAGATAAATATTGAAAAACTTGCAAGTTGTAGAGTCTAAAACCCTTCCCTCAGTGACTGGTGATAAAGTCTAAATTACAGAGTACAACATGTTCTAACTCATAAAATAATGATTTCTCTCAAAATGTTTGTGCTGCCCGTACGCTAATGCGAGTTGCCAAGAAAAAAAATGCTTGTTGTTGGAAAGTCATTATCATAATGCGAGTCGCCAGTTGGTGGAGTCTGCAAACGCGCCCCGTCCGCGCCCCAAACGCGCCCACACTCCGCTAAGTGGTCGGGATGTAAATTGCTTAATAGATTCACCTTTTGGGAGAGATTTTATTCATTAAACGTCTTCCCGTTACCAAATCACTCTCCTTTGCAATCACAGGCACAGCTTAAGTGCCCACTCGATGTTGGTAAACACATTCAACGATCTCCCGCCAATCACTAAGAACGAGAAAAAATATTCACTCTTTCCTAATAAATTGAACTTACACATAATTAATAAATGTTACTACAATTTAAGTGAATACTTTAGTGGCAAAATTTTATTAATATTGCAACAAATTTTAATAATGAAATTAATTAATATATAAATCTTAAACTATGTTATATCATATATTTATATTATTATAATTCAATTTAAATAATATTTTCCCAGCGACATACTTCACATTATACATGTATTTGATAGTGAACAATACAAGTGACTAAACGAAGCCTCGGCCTGCCTCTGCTCTTATTGTTATCCCTAATTCAGGGCTTACACATTTCCTTAAGAACAATTTAGAGTCCAAATAAAATTGTACTACCAGCAAAATTCACGTCTTAAGAGTTGTTTTTGTGTGCCGGCAACGGCGGTCAGAAACAGTCACTCGTAGCTTATTTTTTCTTGCTAACCATCGTGTTTTGACGGTTACATCAATTTTTACTAGAAACAAGGTTTCTCTAGAAAAATGGTCAGCAAAACAAGGGACAGGGCTAGCCGCCATTTTTACATATCCAATAAGAAATGTAAGTCTTGCTTTTAGTGTAATGGGAGAATAGGTGCAATCGCACCTTGTACAATTTTGTAAAAAAGTGTCAACAAAGTAAAAAATGGCGCTGGCTACAATCTTCACTTAAAATTGTTTTAAGACCGACAAAACTTCTACTTTGCTGAGAGTATTCGAGAATATGTAGCATATGCTCTACATGCAAATGTTTAACATCTTGAAGCACATAATCTAGGAAATAATTACGTATTAACGTTTAATGATCGCGGATTTTATAGCTATAGATAATTACTATAATTATGTAAATAGTTTATAAAACACTTTGATGGACTCGTAAAAATTTTAAATAAAGTCCATTTTGTGAGGCGTTCTTACTAGTTGTTTAAGCAACTAATTTTTAGAATTTGTGATCGTAATTATATAGATACACTCAGACACTAATTAAGTTATACATTTGACTTTAAATTTAAACACGACATTTGACATATTACATAATTTTAGGTGTGTCCATCGTGTATGCGAGTGTAAATTCACACAAATTGTTTAAACAAGCCATCAGCACGTATGGAAAAATAAATATGTATGTGTCACTTTATTTTTATGATACTAAGTGACAGGACGAACAAATCGTGCGCCTGGTGGTAAGTGACACATAACAGTTGCAGTGCCACTCAGAACTTTAAATCACAAATATCTGAGGGGCATTGCCACTGCGCCCATTTTCAAAAGTTGTAGAAAAAAAACTGTAGTTTACCAAAAAATACATAATTAAAAAAAATTACATTTTACAATTTAGTGTAATAAGGACACATCCGCAAAATGACAATTTTTTAGGAGAGAAGTCAAAAATGCCTAAAACGAAATTGGTCGAAAACGTTTTTATGCACAAATATTATAGTTATTAAAATTTTACTTATACCTACATAATTTTAGTAGCAGTAGAGCTTCTTGTGAAGCAGTTCGTCCAAGGAAGTACTGCCACCTTATCTATACATGCCGCTAAGCATTAGTGTGAGCATTGAAGGATAAGTCTGAATGGTACCTAAACTGTTATTAACAGACGTGCCGCTTGTTCTCCCACTACTTGTTTGTCCCCGTCATTGGCGTTATAAAAAACATAGAGGTTTTATCAAAATGTTTTCCTTCACTTTAAATAGTAAACAAAACTGCACTTTATTCAAAAGACATGTGTGTCAGACATGTGTCCTATCATATTACAACTTGTAAATAATTTGCATTTGTCATTTGCCAAGTAAATGTATGACAGGTTAAAAGATTATATATCGAATGGGATCTATAACTTTAGTCCATCGACACTTAGAACTCGATATCTCTTGAATGTTAAAAATGGTTGAAGTATTGTAAATACTATTATGGATCATTATTTTAAGAAATTTGCACCAGGTCAGCCCTATTATAGTCATTGCACACTTTCAAAAGAAAGTGTAAACAATGGCTACTTAACGTGCTTAAACCACAATGTTGCTGGACTAAATAGTTATCGTAATTGCATTATAACTTAGTAAATCGTTTCTTTGTTTTGTTTTAAGTTCCCTCTTAGTTTATTTGTCACTTATGTAAGTTTAAAAATATGTAAGAAGTTGAAACCAATCCCGTTGGTATCCGGTATTTAATGTTTTTTTACTTGTAATATATATACTCGTGTGCTCATCGAAATGACAAATTCATTTTAAGTATGTCCTACAAATTTAAAAAAATGTATAATTCTTGTGAGGTTTGATAGTTGTCAGCAGCGGATGTGTATGTATGAAGGAGGAACCTGAAAAGCAGCATGTAGTGCTGAGGCTCGATCCTTTTCATTTGCACTAGATTCCACATTTCCGAAACTGATAACTGTTAACCTTTTTATAGTAAATTCGTAAATGTGCTTATGAATAAATGTCTTATTATTATTGTTGTTGCATCTACATATGTTGACCAAAGGTACGAATTGTGTAAAGACATCTTGATATTATCTTATAGTCTATATACTAAAATGCAAACACTTGAAATTCAATTAACTTCCTAAATAAACACAAGGGTCATCCAAAAGTCCCTGATGGAGTGCAATCGAGTTCTAAATATTCGCAATTCAGCTCGAAAAATACCGTAAGTTAGAACAACCCCTTTGTTTAAAATACAAAGCGAGATAGTTTGAATGTTTGAAAGTTTCTTTAGTTAATAATTAATGTGGAAATTGAATTATTATATATGAATGTTTGGTTTTAAAGATAATGTAGTACGGACCATATGTAAGGGACCCAGCATACATCAATATGAATTTTCATCCGTTTGTGCACCCCGTCAACAAGTTTCATTAGCAGTAGAGCTCCTTGTGAAAGAGTTCGTCCAGGGAAGTACTGACACCTTACCTATCTCTGTCGCCAAGCAGTAATATGAGCATAACTTTGTTCTGGTTTCGAAGAGTAAGGGTTCTGGTGAAATTACAGACACATGGGACTTGTTTGTTACCTTAGACCTCAAGGTGACGGGCGCAGTGACAGATCAGATCAGAGATTCAGATCTTTCAGGATTTAAAACTTTGAGCAGCACTACAACTTTGATGAACACCACCACCATCAGGCGCACAACTAGTTCGTTCCGTTACTTGGTATTATATAAAAAAACAAAACTAAGTAGATAAAGGGGGTTTTCTTACTGCGGTTACCATATACAGTACTATTGGTGTAATTTTTATTTTGGTCATTGACAAACATGCACAAACAAAATTGTCACAAAAAAATAATCAACATTTATAAAATTCATTTTAACTTTCGTCATCCAACGTGATACTTCCATAACGTGATAATTGTTTAATACTTTACGCCCAATTGCAAATTCAAATTCAAATTCAAATTCAAAATAATCTTTATTTCATAGGTAAGCGTTATTACACTTGAAATCGTCACAATGGTTAAACTCAAACTCTACCGCTCATTCGTAAGATAGATGTATAATAACCTTTAGTATAAAGTTTTTGTTTCACTATAGTTTTAAACCTCGTGAAAGGCAAATTTTATATATCAACCGGAATCTTGTTATAGAAGCGTATACATTGCCCCTTAAATGATTTTTGACTTTGTGAAGACGACTATCAAGAAAAGCTAGTTTATTTTTATTCCTCGTATTAATGTTATGTCTGTCTATTTTTCATAAAGAAATTAGTATTCCTTTTAACATAAATTACATTTTCATAAATGTACTGTGAGGCTAGTGTAAGAATGTTAATTTCCTTAAACTTATCTCTCAAAGATACTTTGGGGCCCAGATTATACAAACATTCTATTGACAAAGATTCTATTGATATCGGCGGCATTACCCCAAAGCAAAATGCCGTATGTCATTAGACTGTGAAAGTAGCTGAAGTCAACCAATGTAGCGGTTTCGACGTCTGAAAGTTTCCTAATTTTTTTAATCGCGTACACTGCAGAGCCGAGCCGTTTTGATAACTTACTTATATGGGGACCCCATTGCAATTTAGCATCTAACGTTATACCTAGAAATACAACTGTATCCACAAGATTAAATTTTTCGTTTCTAACTACAATGTTTGTAACCGTCTCTCTAACATTGGGTAATGTAAATTTCACACAATTTGTTTTTTTCTCATTAAGAAGTAGGTTATTAACAGCAAACCAATCAACTACTTTAGATATAGCATTGTTCACATCGTCGTAGGAACATTGGTGCCTTGCAGATAGGTATGTCTATTAACTTTAATGACCCATACTATCTCAAATGTGTATTCATTTATTAAAATACAATATAATTATTAATACAAATATCTAACACAAAATGAAAAATTCCTTCTATCTGACAGGACTCAAACCTGAATCTGTATGCCAAACCAGTGTCAACGCTTTATCAACTGCTTCTCTTATGAGAAGAACCATACCCAACAGTGAGACATTATTAGATTAATGGACATGGACGCTCAAATCTGAACCTATGATTAATAGCAAAAACTGCATAATTAGATTTACGAAAAATTCATTTTGCTAACCGGCTACGAATCGGTTGATTTTGCAAAAAAGACACACCTGTACTATTGCATCAGTTGTTAAAGTCGCTAATAAGGTTTAAATCCCAACAAGAAACAGTATTTTGCAAACGACAGCAAAATTACTTTTTTCTGATTTTCGTGGTTATGGTGTTTCGTATGTGCACGGTGGTCATGCTCGCACTTGAAAGCATCTCGTTTGACGTAATTTTTTATAATGAATTGACAACTTGACGTAGATATCTTTAGTCATTTTGCTCATGATATGATGACTGGTCACGACTGTGCGACACATATAGTTAATTCTAAACTGGGGCTATGGAAAGCAAAATCAATAATATTTTGAACCTTGGTATTAAAATGGAACAAACATGACCCCGTTGTATGTAGTATCATCGTGTTCTAAAATACATGTTAAAATATATATACGAGTAACATAACTGCTTTAGTACGGCAGGCTTATGAGCGAGTAGACAGATATTATTCCTAAAAGAACTCGTTCAGAATATAATAACACTTTTTAACATAGAAATTTTAAAGTGTTTGGCAAATAAATTATTCAGCGTTAGAAATGAAATATATTGGCCTATAATGTAGATGTTAATAGTTATTACAAATACGAGTTATTAGGTGTATGCAACTCAAAATCTGAACTATGTAAATTACGTATAGGTAGGTATTTGTTTCTTAATTTTATATACGCGACTAAGATCCGAAAAAATCTTTCATTTCCTTATTATTACAAAATTGTAAACACACTCTTATGTAACACATCTTAAGTGAGATGCACCTATTTGCACCCTTTGGAGTCGCAACCCTTTGCCCGTGGAGTTCCTTTATCTTCACAAAATTTTCTCATAAAATTAATAGACTTCCTGGGAAACCCAAACGCCGGCAGCTAACTTGCCCAACACATTAGCATAGCTATACAAAGAGGGAACACTGCCAGCACCATGGGCACCATGCCGCGGGGACCCTATTTTATTCAAATAATTTAATACTAGTTTTAGTTTATAATATTTAAGCTTTTACTGTATTTTTATAGTTTACCTGTCTAAATAAATAGGTAGAACTACTGCGAAAAAAACAAAATGTCTATTTACAATTAAGATATTTTTAGTGTATACTTATCACTATAGGTATTTATATCTATTACTATATTACCAAAAATCAATCATAAATCCCCCTAAAACATAACTGGAGAGACCCCACATCTCCGCTTAACCCTTAAAGCGCAACATTTTAATAAAATTCTTCAGCAAACATTAATGAAGTTGGTACTAACCGTCGTCCATTGTATTCGGCGGCAGCCATTATGATTTTAACTCAGATAATGCACGGGAAATGACGGTAAAAGAAATTTAATTCACGTAACGATGAAAGGGTTATGGGTCGGCTTTGATAAATAAAGCGAGAGACGAGGGATATTACAGCCCCTTTTTTGCTCTACATATTATATTGATATTAATGCTTGTGAATTTTGACAAAATTGCGTAGGCAGTTTCGATTTTGGTACCGGTTGGACGCGGCATTTGATGATTGTATATATTAAAAAATAAACACTAAAAGGTATGCTTTAAAAGTGCACTGGTACTATAATTTATTTAGAAAGCCAAAATGAGTGAGAGAATAACAAGAAATTGTAAATAAGTGAAAGAACTAATGTATACTGACATAGCTCTCAAAATCAGTAAGCTAATTTTTTTTATTATGATATCAAGTGACGGGACGAACAAGTTGTGCGCCTGGTGGTAAGCGACACGCATCGAGCATATAACCAGACGACGTGTGGCGACACGCATGTCCATGACAGGTGCATTGCCTTTCAGAGCTTTAAATCACAGAGATCTGAGGGGCACTGTCACTGCTCCCGTCACCCTGAGACATATATTGACAAGTCTTATTTGCCTGTAACTTCACAAGCACACTTCAAAATCGGAACACAGTAATGTTCACATTACCGCTTGGCGGTAGAAATAGGTAAAGTGGTAGTACTTTCGTGGACGAAATTTTTGACGAGGATATCTGCAGAAACAGACTTGTTCTGGAGTGGTGATCACATCAAAGCAAACTTAGTTTAGGACCGCCCTGCGTGCTGCACGATGTGCTGGTGAAATCACAGGCACACGGGACTTATCACAGTATGTTTCAGGGCGGAGTGCCAGTGCCCCTCAGATGTTTGCGATTTTTTGTTCTGAATATCACTGCAACTGTTATGGGTAGGGCTGTCGCTTTTTTTTTTTTTTTTTTTTTTTATAAAATATAGGTGCGCATTTGACCTCCATCTCACCTGATGGAAAGTGACGATGAGGTCGACGATGGAGCATGCACACCTAAATAATGCCTATTCACTCTCGCCTTGAAAAGGTCCAAGTTATAACGTTCAGGGAACAAGTCTGCAGGCAGGGAATTCCACTCCATAGCCGTTCGCCATATAAATGTGGAAGCGTAACGCTTCGTGCGAATCTTTGGAATATCCACAACATAGGGGTGGAACCCAAGCCTACGCCTAGTCCCCCGGTGATGGAAAGGGGAAGGCGGAATTAAATCATGTAATTCCATCGCACACTCTCCGTGATATATCCTGTAAAATACCGATAAGCAGGCAACTTTACGGCGGTGTTCAAGGCTCTGCAGCTTCGCCTCCACTAATTCCGAGTCACCTATAAGTCTCTTGGCACGGTTGTCAATTGAATCCAAAGTGGCCAGTTGATATGTCGCAGAGCCATCCCAAAGGTGGCAGCAGTACTCCATGCACGATCGGACTTGTGCCTGGTACAGCTGGAGCAACTGTCCCGGTGTAAAGTACCGCCTCACCCTGGAAAGGATCCCAAGCTTCCTTGCTGCATTTTTGGCCGTGGATTCAATGTATCTGCCGAAGTTCAAATTGGACGACAGGTCCATTCCAAGTAGCTGGAGACAATCGGCTATCGGTATGGATATATCACGAAAAGTCGGAGTCAGCTCAAAGGGACTCCGTTTTGTGGAGAATAGACACGCCTGCGTTTTGGTAGCGTTAAATTTGACAAGATTGGCATTGCCCCAATCGGAGACTGCCTGGAGTGTCAAATCTAAACGGCTAACCATGGACTCTCGACAAGACTGGATTTCCTCTCCACTGACCCTTGCATTGGTCAAGTACCTATCTACAACTATGCTGTCATCAGCATACGCAAAGGTACCTGGAATTAACATATCATTGATATGCAGCAGAAAGAGAGTTGCAGACAGTACGGAACCCTGAGGAACTCCGGCATCTATCGCCATATGTTCGGAAGAGTAGCCTTCTAAGACCACTCGAATCGAACGTTCGCTCAAGAAATCCGAGATCCAATTGCAAAGGTCAGTGGGAAGCCCATAAGAGGGAAGCTTGCTTAAAAGGCTTGCGTGCCAGACCCTGTCAAAGGCTTTAGAAATGTCCAAAGACACTGCAAGTGCTTCGCCTTGCTTTTCTATAGCCTCGCTCCATATGTGACAGGCATACACAAGAAGATCCCCAGTAGATCGCCCTCGTCGGAATCCGTACTGGCGATCACTGAGGAGATCGTTGTCTTCAAGGTACGATAGGAGACGGTTGTTGAGTACACGTTCCATAGTCTTGCAGAGTATGGAAGTGACTGAGATAGGTCTATAGTTGACAGGGTCAGCTCTGCTTCCCTTTTTTGGTACAGGTTGCACGTTTGCAAGCTTCCACGATCTGGGAACTACACCAGTCTCAAGTGGAAAAAAATGGTGGAACTTAAAGTCTTATCTAAAACCAATGTCAGAGCTACACCATAATTCTAAACATACGTAAACTTATCGACCTTACCAACTATACGAGTATAATTTAAATTTAGTCAGGAAAATCCCAAAAGTCATATTCGACCCGTCTGGTTCAGATACTTCATTAATAATCTTCCCTCGTTTTGGGTGAGGGGTTAGGATTCATAATTGACGATATTTATCTCATTTTAGGATAACATTCTTGGCTTGAAAATGACCCTTGTAAGGGATAGTTGTGTTTTTGTATAATCATAATATACAATACTAGCAGTTGTCCGCGCGCAGATTTTTACATGCATTATAATATCTTGATACTCTTACTTACCTCTATTTAGGAGTTGCTTTAAAAAAACTCTGAAACACGTACGTGATTCTGAATATCCTCCTTTTCTGAAATTGGTTAATAGAATAAGTATTTTTTAACTACCAAGTGATGGGACGAACATGCCATGCGCCAAATGGTATGCGACACGCCTGTCCAAAACAGTTGTAGTGCCACTCAGAGCTTTGAATCGCAAAGATCTGAGGGGCACTGCCACTGCGGCCAACACCCTGATACATAAGTTTCACCAGCATCGTTACTCTTCAAAAACGGAACGTAGTAATGCTCGCATTACTACTTGACGATAGAAATAGGTAAGATGGCAGTACTTTCCTGGATAAACTCTTTCACAAGGAGCTCTACTGCTCATATTTCATTTAAAAATCAATCGTTCTCCCGCTAAGCTACCATCGCTCTTTTAGAAACCAGTAACTAGTGACAATTGTTAAAAATAGTGACATTGTATCACTTTTCACCGTCGGCACAGATGTGTACTATCATTAATAAAAGCTATAAATTGTAGCCGTTATAAGTGATATAGTTGGTAGCTTCTACAATCACAGGTTCATATTCGTGGTTTTGTGACATGGTTATTTATAAGTAATGTATTCACTGTTATTTGCTTGTAGACAAGACATGTTATCGTGAATGTAACGCTTTGGTGTTTTGAAAGGTGGCTACGTATAGATTTTCTGAAATGGTCTAGTTTGGTAAAAGCTGAAGTTAAAATGCAAAAAAATATAAACTGCGCAGGCACTGCCACCTATCTCCAGGATTTAATTGTATTTTAAATGTCCCTATTCTACATTAACTGTCTTTTCAAACGACGTATTTTGTATGAGATTTTTTTTAAAGCCCCGCACTAGAAAAACCCTCTATCGCGAATGCCATGGGGCACACATAGACAACCACAAATTACACCGAAACTCACGAGAACAATAAATGTATGCCATATTAATATTTCTCCTGGCCCGAGAATCGAACCTGGGACCTCTGCGTGGCAGTTCGGCATGGTAACCGTTCGGCCACGGAAGCAGTTAGTGAATTAAAGTGATTATTGTTGTTATTATTAGAATTTTTTACTTGTAATTGAGTTTTTAACATATCTGTGATAATCATAACGAGATCTATGACACCCTATAAGCGCTTTTTTAATATTTTGTATAGTTTCAATTTTATTATATCGAGTTCTTAGGTTTTCGCGATTGTTACACATAGGAAATGAAACTATTTTTCCAGATTTAAATCGCGTAAGGGCCCGAAATGTTGGTTTGTTTGAAAAAACAAATATACGCGATTTAAATACGGAAAAATAGTTTATTTCAATTTTATTGTTAAGAGTAGAGCGAATTAAAATTTTCCCCGTGCTAATACGGTTCATTTTGTTTGGGTCGAGGGACAGGGACACTGGCTTTATTTCAGCATTTATTTTTTTACAAACGTATTAGAAGTCATTTCAAAAATACATGTCGTGTAGTATACGTGTTCTATTTAGTTCAATTGATATAAAAAAATAAATCATTGGTATATGTAAAATACCTATTGAATACAGCGGCTTTTTTGTGAAATTTCGAGGTAAGTTTGTGTTTTTTTTCTATCGCGTAAATTTTTAGGAATCGTGTTTTCACACCGTATAGTAGTCAGAGTACATCCTCAATTTCACCATATATTTTTTCAAACCTTCCCTGTTATACCGAATCAACCAAAGCCAAGGGTTGTATAGATTCTAAGGCAAAATCAGCGTTATTGAAATTTTTTTTTGGTAACAATAAAACTTTAGGTCGCAATATTTCGAAAGTTACCGAAATGTACGTCAGTAAGAAGGGAAGTATTGTTTCTCAAACTATAATGTCACGATCACGCAAGAAGTCAAAATAAAACCATACGACCTCCTCACTGCCTATATATTTTGACGTTTAATAGCACTTCCTTTTGAAAGAGTTCGTCCAGGGAAGTATTGCCACCTTACCTATTTCTACTATCAAGCAGTTATGTAAGCATTCCCTCGTTTCGTTTTTTAAAACGTAAGGATGTAGGTGACACATGGAACTTGTCGACTTAACGTCTTACCTTACTTTCTCTAATTCGTATCTTAAAGCACAAAGCACTGAAATGCTAGAAATGGTTTGTATGTACAAATTTTGCAGTCTGATTTCACATCACGTTTCCTTGATATTTACATACTGGCTACCACTACTACCTATTCTTAAAATAATGCATCCAACTTACCACCCTTGATAAGAAATTTAAAATGAATAGAGAGTTTTGCACTCTCCTGAATATTTATACGACACGAGTTTGAGAAAGTAAGTCATCGTTATGTCTCAGGGCGACGGGTGAATTGACAGTGCCCGTGAGATCTTTGCTATTTAAACTCTGTGTGGTACTGCAACAGCTTTGAACTGGCGTGTGGCTTACCACCAGGCGCACGACTTGTTTGTCCCAACATTTGGCATCGTTAAAAAAATTTTCAAACTTGATTATATGTTAAAATGTCAAATAACTTATAATATGTGTAGTATACGCATATCGTCTTTTTAACAGAATACGACCTTATTTGTATCAGAACTAGACTCTCGGTGCTATTGGTCGTTTACAAGAATAGATATTTCCTTAACCTCCTAAATTAATGTACTTAGTAGCAACATAGTAGCTCGTGAGTAGAAAGTGTATGATGCAGTGCACATTAGTATAATTAAAAACATTTGCTACACGACTTTGAGTCTTATGTGGTAAGATAGTGCGATTATTGCAGATGGTCACTGACACGTCTGTCTTAAAAATTTCGGCAGCAACCTTCGTAGGGTTAGCAGAAAAAATGAAACTAATAATACAGTAACTTTCCTTTTCAAATATCCGTTTGTCTCTCTTTGTATATTAAATCGCAATAAAATGCAAAAGTAAACTTATAAGAAATAAAAAAAAAAAGTATTTTCCAAGTTTTGAAATACTTTTATCAATTTTTGAAATATGTGTTTGCTAATAAGGACGTTAAAACATTTTTAAAGAAGCCTTATCACTTATAAGTATATAAAGTAAGTATATCTATAAAAACCCGTTTAAAATCCTATACAAAGATCCGCAATAAGCACGTAGAGAAATTCGTAACATGTGATGGCTCGACTTGTAAGCTCAGTACGTTTAGGCAACAGATGCTGGTTCGGATCCAGTCTGGTCGAAGACATTCTTCTTTGTGTTTGTTTGATCTTTGTATCAATAACGATAACAAATTAGTAGTAACAGTAGATTAGAAAACTTAAACAGTAATTTTCAGGTACGTTTTTCGTACTCAATTTTGGTGACAATTTTTATTACTTAATTACTGGAATATATCATCGTGAAATATTAAAGAATATTTTAGGTTACCACACTCGAATATTAAATAATACGTTATTCTATAAATATTTAGTAAAAAGAAATTATCACCAAAATTGACTACAAAAAACTTACCTGAAAATTATCTAAAACTCATTTGATGACACGAGACGTTTCTACGTAGGGGGCACTATAAGTTTCCGGAATGAATAAGAAAAACATACTATAAATGGTCAGAAATTAATTTATTATTTCTCAAAATATTCTCCGTTAGCGTAATGCACTTTTTCATACGAATGAACCAATTTTGAAAACATTTATGACACTCGTCCATGACAATCTCTGAAACATATTTTTCATACTCTTCGGCAGTTTTCAGGTGATGAAAATCCTTGACCGCGTAACTGGTTCTTCATTTTTGGAAATAAATAAAAGTCACAAGGTGCCAGATCGGGACTGTACGCGAGATGGCTCATAAGGTCAAAATTGTTCACCTTCAAAAATTCATTTGTCTGTCAGGCTGTGTGAGAACTGGCATTGTCGTGGTGCAAGATGATACGGCGTTTACGGTTATTTTTACGGAGTTTGTCAATAACTTCCAGCAAACGAATGGTCTTGTACCAATCACTATTCATGGTACTGATTCTCTAAAATAACAATAGTCACGTGTCCACGTGAATAGCAGCGTGTGTGTTTAATTAAAAGAGAAGCAATCATCCGCTTAGGCATTTTGCACGCGCGCCACTTTTGTTGGTTTCGGCTCATCTCGAAAGACGATCCATACGCTCGATTGCTACTTTGTTTTGGGATCGTAACTATAAATACTATGTTTCATCACCTGTTGCGCCCCTTGGTTGAATCTATCTTGCTTGGTAAGCATGGCATTGCACTAAGTGACGCGATCCGTCAAATTGTGTGGGATCCACCGAGAGCACAGCTTTTTCACACCCAAATGTTTGTGTGGTATTGATTGCATTTGACTCATGGCTATGCCTAAACATGCCCGAATCTCATGGTATGTCACATGACTGTCCGTTTTGATCACACGGCGCACAGCATCGATGTTTTTGTTGTTCACAGCAGTATACGGGCGACCTTCACGAAATTCGTCACTGAGATTCACGACCGCGTTTGAATTCTGCACACCAGCTATAAATAGTCATCTTGCATGGTGCTTCATAGCCAAAAGCAGTTTGAAGCCGAGCGAAGCTCCGCTGAGCTGTTAAATTACACTTAAAATCGTAGAAAATCATACTACGAAAATTTTCACGAGTTACATCCGTGGTTATGTAGACAACCAATTTCTAAAATGACGCCACAATGTAAAAACAAGTGACAGTCAGATGAAACAAACTGTATCCTACAGCCAAAGAGTTCCATTTTCAAATGTTGTAATTACTTTTTAAATATTGTTTATGTAAGTGGCCAGTTCCGGAAATTTATAGTGCGCCCTATGTAAATGTCTGTGAAATTATCAACAATTTTATTTTGCTGACTGTCCGTGTCCTCACTAGCGTACATCTAGTTGTAAACGTAATATTTCACTATCAAATTCACACGATCGCTTCTGAGCATCTGTCACGATCTCCGCTCCACGCAACTTGTTTCAGAAGAGCTATGAAACCAGCGATCTAAGAACAGCCAACCCAAGTAAAATACAAACATCGCGTCGTGATGTCCGTGACGGTGACATAAGCGGTCAAACAATAAATCGGTATAACATTCTAGTGGCAGTAGAGCCCTTGTGAAAGAGCTCGTCCAGGGAAGTACTGCCACCTTGCCAATATCTATCGCCAAGCAGTAATGTGAGCATTATTGCGTTCCAGTTTAGAATGGTAAGAGTGCTAGTGAAATTACAGCCACATGAGACTTGTCAACTTGTGTCTCAGGGTGACGGGCACAGTGGCAGTGCCTATAAGATCTTTGCAATTTAAAGCTCTGAGTGGTACTGCAACTGTTATGGACAGACGTGTCGCTTACCACTAGGTGCATGATTTGTTACTTCCGTCCCTTTACCCGGTGTTATAAAAAAGTACTGCATACTAAAAACTAGCCAACACTTTGCGCTATTCATAGAAACTGTCAAGAACCTTACTAGTGAAAGGGACATTCTTTCTGCGTATAAATTATATCTAGTACTGGCTTCGATATTTTTTTAAAATCCAGGTGACATAGTTTAGGGCGCTTTCAAATTAGACACTTGTAGAAGCACTGCAGTGGCGTCACTGTGTCGCTGCAGTCAAGCCGCTACTAATTTTCATACAATATTTAGAAGCGCAGCTGCATAGGGCCACAGTCGCGCCACCCGCACCACTTCGGCAATCTAGATATTATATGAAAATATTTTATTGCAGTTTTAAGCTTCTGTGTGTCTCAGCGATAACGCAATGAATCATTCTCATTCTTAAATTATTCTTACTCTTAATAATTATAATTTTTAAATAAAATTCGCTGGTTTTCTAGCCGAGTCCGACCCAGGGTCGCACCATCACGCCTTACTAGTTAAATGTACTCATTATTTTTTCTACTTAATTCTTACGTATGGCTTTTGACTAACTGTACTTTCTTTTTGGAGATTGATTATTAAAAATTATGTTTGCAACTAATTACATGCTTGAGTTAATTGAGTAATTTATGAACAAAATGTTATAAAGATTATATGTTTGCAGCTTCTCACTTTTTAATTTGTCTTGTTTTTCAATCATTTAATTCTTCAGTGTGGCACATGCTATCCAAAACAGAGCAGTTATGATGATGTAAATGGCATAAAATGTGAATTATTAACATCTTCCACTTATACTTCGTCGTTTTCAAGTGTAAATTTATTTTACCTATGGAATAAATGATCATTAATTTTGACTTTGACTTTGACTGTGTGGCTTGAACACCGGTTTTCATGGTATCACCATCTCTGAGGTCCCGGGTGCGATCCCTGGCCGGGTCAATGTAGAAAAACCAACTTTTCTATATTGGCCTCGAGTCTGGGTGTTTGTGGATACGTCGTTGTTTCCGATTTTCGTAACACAAGTGCTTTAGTTACTTACTTTGGGATCAGAGCAACGTGTGTGATGTTGTCTGTCTCTAGTCGTTCCCTATTGTCTGAGGATCGTGGTCAGCTTCGTGCTTACTTCTGAAGTGAGTGATTTGCCTCCGTCTGTTTCTAGCCAGCGCGTCCCTCACGACTGCGCAAAATTTGGAGGACGTTGAGTCTTTCACTTGATCGATCCATCTCGTTGGTGCACGGCCACGTACTCGCCTTCCTTCCGTGTTACCAACTACACTCAGTTTCTCCAAATTTTCATCGCCTCTGCGCATCATGTGACCGAAATATGAAGGAATAGGTACGTTGGTGGCATATGGGGGACAACAGATTAATTTGAAGCTGCGACAGGATTGCCGCATTGGTACGTTTAGCGGTCCAAGGTATTCTCAGAATCCGTCTCCAGCACCACATTTCAAATGCATTATTTCCTTGTCTTTCCCTGGTCAGAATTGTTTGTGCCGCACGTAAAAATCGGATCTTAGTTTTGACACCAATTTCCCTCTGCTTCCAGATGTTGTTTAGGTGGGTCATAGCATCCTTTGCCATTCCAATACGACGCTTTATCTCAGGGAAACAGCTGCCATCACTACGAATTTGGAAACCCAGGTAGATATAGTGGTCGCCGATTTCAATACCAGAAATGCCGCAGGTTTCGTTTGTTAACTTCCCGGTGCGTTCCTCTACCATTATTTTTGTTTTAGACTAATGCTACTACTTTCAAGCTTTCGTCGTTGGAACAGCTCTTTCATATCCTCGATGGATGTTGCCAGGTGATGTTGTTTAATATTTATTTATGTATTTATTGATACAAAGATCGAGCAAATACAAAGAAAGATTCTTTCGATTCGACTAGAATCGAATCAGTGTCTGTTGCCTCAACATGGTTATCACTCTTACCTACTGAGCTAACTGTAAAGTCAGCAGATTTACAAATTTCTTTATAATATACTTGTTGCGGATGTTTGTACATTTTTAGCGGTTTAAACTGCTTTTTCATATCACCACTTATGAGAATTTATGTGAAAGTTTCTTCACTGAGCTTACCTTGGTAGTCTTCTAAATATTTATTTTATACAAACGCCCTTTACCTCAATTCAAGAATAACAATGATTCAAAGTTTATAATTTACACATTGAATAGTAAAAAAATCCAGACGTATATAATTATTAAAAATATAAATAATACGTAAATTATATATATTAAACACAAGCCACGTCAACTAAAATTCATTATTTGCACGTAAACTTTGTCATTTGCATTCGAGAATTATACTTAAAAACCGTTCAATATTGGCAGTCCCACCATTTATACCATTTTCAACCTTGTACGTAACAAAATAAGAAACTAAACAGGAGACAAAGTAAAATGACGTTACCGCTGAATGCTAATTTACATAACTGACTCTAAAACAACACTTTCGACGCCTCATCACTCGTGCGCACATTTCATTTTATACTCGGTACCGTGTCATTTGCATTAAGTGTTTATTACGCGACGCACGCGCAACGGGTTGAAACGAGCGGGGACTGTTACAATATAGGGGGTGACATTTAATGTGTACATTCACAGGGTTAGATTCGATAATTAAAACGTAATAAATGGTTTGATCCTAAATAGAGTGTCGCGAAGTCTTGCGGAGCTCACCGATAATTTCTAATGTGTAAATGTCCATTAACTAACATGGTGTATGTTTTAATGCCTTCTGTTAAGACCTCAGAGAGAGATCAGATCGATACATATGTAGCTTGTGAAAGAGTTCGTCCAGGGAAGTAATGCACCTCATCCATTTCTGACGCGAAGCAGTAGTGTGACCATTACTGCATATCGGTTTTGAAGGGTAAGGATGCTGGTGAAATGACAGGCACATAGGACTTTTCAATTTATGTTTCAGGGTGATGGGCGTAGTAGCAGTGCCCCTCAAATCTTTGCAATTTAGAACTCTGAGCGGTACAATGACTGTTATGGACAGGCGTGTCGCTTACCATCAGGCGCATGACTTGTTCGTCCCGTATCTCTTAGTATCATAAAAGATAGATAAATAGCGTGACGTCATCCTAGCAAATTAGCAGCTTGGAGATGACATATTTTTTTGTGCCTTATGCTCTTTTTAACACCCAGGCGCAGCTGTAAAGGATATACGTAAAACACCCCGTGGAACATTGGAGGCGAAAACGAATTTACAACTATCATCATCATACTAAATGTATGAATTCAATTTCACTCTGTATTTTAAATTCGGCAAGTCCCAATTTTTTTAAATATTTTCTAAAGCGTACTTGGGTCATCATGTGACGAAAAAGACCCTGTGGTTAGTCATGAAATGGATAATGAAAGTCCCATATTTTACACACAATTTATATATAGTATTAGAGACTTCGCGAAACCAAATTATCATTGAAAATTGTAAAAACACGACACGTCGTCAGAGATGACTTTTAACCCTATAATTTAACGTAGTTAGCACTTTAGCAATGTTTTTTTTTCTTTTAGAACCTTTACGTTCAGTTTGTCATAGATACAAAATTACTAGTTGAGACACGATCTTTTTCCAATCGTCTACGTGAAATGTCAAAATATCGCAGGTAATTTAAAATTACTAGCTGGAAGCAAGTTGTCTTACTCGTAATTAAAAAGTGTTTTATGTCTATTAATATAAAAATGCCAACTTACACCAATTACATAGCATTAACAGAAAGTGATATGTTTTGTTGTGATTTATTATTAACAAATGACAACTGACACTCGTACTAGTAGCAGTAGACCTCCTTGTAAAATAGTTCCTATACGAACGGAATGTGCAAAGATGGCGGTAGGTGATATTTATTGTAGATATTTATCAACTTAGTTATATCTACATACTGTACTTATAAGTTATCGCAGCATGTGTGAATATTTTGAAGTGCTTTTGTCTTTTCTTTGGAGGATCTCTTATGTTGCAGGGGTAAAGTTAGGTTACAGCATCGTTAGAAGCAATACAGCTCTCTGTGAAAGCTCCTAGGGAAATACCGCCACCTAACCTATTTATGTCGCCAAGCAGTCATGTGAGCATTATTCTGTCTAACATAAAAAATATATATACTAATATAATTCATGTATGATAGACACAAGTTCGTAGTCTTGTAAATGTAGTTGTTGGTGTTTTTGACACCGTTTAACTGTGTATGACTGGTCGGCTGATATACGGACAGGCTGACAAACGGTTTTCTTTTGTTTTAGCTAATTATGTCTCTTGTTGTGTATGACTAAACCTGACGGGTCTAATACATAAATATAAAAGTATATAAAACCACAACCAACACCTTCTGTATCTCTCTTCAGAAATCAGTCGAATCTGCAACTAGTGGTTTCCAAATGCAGCAGAATTTTAACGGAACCAATTGAAATAAAGTAAATGACTGGTGTATAGAATGTTCTGTCTTGTGCCTACTGCTCTGCATAAACAGAGAACCCTACCAATATTAAAAATTTTAGAGAAAAATTAACTAAAAACTTCATTGACTACTCATTCGAAATTAAATTACTATCAAGTCTGTAAGTTACGCAAATGTACAATATTTTTCCTCCAATGTGATTCTTCTTTCTTCTTCTTATTTAAGAGTCAGCTCTTATCGATGGAGTGATCACCAACTACCTATCTCTGTGCAGAGCCCTAACTTTGATTACCTGATATGACATTAACTTTCTCCCTTATCTAATCTAAATAACTTCGAGAAAATGGTAATTGTTATCACCGAATATACGGTGACGCTTCAGAAAATTGGGAATCAAATTCACTTCGTCAAATGATTATAACTAATTACACCTTTCTCACCACTCACGGTGTGAGTTCTCATTTTTCCGATATTTCGGAACGGTTACACGCTCCATGGTCACGGGAAAAAAACTCGTACCGTAGTAAGAAACCTGTAATTAGTGATCATTATTCAGTGAATAACCACGGAAACCTTTCTGTGACACTTCTTTAAATTCTAAATGAAACTATTAAAATATTAGACGATGCTCATTTCTTAAAAACCAGTTTAAAAACCTTTAACATTTGAAGCTTAAAACGAACTTCCAAGACTACAATAATACGGAACTCGAAAATCGTAGTGCAATCTGGTGATCAACAATTACGACACGTAGCTCACCGAGTGTTCAGAACACAATCACGATCGCTCCGCCCTCGCTGCGTACCTTCGGATCGAGATATTGAAGTACTGCTCAAGTTATGAACTTTTAGATACCGAAACGAAGGGTTAGGTTCCATTTATATTGAAGCGAAAAATAGATGTGATTTTTTCTAACCCTAGCATAATTAAATTTATGTCAATTACATAAATATAAACTTACAAAAAAACGAAAAAAGAAAAAACAGGTCGCGCGTCTTCTGGAGAATTATCACTCAGCTATTATCGTGACATATCTAGTACAATTTCCCAATAAAAAACACTTTTTTTATAATTTCAAGAGACGGGACGAACAAGAGATGCGCCTGATGTAAGCTACGCTCCTGTCCATAACAGTTGCAGTGCCACTCAGAGCTTTAAATCGCAAAGGTCTGAGGGGCACTGCCACCGCGCCCGTCACCCCGTGACATAAGTTGACAAGTCCCATGTGCCTGTAATTTCACCAACACCCTTATCCTTCAAAACCGGACCACAGTAATGCTGACATTATTTACTGCTTGGTGGCAGAAATAGGTAAGGTGGCAGTACTTCCCAGGACGAACTCTTTCACAAGGAGCTCTACTTCTACCAAACCAAAAATTTCTTCCCATTTGCATGTATTGAGACTTATGCTGTACAATTACAAAATACTGCTATTACAGTACCATTATACAGGTTGATATTTTAAATTTTAGGACTAAAAGATTATTAAAAGTAAATGTAACACGCCGTTTGCGTCTGCATTTTTTGTAATTCAAAAGTAACAAAAAAGAAGTTCCTAGTATGCAAGTGGCCGAACGGTTACCATGACGGACTGCCATGCAGAGGTCCCAGGTTCGACTCCCGGGCCGGGAGAAATATTTGTATGGCCTACATGCATTTCTCTCGTAAGTTTGGGTGTAATTTGTGGTTGTCTATGTGTGTGTCCATGGCACCCGCGACATAGGGTTTCCCTAGTGCGAGGCTATGTTCAGTGTGTTCGTTATTATTATTATTAATATTATATTATATCAAGATAAATCTATATACAAATATAAATAAAGAGAATAAAAGTGAACCATACCCACTTTAACGCCACGTCTATGCGGCTAAATACAAAATGTCATCCCATACAATTTGTATGTAAGCTCATTTATTAATTTCCTATGAACTGAAATTATTTCTTTCGGATCGGAATCGCGTACATTTGTTTTTCACAGTCAACCGTGATTCTGTAAAAAGCCCAAAACATTGGTTTAATTGAAAAAAAAAACAAATATTCGCGTGTTAAAACCAAAAATATAGTTTAACTTAATTCATTCAGTTTTGTCGTTTGTTGTCCGGTAACAAATAGGACTATCTTCATTACCACAATCATCATCACCACAACAATATTTCCTGTATTCGTAATAAAGCTTAGAAATGAACAGCGCCCTCTCTCTGAGTTTCATTATAAATCTTCGTCAATCATGATATTGACATAGATGCATGACACATCCATCCTTTCTCTCCTTTGAACGACACAGATCCGAATTCTTTTGTCTGACTTAAAACGCCAATCGCTTCTAACTTCATATCATAAAGAAGGCCAAACGCACAAACCACCTAATATCATCATTAATGATTGCGGGTCTAATGCCTAATGATTAATGATAGGTTTATTGTCTTTAACGAGAGATATCGGCCACGATTTCTTAATTCGGTAATTAGAAGTGAGGCAACTGGACCGACTGGCTTTGGGATGAGTGATTACTACGCTTTAGGGTCCAAATTGCTTATTTGGTAGTTGACAGATCTCGAGGTTGTACGGCTAGATCCAGTGCTTATTCAATTGAGCGTAGAATACTGTCGAGGTAATCAAGATTTTATTTATATCTCTATTAAATGTCAAATTTATTGAGACGGAATTGATTTAAATATTACAATGAGATTTCGTATCTTCTGTTGTTAATATTAACCAATGGCGCTATAATGGAGAAAACGGAGAAAATTGTCGGATAAACAATAATATCTGACCTGCATGTGTATACTTTTTGAGATTGATACTTTTTTGAGCAGGACTGGAGACCTTACTTATTTCTTACTGATTCTTCGCGCACACTCATAGCCCCGCCCTCGGGAAACTGTACCGCGAGGGCCATGGACTCACACATAGGTACCTAGACAACCACCCTAACCCACGAGAGAAATAAATTTAAGCTATACAAATATTTGTCTCGGCCCGGCAATCGAACCCGAGAACTCTGCGTGGCAGCCCACCATGGTAACCTTTCGGCCACGGAGGCAGTCATTTAAAATAAAATAAAATATTATAATAAAATGAGGTAATATACAACGCCCTACATAGAGTATGTTTACACAACATGTTATGCATATATGAGCTAGGTATATATACAGGGGTTGTCGTCAACGCACCCACATCAGCCGTTCAGCTGCCGGCCACACATAAATCAACGACCGGTCGGCGTTGTGACAACCCTGGACAAGTGGTCACAAAAGTGTTGTATTTGGAAAAATATATTAATTAAATATCGAGTTTTCAGATTTTCGGGATTGTGACATATAGTGAATTAAACTATTTTTTCGTGTATATATAAAAATCGCGCATATTTGTTTTTTTTTCAAACAAACCAACGTTTCGGGCTCTTTACAGGTCCCAAGGTCAAAGCTGACCATAGATTTCAAAAAATAGTTTATTTACCTGTTATTTACTACTGAACAGTGGTCTGCAATGAAATGTATGACTGTAGTCAAATTCATTCATCGAAATCATTAAAAAAATTTGCACAAAATAATAGTCCATAGTTGTACCTAAATCATTAATGGATATGACAATTCCACAAACGATTATAAATACTATATGAATGAATTTCGCTACATCACCAGTTAGCATAGAGTCCAAATCACCCTGGATTTTAGTATTTTATATTCTAGAATGTTCTTATGGTAAATAAAAAAGCCATGCCATTGCTAAATAAACGCAATTTCATGGTCCTAAACCGAAATAGTAATGCTGAAGTAAGCTAGTTTATTAATGAAACTGAACCAACAAATCTTTTTATAATTTTCCTTAACCTTATATGGGTTAATTAATAGACGTAAGAAATAAAACTTTTATATATTTTCTTATAGGCATATATAGGTTTTTTTTTTATTTAAAATAGAATGACAAAGAATAGAATTTATTTATTACAACGCCAAAACACAAAAATATTCAGAAAGAAATAAAAAAGACAAAGCATAAGTAAAACAAAAAATATAAAAAAAAAAAACAAAAAACAACGAAGCATACAGATTCCAATTTTAAACAGTTAACTCAATTTGAATAAATATCATGCGTGCGGCTGTAGCGCACGTAAAAGGATCCACTCAGCGAATGGGTGACATTCGCCCATTAAGATGTTTAAGGGGTGACTTAAGATATCATTTTAATATAATTATGTCGTATAGAAAAATAAAATGTAATTTCTTAAGTCTCTCAAAACTTTTTTCTTTCATGTCTTCGTTTTTTAAAGTCTCTCATTTTAGTGGTTTTAAATTATTAACCAGCAGTTTTACGGTTTCATCCCCTTAGGGGATGGATGTCGAAAAATTCCATCTTTTCGCCTGTAACGTTTCTAAAGACCAAACATCAAAATCTTATAAGAAATAAAACTATTTGTTTCGAATCCTAAGTCTAGTATATTTCTTTTTTCAAACAATCCAACGTTTCGGATCCTTTAAAAAACTATAATTCAGAATAGGGTGGGTTGCATTAATATTAGATATTATTGGTTGATGACTTTACTATCTCAGTGAGCCGTGACCATAGGACTACTAAAGGGCCTTGACCAAGGTAACCGATTCCTTTATGGAAAACTGTATACGTTTTTACAATAAGATTTCGAAGTATATATTAAAATTATCTTTTCCTAAGTTTAAAACTTACTTAAAAGTATTTGAATTGAAAAGTCATATTACAAAATTAAACAAAACGTGTTAGATAAAGATGTACGGAAAGACGATATGGGTCTAGATTCTACAAAAATTTGATTCAAAGTGTATTCTATAGCATTTAAGTTCATTTGAAAAGAGCAATCCTTAGAGTTTCTTTCTCTTTCTTCTCAGGGAAGTCAGCTTAGTGAAGTAGCTTACAATATGACGTTTTCAAGTGTGAGTTTATTTTACCTATGGAATACGTAAATGATTCTTTGACTTTGGCCCAAAACGTTTTTTGATTTAACCTAAGTGGACCGGCGACCATTACGAAATTTGTCACTGAGATTCACATTATCGCGTTTGAATTCTGCAAACCAGCTATAAATAGTCTTGCATGGTGCTTCATCGCCAAAAGCAGTTTGAAGCCGAGAGAAGCTCCGCTGAGCTGTTACATTACACTTAAAGTGGTAGAAAATCATACTACGAAAATTTTCACGAGTCAAATCCAAGGTGACGTAGACAACCAATTTCCAAAATGACGCCACAATGTAAAAACAAGTGACAGTCAGATGAAACAAACTGTATTCTACAGCCAAAGAGTTTCGTTTTCAAATATTATAATTACTTTTTACATATTGTTTATGTAAGTACCCAGTTCTGGAAACTTATAGTGCGCCCTATGTACATATATATATTATACTACTGATAAAGAATAATAAGGGATTCACCACACTAGAAAAGGCTTTATGTCCGTTTAACATGAGCGAAAAATGTGTGCATTTCGCGTTCGCTGTCCTAGCGAAAGTAAAGCGCGCAATTTATTTTACGATTAGCTCAAATTAATTTTGACTTTATAAGTGTGGTGTTTCCCTAAAAGTTTTGCGCATAACAGTACTACAGGCAGTCTACAGTGGGATCAGAGTCACGGCATCAATATTGCAATTCTCGGATACCCTGCGTTACCCAGTGCCCTGAATGGGGAAAGGGAAGTGACCCATTTACAGAGGGAAAGAAATCAGCGGGAATATACGGATAAATCGAGCTTTTGTTTGAAAAATATTGTTTTCTGTCTGGATGATGACGTTATTTCTGTAATTTCCCAGGTAAAGGTATTTTATAGGGTCAAATTTGAGTTGGAGTACGTACGTACACATACAATTGGTGCAAATAATTATCACCCCTATTACGGTAACTGTAAGATATCTTTTGAATTAACATTTGTTGTTTTAGTTGTTGCTAGTTTCGGAGGGTATATACAGAATATCGATAATGCAGTAATATTTAATAATTATTCTTTAAACAAAAGCATCGTCTCACAAAAAATTATTTACTTAATATTTATTCATGGAATAAGCAGTTAATATAAAAAGAAACTTAATAAATTAGCAACAAGACAATATTTTCAAAAGTTTTTCGTCATATTAGATGTCTCATCGATTTTTTCCAGCCAGTATATACCTAAAGTTCAAGTTATATACATAGAGTTGTTAAAACCTCCGTCTGAAATCTGGCAATGATTAATTATAAAATGCAAAAAATCAACGAAACTATTGATCTCTATCCCAACAAAATATTAAAACGATAATTCCGGGTTTTCAAACGTGGGTACTATCTCCTAAATTGTTAAAATTCAAGTGCGGTAAAGTCGCCCAACCAATGATCAGAGAGCTCATCATTCACAAACAAAATAAATTTCTTTCCTACTATAATGTCTGATACTCAATGCAAATTCAAAACTAGAAAACATAAAAAGTACAACATACCTGATTAATCTTAAAAGGCTCTCAATCCAGAATTGGCAATAAAATAACAAGTATCCTCGTCACTGACAGCACTGCACTCGAGTGCCTAACCGTAGGCTAAAGACGCATCTGCCACATCCGTAAAGTCCCAAAGCGTATTATTAATGCTTAAAAGAAATATGGCGAATAAAAATCAAGATGGCCGATGGGTGCGAGACGAAGGGTAATATTGTAAAGAATAAAGGGTTTAATAATCCTTTGGGGTGCTTGAATATGAATTTAGAAAAATTACTCATTTCATGTTCGATTTTATTTTGCATCGTCCAAGAGAACCTTTACTAACTTGCAAGTTTTTCACGATGATAAACCTATAAATATTAGACAACATATGTTGCTCTGATCCTAAAGTAAGTAGATAAAGGACTTGTACTATGAAAATTGGAAACAACGTCGGTACAACAAACACCTGTAAAAATATTATTAGGCAAGCCAAAGCCTGACAATGAAACCTGTAAATATTATTAAAAGCCATGGTAGCCTATTGGTTTGAGTTACCGCATTTCTAGAAGAGGCTGTGGGTTCGAATCCGGGTTCGCACGAAATTTAATCTGAAATTCACCGTGGACTATTTCGGTGGTCATAAAACCTGCACGTTGAAGAAGGTCACCACCTTCAGAAAACGTGTGAAATCGCCAATCTGCATTGGCGACTGTTAAAACTCTTGCGTGAGAGGAGACCCTTGTCCAGCAGTGGAACGTATAAATTTGTCGACAATAATGATAATCAAGCCAAAGCACTGAAGAAATCACATATCAGTTTCTACATCCGCTTGTTTTAATAGTTGACACAGTCACAAGTCTATCATTCTACTTTCAAAATTTTTAATTCAGTTCTTTCCTAACGTTTTTTAACGCATGACCTATTAATATTAACTAAATATTTATGAGTAGAATCATCTACAATTTTTAGTATGTAGTTATCTGAACCAAGGGATACAATTAATATAAATAAGTTATTTTTCATACCAATTCCTAAGATTTTCGCGATTGTTACACGTTGGAAATAAAACTATTATTTTGTATCTTAATAATTCATATTTATTTTTGTTTCAAACAAACCAATGTTTCGGACTCTTTACTTCCTTCAAGCTCCGTAAAAAACTCGAAAGGTTGGTTTATTTGAAAAAACAAATATACGCATGCGATTTACATCAGAAAAGTACTTTCATATACAAATTGCTTTTCAGTTTCTAACTTACTGATTGTCTCTTTACCATTTTCGAGGGCTTATACAGCAAAAGTTATTTAGTTTCTTTTTACGTTACGTTAAAGAATGTCAGGTCAATAAGTGTACAATACTACATACATAGTTAGTAAACAAAATAAAATAACATTACAGTACAGAGCGTAAAACTATATCATATAAGATCGTGTTTCTACCGTATGCATTGATAGATAGGGTACACGTGATGTTTATTACTACTCGAGATAGTTTGTTTATAATAACACCGTTCTCACGCTGTTCAAAGCTAAATCTATCAATCAATTTCACATCGGCGACATTGCCTGACCTTCAATACCCAATCACGGGTCCAATCTGTGACGTCACAGTTCTATCAAGATGGCGTTTCGGATCGTCTTTTTTATCGTTTGTCATTTGTCATTCTATTTTTGAATTGGTTTTGGTTCAGTTACCAAAACCAATTCAAAAATAGATTTGTAGAGACCTGTATTCTACATAAGAAATTACATTATAATAAAAGAGATTGTTGAAACTAGTTCCTGTATATAAAAAAAGATTTGTGAGAACTTGGCTAGCAGCTCGATTATTGCAAAATAAACTTGAGTTTATATATTAGATAGGGAAACAATGTTCAAATCATCTCCTTAATCCCTTAGTTGATATCCTTTAGTCACTTTCTACGATAGCCTAGAGGTTATTTAAGAAGGTTATATGAACCAGTATGTTTAGTCTCTTTAGAAAAATGTCGTGTTTAAAGCTTCATAACGAATCAAACTTGCAGACAAGAGGCGCGTCCCGGTGACCGCTAAAAGGGTCCTACATACGACGCATTAAAAAAACACACAAAACGTCTTTTTTACCCTCCGGGAAGAGAACAGCTGCGCTTTTGTACAACAATGATACAGCCATGTTATTTCCACCGACCTCAGGCAATCGGCACACTGGGCTGCTATCCGACCGTGTCAAATATACACATAAAACCTCCCCAAAGTGTAACGAAAATGGCCTATCACATTTGGTCAGGACACACCGATTGCGCACTTCGTACGCGCGCCCTTTGTTAAAAGTCACGCTTGATTTGGGGCAAAATTGTGTCCTTTTTGTTGTTTCATTCCCCGTGATGAGTGTAAAAATTGTATTGTGTCTGAATATTTACAATATTTCGTAATGTTACTTTCATTTTTCGCGGTTGTCAATGTCATTTTTTTTGTTAGGTAGTACATTCATTTTTGTTCAGTGAGCATAAATTTGTATATAGAAACCATTTTGAATTTCTATCTACAAAAGATTCGACTGAACAAAAGACGTTCAGTAAATAAAGCGACAATCAAGTGACATTTTCATTGTGTTCCATTTTCGAATGGTGCTCGCTGATTGGGTAGGGCCTGGTGACAAATGGGTGACATAGTCGACCAATGGAAGGGCCGGATTTTAACGAGCGGTACTCGACGAGTAACCGTGCATAATCAGGGATATCATTTACGTGTGATTATTGGTGACACGCTGAACTTACGCAGTGTGAAATAAATATCTCCTTGTATGAGTGTATGAGTGAATAGATTGTGTAATTATGACCTTAATTACAATCCTCCTTATAAACAATAGTGTCATAACCCCCGAACATTTGAAACTTTATTTATTATACCTGTGATTAAAACTAGCAGAAATACGCAAATAATAGTTTTTGTTTTATTTCTGCTGTGTTTTGTACACATTGAAGAAACCATTAATAAAACACCAGATTGTCTTTTCTGACGTCATAGAATTCTACAAAAAAACCAAAACACGCACATGAGGAGTGTGCGCCAACCATAAAATTAAGGTCTCTTAACATTTAATCAGTGAAAATGTCGCGTGTCTATGGCAGGAAAACAGGCTAGTTATTCTTCGTTATCGGGCTATTACACGCTACAATACACTATAAAGAGCTATATCGCCGCTATACGCTACAAAAATGGTATAATGTTAACCCTTGTCGTGGTGATTCTCGTTTAGATTAGGAATGCCGAATTTTGAAACGTAGTTACGTTCTTATGTGGTAGAATAAAGTTCGTTCTAAAATTGTAGAGTCAATATAGTATTACTTAAGTGTAACATGTAAAAGCTACCTTATAAAAAACATTTATTTCATTAAATATGTAATGTAATGTAATGTAATGTGCTGGACAATCACATCAATTGCCTGGTCTTCCTTGGAATTCCCTGTAATGTTACTGTGAGTATTATTACATATCATACTGGGGTGCTTCTCAGAACACGCAGACCATAACTAATTTAGAAAAGTTCATTTCCCAATTTGGTACTACTGGGAATCGAACCCAGGCCCTCCTATTCCAGCGCCTACAGTATAAATCATTGGGCTACCGAGGTTTTTAATATATTCATAATCATCATCATTTCAGCCAAAAGACGCCCACTGCTGAACATAGACCTCTCCCAAAGAACGCCACAACGATCGGTCTTATGCTGCTCGCAACCACCAGATTCCTATCATTAGTACAGAAGTTAGTACAGAGGGTGGTCGCTTTCTGTCTTTAAGGGTAAGATCAGACGAGCGCGATTTGACAAGCCGCCAGGTGAACGTATTTTATTCAGTTACTTTTGAGCGTTTGTACGGATTGTGTGTATAATATAGTGTTTGGTTTTTATAACATCACGTGACGGGACGAACAATTCGTGCGCCTGATAGTAAGCTACACGCCTGTTTATAACAGCTGCAGTGCCACATAGAGCTTTATATCGTAAAGATCTGAGGGGCGCTGCCACTGCGCCCGTCACCCAGAGACATAAGTTGACAAGTTCCATATACCTACCTGTAAGTTCACCAGCACCTTTACCGTTCAAAACCAGAACACAGTAATGCTGACATTAGGTACTGCTTGGCGGCAGAAATAGGCAAGGTGGCAGTACTTTCCTGGACAATCCTTTCACAAGGAGCTCCACTGCTATTAAAAAACTGTATGTATGTACGCACTTTTATCATCGCGGCAGGCAGAGACTACGGCCTTCACGTTGTACGATGGTCACTCAAGTTTCGCCTGTTCGACACGCATCAATGTTACACTATGAAATTTAAACAATGATAACAAATTCTGGACTGTTAATATAATTTAAACTTAACCCAGTATGCATATCGTATTTTTTTGTCCCTCCTTCCACTTAAGCACTATTGTTTGGCGCTCCAAAATGTCCACCGTCACTATTAGTAACAATCATACATAAAAAAAAAATACAAATAGTCAATAATAAAAATGACAAGATTAGGGATTTCCTTTGTCATGAAATGCACAAGAAAAAGATCCCAGCCGAGTACGTACTCGAGACAGTACTGGTGAACGTCATCTCGAATGAAAATTAGAAAAAATGCAGGTGAAATTATTATGGCAATCCGGAGACGTATTACAAGACTACCCATATCTTGTCCGAACGCAAAATAATGAAAGATTGTTTAGATATTTACGAAGAGGCACAAAGACAACAGTATGATTAACTATGTATACGTAGCTACTTCATTTTTAGGTAATAAGCAATTTGAATTTTAAATTGAATTCGTTCTAGGATTTATAAGGAGTATGTCTTCTTATAAATCCGAAATTAAATGGAGAATCCAATTTAGCTCCTATTTTTCTATATTTACAAAGCAAACGATATTTATTTACCATGGGAATATAATGATCTTAATGTTCCGTAAAACAATAGTCAGTTGAACAGTCACTATGATGACTTGAGCACAAATCATGTTTTAATATGTGTTTTGTTTTTATCTAAAATTAAAATCAATTAGGCATATAAAACATTCAGGTAGTACAAGTAATCAACAAGAGTTGATGTGAACAACACATATATTAGCTTTTTTATGTGAATCTGTACACAGCTTGTATGTAGTCGCAAAAGTGCCAATATGAAACAAAGGGATGCACGGATGTTTCAATAAAAATAAAACTGTAAATCACTTTTTAAAATTAGAACCACTGCTATCTAACGACACGTTGCCTAAACTACATATATCGCTCAATATTTGTGTATAATAGACACCTTCAACTCTCAAGAGCAAAGTTTTCTGTCATTAAGGGTAAGAGCAGACGAGCGCAATTTGACGAGCCGCCAGATGAACGTATTTTATTCAGTTACTTTTGAGCGTTTATACGGATTGTTTGTATTATACAGTGTTTTTTTTATAATATCAAGTGACGGTACGAACAAGTGGTAGGCCAGATGGTAAGCTACACGGCTGTCCATAACAGTTGCAGTGCCACTTAGAGCTTTAAATCGCAAAGATCTGAGGGGCACTGTCACTGTGCCCGTCACCCTGAGACATAAGTTTGAAAAGTCCCTTAAGCCTGTCATTTAATAGTAATGCTAACATTACTGCTTGGCGGAATAAATAGGTAAGGTGGCAGTATTCCCTGGACGAACTCTTTCAAAAGGAGCTCTACTGCTGCTGTAATGGATCCATTAAAAGCAATGTATGGAATCATTAGAAGACGATGTTAGAAAAATAACTGTGTGTTTTCACTCAGTAAGAAAAGACTAAATTGTGGTCAGTTTACGTGAACATCCAGATTAGTTTTTAACCGACTTCAAAAAAGGAGGAGTTTCTCAATTCGACTGTATGTTTTTTTCTTTTGTAAGTATGTTACGATAACGATAGACGATAACTTTTGTGAACCGATTTTGATGATTCGTTTTTGTTGGAAAAAGGGTACCTCAGATGAAGAAAGTATTCCTCTAAGGGTGGCAAACTGGGGGCTGAATGGCTTTTGAGGTCGACTCCGTTACTCGCTCAAGGATGTGCGATAAGTACCAACCGCTGAGTGCGCCGACGTCGGCGCAAGCTCTCATACAAATCTATCGTTTATGAGTATTCGGTTTCGCACGACTGCACACGGCGGGCTACGTTATTTTCACCTCTCCGAACGCGTGCTCAGTTTCTTTTTTCCTTGTAATGAGCGCCTGTCATTAGTCAGATTTAGTAGGCTATTATAGCGTAGGTATTTTCGATTTTGTATGAGAGTGATGTATCTGTTATGTAGTAAATATTAAGTAATCTGTAACCGAAGTTCGCTCGTAATTAGGCGCGTGACTCGGCAGACAACACATTTTGCGTCCTTGAGTGGCACAAATCGGACTTTAATATGAAATCGCGTAAATTGCGCGACTCACAACTCACAAGATTACGCCCGTCGGGCATCATCCTTAGAAAGACAGAACTTCTGTCAAGTGAATAGAGTCGTTAGTAACCGACGCTTTGAGAGTATTTTAACACGAAAACGTTAGTTACATTTAGGTTATATACTTCTAAAACGTAAGCTGATCATGGCGCCACTAACCGCCTTAGCAAAACTAGGTTTGACAAGACTGTTTTTTCTTATAGTATAATATAGAGCGATTGGCAACCCCATGCCCAATAACGAACTTAAAACTTATTGCTCACGAGTCGGACTTGTTAAAAAAGGACTTAATTTCCATAACCATAAAGCACAAAAAAAATCTTAACTGTAATTACGCATAAAGATCATGTTTTGATAAACTGAGTGTCATTTGTTTTATTTTCCTCGTTGACATGAAAATTTGTTGATTGCCGCCATTAAATAACCACTTTGATCGTGTTTGATAGTGTTACACTATGGTCAGCATGGAATTACCCACCCTTCACAGATCAAAAATCTAGCGTGGTGGCCTGTGCGTTGATAATACGATATAGTTTGGTATAAGTTATCGCAGTTGGGATTTGCATTTAAATCTAATTGATCATACGAGTGATATCCAAATATAATTGTAAAACGGCCATAGTTTAGTTATAAATCGTTTTTTTTTCTGTTCTTAATATGAAAATAAGTATTTGTAATTTGAGATTTTTGATCGAATATCTTATGTTGCAAATTTTTTGTTACGTTTGTGTGAGCAAAAACAAGGCAATTGTTTGTTGTATTTTTGTAATGGACGATACAAAACTAAGTATGATAGTATTATCGTCAAAGTAGGTATGTTTAACGATGAAGATATATGAAGATATTTATAACTTTTAAAACAGAACCTATCATCATACTTAGATAGTATTCTAGATCGATAGATAGATAAATATTTTTATAGCACACGTGCAGATTAAATGCAGATATGTCTAACTTCTTAAGTAAGATGACCTCAGTGGTCAAATAGTTTGCATTGTGGGCGCTGTGTGTGGAGGTTTCGTTTCCCGGTAGGACCAATTTGGGTAATAAACTTTTGTAAATTGGTTCTGGTCTGGGTATTGTGGATATTGCCCTGAGTGAATTACGTTGGTCTGATATTTTTGGTACAGAGAATTCCCTAGTTTGAGACCAGGCCTTGTACTCTCCGAAATAATTACTGTGAAATATGTACTCGATCAATTTAAAATACGCATGATGCGAATGAAGCTTCATACTTGACATTGTCTTTTAAAGTAATTGACTAATAGAGTAATTCGCATTAGACTTTGACAGTAATTGATTCGGATAGATGTCGGATGGAGAACGATAGGTACACCCCCAGGTAACAGGTATGGTGGCCTGACACATTATTGTTATTTCTCTAGGTTCTGGTTTTCAGCCAACACCAACAATTTGTATGCGCAAAAAATAAGAAAGAAGCTTTTGATTTACGCTTTCACGGTTAAGATGAAGATGAGACGAAGATAAACGAAACCGACACCCGTCTTTTCAGTCCCTTCGAGGCCATGGACTTTGCAATACGTCCGAAACGTCGAGGTAATTAAAATATGCTTTATACGTGATTAAGTCCCAAATTAAAAATCAAATAAGAAAGCAACCTCTTCTACTAATCATTGATATAATATATAACAAAGTGTACAATCAGCAAAGTTAAAGCCTTTCCAGTCCCAAAATAGTTTGCCTGTGCAAACGGAGATTGTAACTATAGCCCCGTTCCTTGCTTTGTTATAAAAACCTTTACGCCACTAGTTTGTTATAATTATTATAAGAAAGATCGAAACACTAAGAAAAATTAATTCGATCTGGCTAGATTCGAACCGGCACCCAGGCAATCCGTGCCAGCAGACGTTACTAATCTTTGAGCTTGTTACAGATCTTTGTTTTTAGTTTTAACTATTGTTTTGCCATAGCGCCATCCATGAGAAATTTATTTCTTCTCAAAGAGGCACCTTTACAGCTACCAACACCAAAAAACAAAGATCTGCAACAAGCACATAGAAAGATTCGTAAGGTTTGCTGGTTCGTTCCGTGGCTTAATTGGCAGGGCGTCTGGCACGGAATGCCGGTTCGAATCCAGGCGGATCGAATTAATTTTTCTTAATCTTTGTTATAATAATTATCACAAACTAATGGAGTAATTTCACAAAAAATGATTTAATATCATGGTAGTAAACATTCGTGACATTCAATAAACTTAAAAATTAAAACCTTTACGTTTATAACAAAAATACGATAATGGATAATATATATAGCAAGCTGCGGGCGGCCGTTACTGTCCGACGTTGCTTGCACACCAAAATAACCCTTAAAGTGGTAACGCGTCGATTTTGCTCATTGTAAATGCAGTATTGCATACTCATAAAACAAAATAAAAATTCTACAAAAAGGTCGAGAAGCCGAAGCGCACAGAGTATGAAATTATTTACTAAGACAAATTATGGTACAGTGTTCTATCCCGAATATCCCCCTTCTGATAAAGTAAACAAAAGTGCCAAACCACACGTTTTTACGTTAAAAACGCCGACCACGTTGGCATTTAACACATCTGCTATGTATAATTAAGGTAAATAAATAAATATCTAACTGTTTATTGTGTCACAGCTTATTCTTATCCCTGCTACTTTTGACAGACCTGCATAACCCCCCGCATTCACAAGAAATTTTTCCCATTTAAGGGTATTACAAGGTGATTGAAAGGATCTTCTTATACTGGTTGAATAAGGCCTTGTCATTCCCCGTCGCGACATGTGGAAACCATTTGTGTACAGTGTAAATAGAGTTGTGTCCTACCATCGTCAGCCACATGTTGTCTTTATCTTGACATACATTTAAGTATGCTGTACACGAAAGGTAATTATTAGGTATAGTTACCAATTTGCATGAGCATATATGTAATAATTCCTATATGGAAGATATGTGTAAAGATGGCGGTAGGTGATACTCGTTGTAGATATTTTTTAATTTAGTTATATCTACTGTACTTATAGGTTGTCGCAACGTTTTTGTGTTAAGTTTTTGAAGGCTATTGTCATTTCTTTCGAGGATCTCTATGTCGCAGAGGTAAGGTTAAGCATTGTTAGTAGCAGTAGAGATCCTTGTGAAAGAGTTCGTCCATGGAAGTACTGCCACCTTACTTATTTCTACCGCCAAGCAGTAATGTGCGCATTACTGCGTTCCAGTTTCGAAGAATAAAGGTGCTAGTGTTCATCCAGTCACTTGGTATTATAAAAAAAGAACCAGTTTGTAAATGAACTGTTCTAAATCGGTTGTTCTTGTACTCATAGTGCCTACAGGGAATTGCTATTTTGAGGCAAGGTAATTGATGTGGTGGTTTGAACCCTGATTCAGAACTCTTCGATATTTTAAATGGTAATCTATCACAAACTCGAAAATTTTTTGTCCGAAATAACGTTTGTTCGAATTCTCATTACACCGAAAACCGAATTATAACGAAACAGTTGTTCTTTCAGGATATGTTGAAAGTTTGTCGCAAAGACACGATTAGGTTCGGTTAGGTTAGGTTAAGTTCATCGAGGAGGCCCTAAAGTTCCACCGCCTGCCTCAATATCTGAGGCAGGTGGTGTCGAGCTACCTCACCGGGAGGAAGATCTCCTTCCTTGACCGGAACGGGGAGATGAGGGAGCGGAGCATGTGCCGCGGGGTTCCACAGGGCTCGGTTCTGGGCCCGCTATTGTGGAACCTCGGATACGACTACGTGCTCCGAGGATCTCTCCCCGTTGGACTGGGTGTCATCTGCTACGCAGATGACACTCTAGTCTACGCCCGGGGGCGGGATTGGGGGGAAGCGTCGCGACTGGCCACGGAGGGAAGCGCCCTAGTGGTCAGCCGCATTGGGGAGCTAGGGCTCACGGTCGCCTTCGACAAAACAGAGGTCATGGCATTCTATGGCCTCCGTCGAGGGCCTCCGCCCGGCTCCTGGGTGGAGGTGGGAGGAAGGAGGGTCGGGGTGAGCCCTCATATAAAGTATCTTGGGCTCACCCTGGACAGCCGGTGGAACTTCAAAGAGCACTTCCACCGGCTGTCGCCGCGACTCGTGTCCGCCGCGGCGGCGCTTGGGCGCCTTATGCCAAACGTAGGGGGACCCAGCTCCCTATGTCGTCGGCTTTATGCTGGCGTCATACGGAGCATGGCCCTCTACGGGGCGCCCATCTGGGCGGAGGCCCTCACCACCAGACTGCGGCCGCTTCTGCGCAGACCGCAGAAGCTAATGGCGGTGAGGGCGATTCGGGCGTACCGGACGGTTTCCGGAGCGGCGGCATGCGCCCTGGCTGGATCCGCACCCTGGGAGCTCGAGGCGTCCGTTCTCGAGCAGACCTTTTTTTTTTTTTGACGGGGGGGAAATCTTTATGGATACCCCTGAGCCCAGGGAGACTCAGGGGTTATGTGGGGACTCTCCCTCCAGACTGGAGGGTCTACCCCACTAAAACCCCCCCGGGTTTCCCTCTCGCCGGTTGAGTCGGCGCCGTGGGATCAGTGAACATTCACCACGACGCCGCCCGGCCGCCCTAGCTTACGCCAGGGCTCCCGCGCCTACGGAGGGGCGAGTCGGTTGTCCTCCGACCCGCCCCCCAGACGAGTGAGGCCGTGCAATGCAGGCTCCGGAGTCCCTGTCCAGAGCTCGCTGGTCTCACTAGGGGATCAGGCGAGCAGCGAACTGCCTTCGCCTTCTCCCCGTACGTCTGCGCCGGAGCGGGTGCGCGTCCGCCGCGTCCTCGCGCACCCGCTCCGCGGCCTCCTTTTGCGACATAACCTCTGCGCAAAAGGAGGCCACCGCCTCCCAGGACTCCTCGCTATCGAGCATGGCGGCAACCACGCTCGGCAGCGAGAGGTCCTGCCCTACAGTCCCCGTCAGAGTGCGGCGCTGCTCATCCCACCGGCTACACACCTCTAGGGTGTGCTGCGCGGTGTCATCCGCAGCGCCGCACTCGTGGCACGACGGGGACGGTTCCCTCCTCGCCACCTTGTGCAGGTAGTGACCGAAGCAGCCGTGCCCGGTCAGCACCTGCACAAGGTGGTACGACAGTGGCCCGTGGGACCGGTTTACCCACTCTACGAGGACAGGGCGGATCGCCTCTATGGTACGAGCGCCATAGGGGTATCCGCCAAGCCCTCTTTCCACCGGTCCCGCATGCGCTGCGCCGCGAGGCGGCGCTCCCGCTCCATCTCTTGGGGAGCGGGTCGCTCACCTCGGTCCCTCATTCCCCGCCGGTAGGTGCGGACCTCCGCCAGGACCTCGGCTTCGAGGTCCCACGGCGGAGTACCGGCGAGGACGCATGCGGCAGCGCAGGCCACCGTCCTGTCGCCCTGCACATTCGCAGGGCGACCACCCTCTGGGGCCTCCTCAGCAGCACCTTCGTCGCCGCTGATATGGCCCCACTCCAAATGGGAGCCCCGTATAAGGCCATACTCTGAGTCACCCCGGCGTATAGCCTTCTGCATGGGGCTCCCGGCCTCCCGAGGTTGGGCAGGAGCCTGCCCAACGCCGATGCGGCGCCCACTATTCGGGGAGCAAGTTGCCGGAAATGCTCCCCGAAGTTCCATCGCCGGTCCAAGACAAGTCCCAGATATTTCATCTGGGACTTGACCTGGACCGATACTCCCGCGATGGAGATGTGGGCGCCTGCCGGCACCGCCCAACCTCTACCCCTCCCGCCGAAGACGGCCACATCCGTCTTCGGCACGGCGACCTCGAGCCCCAGCAGTTGTATTCGGCGGACCACTATGTCCGCCGCTACTGAGGCTCTTCGGGCCGCCTCCTGGATCCTCGAGCAGACCTACAGGTGCCGTGCGGAAGCCAGGGCACGTGGAGAGCGCCCCACACTAGAGGAGCTAGTGGGGGTTCGGCGTGCCGCCAAGACCGCCGTCCAGGCGGGGTGGCAGGAGGCACTCCGATCGGCCAGATACGGGGAGCGCACCGTCCAGGCGCTGCTCCCTGTACTGGCCGATTGGAGAAAGAGGAGGCACGGGTCCCTCACCTACCGTCTTGTTCAGGTACTCACCGGACACGGCTGTTTCGGTGACTACCTGCACAAGATCGCACGGAGGGAGGTGACCCCGGAGTGTCACGAGTGCGGCGCTGCTACAGACTCGGCGAGGCACACCTTGGAGGTGTGCCCGACCTGGAGCCAGCAGCGCCGGGATCTCGTAGAGGTGGTGGGACGAGACCTCTCACTGCCCAGCATAGTTAGAGCCATGCTGGGAAGCGAGAGGTCATGGCAGGCGATGGTCTCCTTCTGCGAGGACGTGATGTCGCAGAAGGAGACAGCCGAACGGGTCCGCGAAGACAGCGTCCTTTCGGACCCCATTCGGCGTCGGCGGAGAGGACGCACGCGACGGCTCTTCGCCGACCGCCTGCGTCCCATCAGCGGAGGCCAGCAGGGTGCGGGGTTGGGAGACCCTGCCCCTGCATTGCACAGGCCTCCGCCGCCGGTAGATGCCCCAAATGTTCCGGGGCATCTCCGTGTAGGTCGCCCCCCATGATTAAGGGGGCGATGGTGTAGGGGTCCGCCCAAAGGCGGACCAGCACCACCGGAGTCGCGGTAGCATCTGAAAGGGACCCCGCGGCTCCGGCGCCAGGTGCGCGCAGGAACATCGTGAGGTTTTTAGTGGGTATGCTCTTGGGGATCGACATAGTCCCCAGGAGAGAGTCCCACATATCCCCGCCGTCTCCCAGCGGCGGGGAATGCGTAACGCATTTTCCTCACGATAAAAAAAAAAAAAAAAAGGTTAGGTTAAGTTAGGTTTAAAAGAAAAAATATTTTCCTCTCAAAATTACTTTCGAGGTTACGAAATTTCGATCGAAGGTTATTTCTGGAAAGTGACATTTCGGACTAATAATAGGTAACCATTTTAACCGAACCGTTCCATTGGATGTCGTTCTCGAATCGAAGGGCGCTTTCCGAACTATTCAGAACTTTCGAGTTAAACGTTTTGATCCGGATTCGGATACGACATTGTTATCCAACAACGTTTACGAAGTTAGTCGGTGAAATATATTATAAGAAAAATGAAAATCTTTTATATCGATTTTTAAAACTTTAAAGGCCTAAAACATAGGAATACATTAGTCTTGCATTAAAATAAATTAATGAAATTGAACAAAATCCATACTTGATTTAAAATAATAAGAGATTTCCATATTACATTCTTGCTTTGTAAACAATAGGACGTTCGGTAACTTCATTCGATAACTATGTTCTGAATAACGTTTGTAGCTTGTTGCCTTTGCCAGTCGAGAAGCTCGAATAAACCAACGGATGTGGTGTCATTTTGGTTCGGTTTCGAATACGACAGTTTGGCGTTCGATTCGGGTGTTGTGAATAAAAATGAAACGAAATCGTACGATATCAAATCGAATCGGTTGACAACTGATTTATCGTAAGGTTCTGAATTGACCCCCTAGTCTGACACATTATTACTGTTATTCCGTACGTCGCATTCTAACTCAGCTGCATACTCACCATACCTTTACCTCATTGACACATCCAATAACATCAAACTGGTCCATCACGATCCTATCATTAAATAGACCATGCCTGTATACGCGTGTTCTAACAAGACACATCATGCGAGTTCTAAGTGTTTCTATTGATTGAACAAACGCTGCGCTGTCCCACGGAAGTGCACGTTTGGACATGTTTAAACTTTCCTTTAAAGGTATTTGTATCATAAGTGAACGGATTTTATTTTATGATACCGAGTGACGATTGGAACAAGTCGTGCGCCTGGTGGCAAGCGATACGCTTGTCGATAATAGTTGCAGTGCCACTCAGAATTTAAATTGCAAAGATCTGAGGGGCAGTGCCACTGTGCCTGTTTTACCAGAGACGTCCAATCCAATCCAACAATTGTTGGCGGAATATGCAAAGAACGAAGGTCAGCGACAATCTATTCATGTTTGTATTCAATCTGAACCGCTCCAAGATTGACTTCTTTCAATGAATTATGTCTGAACCCTTGTCAAAATAAAAATAAATGTTGTGTGACATGGTAAATCAGCGTAAGTTAACTTAGTACTTTTAATATAATCATAATTTAAAAAATAATTTTTTACAGTAAATTTCATAATTAGAATAAGGTACACATAGCACTGGCATGTTCTCTGGAACAGAAGTCCTAAAATTAAGTAAAGCTCAAAAAAAACCTTTAGCCATCTAGACTGGAACGCAATAATGCTCACGTTACTGCTTGGCAGCAGAAATAGACAAGGTGGCTGTATTTCCCAGAACGAACTCTTAGATCTGAATTTAATACTGAAAATGCAAGATGGCTTAAATTATGTGTCAGTGAGCGTAATTATCGCGTCAAGGGAAAGTCCGATAGTAGTAATATTCGTCTGTCCAGCTACAAAGTTGCACAGATTATTTAAGAAACACAGGTTTAAACGGCAACAACGAGCCTGAGGATAGTAGGAATACTTATGCCACTGTGTCTTTTTCGCGTTACTCGTTTACCTTGCTGTAATAAACGCTCGCTCTTTTCTTCGAATACTTTCCCCTCTAGACCTAAAAATATCGTAATGCTAACGAAAAATTTTCAACATTTTTCAGCTCATTACCAATTCCAACCCATAAAACACGGTGATAATGGCGTAATTACACCCACTGGGGCCATAAAAAAACATAAATAAGGGGCTAATCACAACACGTACTTAAGGTGACATAGAGCCGCAACGGCTCGCTTCCGGACCGCGCCGGACCGGAAACGGGGCCTTACCGGAAGTTGTATACAAAGTGCGAGCCTTTGCGTGTACGGATACCATCAGGTCAGGAAATTCAGGGAATATTAACTAGTCTATGAAACTTGGCTTTTAACTATCTTTGTATCGTTTTCTAACCTTGAAGTTATGCACCGAGGCAAAATTATCATGAGTTTTCATGTTTATTACCTAAACTTCTATCGTCAGCTGGATTACAACCACAAGCATAACTTTGCTTAATGGGAACACCTCATCTACGATATGTAACAAATTTGAGAATTAAATACATTTTTATTTTTATTTATTATTATCACTTGGTTTAATAGTAAAGCACTGTGAAAAACCCTACTAAAAAAGTCATAAAACCATCTACATGTAGTAGAGAACAGACACAAAGCATAATTTGTATTTGGAAGAACAAAATGTTAAAGCTTTTACATCGTATCAAGCCTACTAACGAATAGCCTGTGACAATTACCACATAACGTATAAACTTCATTATGTAAAATAAATTAATTGTAGAAATAAAATTTTCTCTGAAGACTTTCCGTAATCAAGTCTTGAAAATCTACCCTTGCCGATAGCGATCGGGGTGTGCCGCAGGGTGATTATTTCACGCCACGACGTTTAACTGGGCGGTGCGATACTTATCTCGCCTGTAGGGTTGGCTGTTGTACTTGTGTCATCTGACATTTTGTGTGAAGTTTGTAACCGACGACTTCATAAAAAGGAGGAGGTTCTCAATTAGATTGTATTTTTTTAAATCTAATTTACGCGATAATTCCGCGATGACTTTGTGAACTAATTTTGATGATTCTTTTTTGTTGGAAAGAGGGTACCTCAGTATTAGTCCTATTTAAATTTGAAGAAAATGTTTCACCTCCAAGGATGGCAAACTAGGGGATGAATCCGGTTTCGCGCACTTTCCGGTAACCGATTTCAATAAAACTAAGCAAATAGATGTAATTCCATGAAGTCTTACGGTCGTTTTTTTTGCTTATGCGTACTTGAATGACAAAAATCTATGTAGTGAGTCTTATAATTAATAATAAATGTAAGGCAATGTTTATTTACAAAGAGCTACGCCTAGAGTTTCTCGATCATTCTTCCCAGGAGAATCTGCCTTACGGACGAGCAGTAGAGTTTAATCAATATAACGATTTGAAAGTGTAATTTTGTTACCTATTAAATAAATTTACAGACATTGAGTTTATCAGAAATAAGAAATTACATTTACCCGAACTAACATTTGTTTGAATGTATTGATGATTTAAATCTCGTATATTTGTTTTTTCAAACAAACCGACGTTTCGGGCCCTTTGCAGGGCCCATGGTCACGGTTGACTTAGACGGTTGAATAGTTTCATTTCCTATGTGTAACAATCGCGAAAACCTAAGAACTCGATATTTGTTTGAATTTTCATTAAATTTTAAATTAATTAAAAGGCCACTTTTGTTGCTGAGTAATTTTTCTCAAAAGTAATTTTCCACCGAAAACTTATTTTTTACGAATATTTTAAACCTAACCTCATTTTTCCAGTTCGATAAGTATCCAAAATACTCTTAAAAAATAACGATGTCGTTATCAATAAATATAAATATAATAATAAAGGTTTATCAAAATTAGAGCAAACTTTATTTCGGGCAAATGTAATTTTGGATTCTGATCGGTCACCCTCCAACTGACGACAATAAGACGCACTGCAGTGACGTTGACTCCTATGATAAAAGTGATGTAATGCACTTGAATTTGTTTCTAGAATAAATAGTTTATAGCCAAACTTCTTTGTCGTTATCTATTTTAACCTTTTTCGTCAGGCACTTAACTTTTTGTTGAAGTTTACAATTTTTCATGAATTTTTTCTAAAGCCGTAAGAACATTATTGTAGGTATTGTCTCTTTTCGTACAAGAGACAACCCTACTTTACCACATCAAAACCGTACGATTGTCGTCATTGTGACAATAAAGAAAACTTTGAAAATTAACGACTCGCGTGTCACTAAGTGTTGTAAATGGGGCTGATACGACTCTGCTATTATTTCAAAATTTAATTATGTGTTTGTTTTTAAGTGTGTTGTTGAGTAATTGTTAAGATTTTAATCGGGAACCTGTAAGTACAACTCTATTATAGGATTAATGGCAATCGACCGTGCAGATGTTAATTATATCTTTAACTGCTTGTAATGGTGCTTACAAGCAGGTACAATCATGAAAAAAAACTAAAATTTCAATAATACATTTCCCACAAAGATTTTTCTTTACACGTTTATTATACGAACAGCGAAGGAATCGATTTCTGCCCTGAGTTTTATTTTTCTCAAACGGCACAAGCTGGATATTTTTCCAGAAGAGATCGATTTCGAAAAATTTATAAAAATAATAACTTTAATTAGTTTTTTTAAATCTGCCAATTTTTCCCGATATTTGGTATAAAAGTTTGTGAATTTTCTTCCTATAACAAAAACAAGTGAAGTAAATAAAAATAATAAGCACTTATTTAGTTTTTTTAAAGTCGGAATTCTGAAAAGTCGGATTTTATAATCACGATTAGCTTCACGTAATACCCTGTGTTATTCTTTAAAGTAAAGATGTATGTCACATACTGTGTTCAGAAAATTCTTTCCCACATTAAAATGCTGAGTCTTTGACCTTCATTCGTAACATCCATATCCTAACCCTAACTTACAAACTTATATTCACACGTAACGAAACAAGTTTTCTTTAAAACTTCTATTCAAGTGACATTAATGTTTGTCTTATGGAGTAGTAAATGTAATTTGGTAATATGATGACAGTGATGTTCATAAAATAAACAAAATGTCAATTGTGAACAGAAAATTGTCGCTTTCGCCGTCAGGTCCTAAACAAACGTATGATCGAACTTTTATTGAGTGTTGTCACTTGTCAAAAGTGTAAGGCTAGACGTGCATCTGCGATTATTAGTCGTATTTTACTATTTTCAAATTGCAAATATTGCATGTGCATTTTTTTAAAGATCATGGTTTTTTTCTTTGACTATGAAGATGCTACAGGCCAGATCTTGGTAAACGTCCCAATAAACGTAGGGAGCTATTAAAATAAACTGCTCCAGATCCTAACGTTAATCTTGATTCTAATGATGACTTTAAAACTGAAATAAAAATAAATATTTTGTAAAAAGAAATAGAAATTGTTAAACATGTTATAGAATAATATTTACTATAGATAATTGAAAAAAGCATTGTATCAATAATGTTAAAATACGTACTGCGACGAAAATAGTCGCAAATTAACACCAAGCCTTATCTCAACAACAAAAGTAGGCTTTTAATTAGATGCTTATCGTGATGGCCACCCACGGTGACACCGACGCAGCGACAGTCGTTGCGACATGCGACGTGACTCAGCGATTGCAGCTCCACTGACGACCGGGCGTGGGTGTGCGACGGGCCTAAATTAATATATTGTTTTCGACATAACGTGTGATAATAGCTTTATTTTGGAATATTGTGTTTGTTTTGGATTATGTAATTGAAAATATCCCATTCGCGTAATTATAATTGCTGTACCTAATTACATAAGTGCAGTTGTTGCTTTAACGAAATATACTCTATGTGGAATCCTAAAACGAAGGCACTAATATAATGATTCCTAAAACTTCGTTGCTTTTTTCATCCACTATATAGATAGGTAAACATATATTACCAAAACGACAGTCTATTTGTGTTATATTGTAATATATTATAACTATGCTAGCCGCCAAAACTAGCTGATTACCGCATAAAAAAACAGATAAGTAAACGTTTTTATATAAATATTATGAAGACCTCCCATTTCATTACAACAAAAAGTTATGAAATTGTCTTAAGACTCGTTTAATGTAAAGAATTCCCCCACACACAGCAAGGATGTTGAAAGCCTATACAAAATCCAAAATTCATTTGTTCACAATTTAATTACAAATTTTGCACTTTGTCATCATTTTCTTTGAAAGTTACGTAATTGTTGCTCTGTTTACTTATTATAAATAAGTATATGAATAAGAACTTAATCACTAAAATCTATGTCAACATAACATTCGTTCAAGGAAAGTATCCATTAATAAATAGTAGACATGCCAATGATGTCTTAACTAGATTAATTATTAACTGCATCGCTTAAAATGGTATCAAGGTGGTTGTATTGCATGCTAGCTCCACATTTGTATCAATAACTGCACGTAAAAACATACAATTAGACAAAACCTACAAGAGGATATTTGAACTACGAGAGATTTAACTATATAGAATTTCTAATATATTACATTATATTTACAAATATTTTGTACAATTACATTTGTACTTAATTAGGTTTTGTTTAAAAATAAATTAATTTATTTAACAGTATCATAGTAAATTATCAGAACCGGAACACTACCCTGCGGTACTCCACATTATATAAAGCACAAATATAGTGGTGCGCCACGGGATAGTATTATTAAGTTAAAAAATGCGTGATGTTCATGATTTTTGATTTGATTTCAAAAATGGTCCACTTCGGACACCGGCAATGTATTCAGTAATATAAAAAACAGAAAAAATCTAGTACTTTGCCTTGTAGTACTCTTTTCGTTATAAAACCAAGACATTTTTTCTCGAAGTCTCAAATTTTATATGCATTAACAAACTTTGAGGCTTGACACTTTGTATATATATCTCTATATATATAAACAAAAACATCGAAAACACGAGGTCACAACTCCAATCTGTTCGAAAGAAGATTAATGGCGCCTATTCATTGTTCATTTGTCTTCAGCTACTTATTTAGACATTAATTGGTATGTAATTACCTTTATGCCGAGCGTGAGATAACGAATAAAAAATTTGTTTTGTAATCTAAATTGAGACAATTTGTGCGGTCTTATTTAAACTAAGTGTTGTCCTTGATACTTTATTGTATTGTTTGAGTTACATAATTGCAATATAATAGGTTTTTGTACTTAATCGAATTTTGTGTACGATCACGTTTTCGTGGTCAAAATTGTTATTATTATTCAGTACCTTGGGTTCCCTTGAACTTGTTACCAGATCTATGAATTGTCGCTTTGTTATATTTTTAGTTGTTATAGCCTTACGTGCAGCTGAATATCTTCTATACTGTCTATACTGTCGTGTTTTTCTTTATGTTTAGTAACTGTTAGTAGACTAATAAACAATTGTATTTATCACATTCCTTTTCTTTTTGTTTTCTTTAATATTTTTTTATTTAAAAATTGTTCGAATTCAATGTGATATTATACAACAAAAACGTCGACACTAACATCATTGCCGTATATCATTACTTAACATTATTATAATAAGTTTTATTCCATCCCTCGCATAAAACGTTCTCTTCCATAAACGGAACAAACATTATGAAAACGATAAGATGATCTGAAAATAGTGTAATGGTGCGGTCGGACCACAGCAGTCGGTTGACAACACCGTACCATCGCCCTGACCGCCAACGTAAACACGCATTTATTAACAGGAACATAAAACGCCGCGGTTATCGGGCCAGTGTGGGTGGTCTGTACTATCTGAACGAATAGAGACTTGTCTTGGAAGCTAAGCCGAAGCTTTAACTATATCTAACTTTTACCAATAACGATGTGCCAAAGTAGACTTTAAACGTTAATTATTTATCTATCAACTTTCAATTCAATATATTTGACAAACAAAATTACTTACTATTTACTATTACTAACTAAGCGAAATAAGCATACATTTTTGTCTTTCCGCAATTCTATTCAATATTAATGTATTTGATAAAATTTTAGTTTCACAATTTCTTCCAATAGTAGTCGTTGTCCGAATGTAACAAAAACCGAATACGTAGTCAATCGCACTCTATCGGTCCCCAACTTCATACGCGGGATATGACAGAAATAGGAGTGTTTAGATTTCATGTTTAAGATAAATGGGGTATTGAACTGAATGGAATCGTAAATTCCCGACGTGTGCTTTAATAACCTGACATAAGTCATCTTAGGATTTATTGGTACGATGCAGATTCATCGAAACTGGAATTCGCCTTTGTACGAACTTGGCATCACCTGGAGCCTGAAATTTAATTGTCGGCATCACATCGTTTTTATGATTTACCCTCAGACTTGATGTTTTATGAAGCATTGTCTAAGAATAGCAGATTTCTGAAAGAGTTTAAATTTGACATAGTTTTAAAAACTTTTTAGCTACGAGCAAACAAATTATTACAGTATTTATTACGATAATTATAAGAAGACTTAATTAAATTTTTATTGAATTGATATTCAATTATTTTTTTTGTGAAATTACTCCACTAGTTTGTTATAATTATTAATACATTTTTTCGATCTTTGTATTAATAATTATAAGAAGACTTATCAAAGCAGTTTAGTACGAATTTGGGAATTCTTCTCGTTATATTTAAAACACAGATATTTGCCTAACTTTCCAGGTTTCATTTCCTTAACACATAAATTGTAAAGTCTAACTGTCCGTGGGATTTGAAATATTCAATTTTAGATTAACATTGTACCATATCCCTTACAGAGTTAAAGTGTAAACCTTTAAATGGCATCTTTATACATCCATTGAAAGTACATGCAAAGCATACCATATACTGCATCATTCTATAAGTCTCAATCAATAAAATCCATTAGAACTTTAACGACAGCAATGTATAATGTTTATTTTTCTTTTGCGAAATAACTGCGTGGACAATTTTACTAATCAATATATTGATAATATGTTGAAGATGAGGTCACGTTATAAATTGCACTTAGCATGCCTCTTATTTGACGTAATTAAACACAAGTGTCCGTCATATCTGCATTCTAGGCTAACCTGGGCTAACAGTCATCGTCAACGCGATGCTAGACGTGTAGCTCAACAATTGGCTATTCCCTCGCATAGAACTTCGGCATTTCGTGGAAGTTTTCGCTATGCTGCTTCTAAGTGTTGGAATAATATTCCACCACCGATTAGGGATCTTTCAAACAAAATTAGTTTTAAAAGTAAATTAAAAACGTTGCTCCTGGATTCTCAATTGAAATACGAAAATATAAATATTGACGTATCTGTTATTTAGTTTTACATATTTGAAAATTATTTTAATGCAATTTCATTATTATCTCATTACTTCTAGTTCTATAAATTAAAATCCTGTCATATCTTTAGCCAACTTACCATTTCTATGATCCTAGGAATTTCATAAACCACGTTTTGAATAGCTCAATAGTAATTAATACACACCTATTCGTTTCTGATTGATTTCATATTATGTGACACTGCACATATTATTATTTATTTTTTATCAGTATTTATGTAGTTGTGTAAGATTTATATTCATTTTGAATTATTGTTACAATATATCGTACACTTTTATAGTAATGTATTATGATACTTAAATTGTTCTCCCTTTCCTTTTATTTTATTTTTATTTGTATGTTGATATACCCACATCCGTGCGATATCGACCAAGGTTGCCAACTGAAAATCAGCGCGGGGTATACTTTGCCCTGCAAATGCTGAGGTGGTGACCTATTCGACGGGGCATGCATAGTAGCATACAACGTTTATTGTTTTTTGTCAATCCTGATTTTTACTCTGTTTCTTTTTTATATTTTTATTTATTTATTTATTTTTTTGTGTCATGTTTTTTTAACTGTTTACTTTTTTATGTATTTGCCTTCGTCGAATAAATGATTTTCTATTCTATTCTATTCTATTCTAAAATCAAGCCATCAAAGATAATTGAATGTAGAAAGGCCCTTGCTTTGATCTTGTTAAATCTTGGGAAATTTCTATTTCAGTTTTATATTTTTACGGCTTTTTATTAGTCCGTTAGTTTAGTGATGATCGAAACTAAATAATAGTTTAAGTGCTTTATAGAAAAGCCGCCTGATTAAAATGAGACGAAGTCATCAATAAACCTTTTTATTTCCCAAATTCATTTCAATCCATAAACGGTTCACAGTAGCCCGACGTTTTAAACACCACAATCCATAACACTCTGATATTAATTAAACCTTCGCTTACTGTGATCTTTATTCACACCCTAAACTTCGACAGGATCCTGTCACTCTAACGAGCTGGGCTAAGCATCTACAACTTAAAATTTACTACTTAATTTTTCAAAGTTATTGGATTCCGTACTCTGATGCATTGCAGAAAGGCTACCATCAATTTCAGATAGCTATATGATAATCTGTGTTCGAGGTTTATGATTACAATTAAGCAAGTTTTACGGTTTTATTGTGGCAAAGTCGCCATCTCTGTCAACTTCTGAGAATGGTCGATGGTCCTGTCATTAGAAGCTGTAAACTGTGATGACAGTGTCGTAACAAGACGTTTAATGGTCATCCGTTTATGGCGTGAAACTATGGCTGCAATATTGATGCTTGTGGCAAATTTTCACAAGACACAAGTAGATATTAAAATATAAACTGTTCTACATATATATCAGAGTTCCCGGGTGGATGCGGTGTAATCTATGTCGTTTGTGTGCGTTTTACGATTAACTATCTCTTTGTCTGTTTTAAGTACTGTACTAGCTTTTATTCCGTTGCTAGTTTTCTGATTAGATGTAACTAAAAACAATTAGTTACTGCAGAGAAACTCGCTAATTTCCTATTTCCTCAGCTAGAACTCAGACATCATAAATTGAAAATATATATCTCTCATTTCCTGCAATTGTAATAATAATTATAATGATGGACACTAATCGTTAAACATGTAATAAATCAAAAATAAGGTTCTTATACGTTTCCGCAACCGAGAACAATTATCATTTGAATTGGGTGTAACTAGTTTCAATCTATTGGTATGGCGGTGTCTCCATTTTTGTAACTGTTAAGCTCTTGAAATTCCGCTACGTAACTTAAACCTGATGCTGGTAATTATCGAATGGCGATCGCACGCAGTTGTGACTATTTATTGTCCTTACTTTTGTGACTTTATTTTTTAAAATGGTGCGTCTTATCCTGTCTAGAAAACATTTCTTTGACTCTTTTTGTATTTTGTTGGGACTGGAGTTGACTGCTTTTTGTTGTGTTTATAAACATTAACACTATACTTGATAATGTAACTAATTTATTATTAATAAATAAATAAATAAATAAATAAAATTGTTTATTCAGTAACATAATGTACATAGAAAACTAAAGACTACTTATGCGATTTAATGTAAAAATAACACATGTACCTGAACTAGGAAATTTCTGTATTTCAGGTAAAAAGTATTACTAATTATAAACGTGGATACTGTTAATATTATAAATACTTTTTAGGAGAATCTTATGAAATAAAATTAAACAATTAAACAATAAATTGCCAATCAACAAAATGTACACTTAATCATGATAACATTTATTTTAGGATAATAAATAAATTCTCTGTATCCTCATAGGACATATTTTGAAGAGCTTCTTGGAGAATTTTCTTTACTTTAAAGCAACAGAAATTATAAATGGAATATTTGGCGTTTAATTTATTGTACAAAAATGGTCCAAGAAACACAAAAAATCTTGAAATAAAAGTATGTTTTGATGATATAATTTTGGGGCAGACAATATCTTTTCGTCTTTTATTAGTGTTTTCAGTAATATATGGGAGCAATACGTGCTGTTTGAGGACTGTGGACTTAATAAAAAATTGTACCTAAATGAAATGTATATCACGACCTTTTTGGATTCAACCAATCATATTATATAAATTTATTGTAATACATTAAGGGTCGTATTCTAGAACTCTACTCAATGCTCAAGTCAGGACTTGAGTATTGCAGTGAGCACTGAAAATCATACTCAAGTCCTTGCCATTAGGGCCGTATTTCCAGTACTTGAAATTATACTCAAGTCTGCTCAAATCCTGACTTGAGTAGGGTTCTGGAATACGACCCTTAGTAATTGTTGTTTTAAAGCAGTACGCTTGACGGATGTAGGTGCCATCCAGTGCCATCTATAGCTACCCATAGTATCGCGCATCATAGTTTGGTAACTAGGTACAACTCTGTACCTGTATTTTTGTATTTTTCAATATATAATTATGATGATTACCTAAATCCAATTTCTGAACCTGTTTTAAGTAGGCTCTCATTTGTTATTTTTCTTTTTCTTTATTACGTCTTCTTGTGACGAACCGTACCCTCCGAGCGAGTCGAAGACTAGATTAATTACGACATTAGATGAGACGTGGTTTGAAAACATTTTTTCGACCTGCCATCAGTTTGGGGAATAATGTATTCATTTTAGGGTAACACAATGTCATACAAACAACTTTTACTAAAACACGGTACTCAACTTTCAAGTCAATAACTTCTGTTCCAGTTATTTTTGTTGCACAGTTGTTGAGCAACCGTGTACTTATTTAATCTATCCATATATCTACTGTAAGTATTACTGATGCACTTCGCCGGCGCGGTAAAGCACCCCGGGAGATAAAATCGCGTTACGGATACGTTGACATGCGTAGGCGCATCCTACTTCACTCACGTACAAACTTATACCTTCTTCAAGAACAATCTTTATTTCGTCATCATTAGAACTCAATTTTCTTTAATACGAAAGAAACAAAATTTTAGTTTAATTTGAGAATCGTTTTAGAAAGGATCGCAAATGGACTTTACCGTTACTCTTTTAAGTCTCATTTCTATTTAACAAGATTCGTCTATGCAGCAAAGTCTGATCTGAGATTTCCAACAATTTCTTTGCGGTCTTGCTATTTTTTATTGCAATTGTGCTAAGGTATAATTTCATTTATATTAAAGGTTTGTTAAAGATAGTTTCGCTTTCCGAGTACATTACGTCGACGTCCCCGGTAGGCACATAATGTGACGAACATTGCATAAACTCTCTTTGTTTTGTATTTTCTGTAATGTGCATTGTAATTTGCAGAGCAATTCAAGTACTTTGACAAAAGAGGCCTTTATGGGATCACATCATAGACTCAAAATACCATTTCACATTATTCAGAGCTTTATTTTTATATCTTTTATTTAATCCATTGACATACAAATTTAATCATCTTTTTTCGGTGACGCAGTATTGTAGCCATATTCTTCTTTCAATGCTTATTTATGTCTATGTACCTTATATAGTATTTCATTCTTCATTCTTAAGTACAATCGACAGTCATCGTATTGATGACTGTCGATTGTACTTAAGAATGAAGACCGCGACATAGGGTTTCCCTAGTGCGGGGCTATGTTGAGTGTGTGCGTTATTATTATTATTATTATTATTGATCCTGCAAATAATAATAACGCATACACTCAACATAGCTCCGCACTAGGGAAACCCTGGGTCGCGGGTGCCATGGACACACACATAGACAACTACAAATTACACCTAAACTCACGAGAAAAATAAAGGTAGGCCATACAACTATTTCTAATCGTTGAATGAGGAAATGAAGTCGACGATAGAGCATGCACAACTAAATCATGCCTATTCACTCTCGCCTAGTGATAGCGTTCAGGGAATAATTCTCAGGCTAGAAGCGTTCCAGTATGGCAGGGTTCATACGAACTCGTACATTACAAAAATTCCCGCACCCGGAACGCTTCCGCGGCCGCCTCTGTGTGGCCAGTGCATACGTCTGCAAGCAGGGAATTACACTCTATAGCCATTCGCCAAATAAATGTGGAAGCGAAACGCTTCCTACAAACCTATCGAATGTTGTGGAATATCCACAATATAATGGTTCCAGCCTACGTCTAGTCCTCCAATGATGGAAAGGGGCAAGTGGAATTAAATCATGCAATTCCATCGCACACTCTCCGTGATTATAGCATGTAGAATACCAATAGACAGGCTACCAATAACTTTTAGGCAGTGTTCAAGGTTCTACAGCTTCATCTTTAGTAAATCCGAGTCACTTATAAGCATCTCAATACGCTTTTCAACTGAATTCTATATGAAAATAATTAATTTGTAGGATATTGGAAATGCAACTTTTTTACGGATTCAAATACGCTTAAATTTTTTTTAACGAACAGCTATCATGCGACTTATAAAGAGCTCAAAACGTTCGTGATTATTTGTTTGGAAAAAAAAACAAATACACACGATCTTACGTTGGTGAAAATAGTTTCATTTTCAATGTGTACCATTCGAGTAAACTCGCGTATTCGAAATCATAAGATATTTTTATTGATTTTGACAATACTTTATACTTACCTATATAGTTTAATTCATCATAGAGAACAAATATCTTTTCACCTCACTAGCTCGGAAAGACATCATCCTCATTAAAAATCTGCACGCAAGAGCGTTTTTTCAACGTTAGCTTGGAAAAGATTGACTGAGGACTGTGGTGCACCAAAATTTTTCTTTCGCTGAAAAAAACATAATGACACGTTCAACTACGCGATAAATCCGCTGGTATATTTTATTCTTATTATTGTTGTTCTTATCATTAAATTGACAACGATAACTAATTTTCTTTATTAAAACTGATTTGTTACAGTTTAACTGTTTTTCTTTCATCTACCATTTTCCTCGCTATAGTGAGGTGAACAGTTGTGTGTTTCGTTCGGCAGCAAAGTTGTTTTGCGTCTCGTGTCACAGGATTCTATTTTTGAATCTTAAGACCCTTCGCTTGCTTAGGTTTCATTACAAGCACTAGCATCAAACAACAATCTTGCAGCCTTGCGTAACAAATAACTATTACTAATAAGCTCACTGTTTAATAGGTTAACAATTATTTGCATCATATTACACAAAGCAAAACTAACATTGCATGCTACAACACGTGTACCCTGCGGCGTCGCATCTCATAGTACGACTCAACTGTCACGCACAGTGCCCCTTTTGCCGAAGTGACGTTTGGCATATGGTTTTATTTTGGCTTCATTGTTTAGCTGACTGGTGGTTATTAATTAATTGGTTTAAGTTTAAATACCTAACTATGCATCGATTTTAAGCCTTTCATGGTTGATTACTAAACAATTATTCATAATGACAGTTTTTTTAAATATTATCAAGTGACGGGACGAACACGATCGTGCGCCTGATGGTAAGCTATATGCCTGTCCATAACATTTGCGGTGCCACTCAGAGCTTTAAATCGCAAAGATTTTAAAGGGGCACTTCTACTGATGCGTCTGTCACAATGAGATCTAAGTTGACAAGTCCCGTGTGCCTGTAATATAACCAGCACCCTTACACTTAAAAACCGGAACACAGTAATGCTGACATTACTGCTTAGCGGCAGAAACAGGTGAGGTGGCAGTACTACCCTATCCAGCCATATTGTAAGTAAACAGTGCATCAGTGTTGTAACGTTAGTAGTAATCATTACTTCATATACATGCTACTGTGTATCAATGGCGAGGCGTGAAAATTGTCGTTAGTAAAGCCGGAGCAAAACGAAAAACACCTTCCTTAAGAAAAAGTGGCACCTTAGCGACACTTAAACACAACTTATTAGCACACAAGGCACTAGTACACTTCATTTCACTGGGTAACTTATTCTACACTTAAAATTTAGCACAAAATGTAGTATTTAATAGTGGAAAATTTTAGGCAAGTCAGTGGAAATCGAGTTATATGGACGCCTCGCCACTGCTGTGATGCATACGTCACTTTGAAATGTAGACCATAGTCTACAATGCGGCTTGAAGTTATTCTGTGAATTTATTCCTACATGATGATCACGGTTTTTCTCCACTATTAAGTTATGGCATAATGGTTTAATGAATGAGATATTTATTTCTCAAAAGAATACAAATTCATCAAGCGAGAAATAATGTACATTGGTACATGACATTTTAAAGAGTATATGTACGTGTTGACAAAATATTCAAATGGAGGTATAGAAGAGGTACATAAAATTAGGTGTTCTAGTATTATAAAAAAAAAAAACGAAAACAAGACAAGGGAACTAAACTGCATGGTTCGATAAGACTTAGTGGTGCAAATCCCTAGATTGGAATCGAACTTACGACTTCTTGCATAGGAGGTAATCATTCTCCCAACAAGGCTATTACTTCTCGATGTAAGTTAAGATCAACACGGATATTTTTCCTTGTGACGCCACAACATGGTCCCGCTGCCTTTCGGGGAAGTTTTAGGTATTTGTCCACTAGTTGTTGGAACAATATACCACCTCCTTGTATGTAATATCATCTCAAAAAAACTGTTCAAAGAAATGATGAAAGAACACCTATTAAATGTGCAGAAATTAGAGCTGCAGGTGAATAAGTAACCTGTTGCGTTTTCGATAATTGATTTAATTATCAATGGTACATTTGTCCATATTTACGTGTACTGACTGTAATTGTGAGATCTCTATGTGGCAACATTTTATGTCAGGTATGTGCCTAAGTAATATATGAGTACATGCCCATACAAACGCAAGTTATTTTACACAGTCTCAATATAAATACATACATTTTGAAATTTGGTTGTAACTATCACGGAACATGAAATGTTGGTATAAACGCACGTACGCACACACCGCTGCTGTTTCGAGATCGGCCAAAACCACAAGATTTAAGGTCTTAGTAGCAGTAGAGCTCAAGGACGAGGAGAAATTACAGGCACGTGGATCTTGTCAACTTATGTCTCAGAGTGACTGGCGCACTGGCGGTGCCCTTCAGATCTTTGCGATTTAATGCTCTGAGGGACACTGCAACTGACAGGAATAGGCGTGTTGCTTATCAACGGCAGCACGACTTGTTCTACTCGTCACTTGATATCATAAAAAAGTCCTAATTTGCGAAGTCATGAGAATATCTTTAACAACGCATTGGCGTTGTTAAAGATATTACATATGACAAATAAGACGGCGGTAAAGATGAACATTCTCACAGCTTTTCGGCGTAAATAACATTTTTTTGTATGATACATGGCATTTTAAGCCTGGCCATCTTTAGCTACGAAATAAATCATTTATCTAATTGCCATTCACTTTGCAACGATATATGTTTATATGACACTCCCAAATCCGGCGACCAGTAAAAGTTGTAACAACATTACAAATTTATACGTGCAGGCAAAGAAACTTTTAGCTCAAATTCAATTTGTACAACATAAAACATTAGGTGCTAGGACACGAATAAAAAGTTTTAATTTCTCGTAGATATAATTCTTTTTACTAGAAGTGACTCAAGGATATATAGGTACTAGATATGCAACAGCGTCTTTTACAATTAACACCTATCCTTAACCTGTTTGCCAATGATAGTTTTTGTGTTATATATACTCCTCTGCACGGACACGTTGTCAAAAGAGTCACGTGAAGCTTCTTCGATGACAGGTTTCATCGTGATGTTAGTCTCCAATGTCATAGGAGATTATTAATAAGAAAATTAGGTCTAAAAATGTCAGCCTAAACAGTCTCAATGCGAACCCACATAGGACACAGGAGTAAAGTTTTATTTCAACAAGGATTTTAAATGGTTTTTTATGAATGAATGATAAAAATGATATAAAACCGTTTGGCATTAATGTGAAATTTTGAGGTCCAAGTAGAAGCTTGATTTTTTCAAATATGAGATAGATGTGTATATGTAAGTTTCCTTTTTAAAGAGTTCGTTTGTTTTCCTGTGGTCGTGGTCTTTCTATATTTATAGATGTTTTTGAAAACTCAAATATTGTACCCTTGGCTGAGATATAATAAAGTCCCATGTAATCATAAGTCAAAAGCGCTTTTATCACATGACAGTCATACAAATTACAGGAACTACACGAAACAAATTGTTTATACATGAAATTTTATCTGTTTTTTTAAGCATGAAAAAGTTGTCGACTAATTTTGTCATTTTACAGATGTGGTCTTATTACACCAAGGGTGCGATATTAAAAACTCACCCTCTGGTTAAATTGTATCCGAAATATTCATTATTAATGTGGCGCCATTGTTACCTGCACTTTGAAGTTGGTTATAATAATTATTCGAAGACGACTTCGTGACCAGCGCTCGAAGACTCTTTACGCGATATACGAGAGGTGTCAACACCTCCGTTTTCTCTGCTTTTAATTATTAATTAACTCTACCTATTAAATATTTATTACTCAATACGGCAATAGGGCCCACTATCTACACATAATGTACCGCAGTACCAACCTGTCACCGCACAGGATATTTAAAATATTATGTTAGACGGCCGGCAGAGAATTAGCTACTTAAGGATATTTCCTATATCCTTATAATTTCTTTTTATCAATTACCACTTTCTATCAGGTTTAAATGACTATTTGTTTATTGTACAACACCATAATAAGTATGTTATGATTTCAATGATTCAGTGTTCTACACTGTGGGCGATGGATGTGGATGTCCCGGGTTCGATTCCCGTTACGATCAAATTAGGATATTAACTTTGTTCTGAACTAAATTGCTTCTAGTCCGGGTGTTCTCGATGGTGCCCCAGAGTGCAACATTATTATTGCTACTAAATTCAGGTTAAGTACATGTTATATATACTAGCTTAAATACAGGCTCCGCCAACCGATTCATTATTTTATAAAAATGACTAGAGTTATACTCGCATAAGCAGTAATTATTTGTCCCACACCCAATATAAAACGAAAACTTGTTGAACTTTTACCAACTTTGAGCAAAGATTCAAAACAAGTTTATGTATTTAATACATCATTTTGTGTCAATAAAGTTCATATTGCAATATAAAATTAATTTATGTCTAATGTCGTAAGGTTCTTAGCAAAGTTGCTTTCACAAGTGGTCAATATCCTAGAGGTTTGTGTCATTCCCACGAACCTTTTATGCCTCCAATAAAAAGACTTTACAACCACTTGCAAGAAGGATAAAATATTTAACGCCAGCGAGGCACATTTCTCGATAAAACGTTGTCAATTTCAGACAACCCAAATGTCGGTCCGTGACAGCTTGACACCGGAAACGTGAAAAGTGAAAAAAGTATCACCGGAAATGCGGGACGGGCGGAAGTCAAACGTTCCCGACCCGACAGCCTATCACTCAAGTTTAAGTTTGTGTCATGACTTGAAAGTCCCGATTACGAATTGTTTGTGAATATTCCAGAGGTTTTAAAGAACTTAAAATTATTTTCCTTTTGCTTTTTGGAAATGAAAATATAATATATTATGAACTTTGAAGTACCAATAGCAGTACCACCTAAGTATAAATATTTATAGCGTTAACAATTGCAACTTCTGTAGATAGACGCTGCACCAATAGCAAGATTGAATTTTAATTTTTACGACTTGCGCTTGCGACGCAAGGAAGTCATATCCACCTTAGTCATAGCCATTAAAATCAGCAATTTTATGATACAGAAAGTTTAACCAAGGAAATCTGTATATTTTATAAATATTAGTGACAAATTGGAATGTAAAGATCTTACCTTCAACCCAACAAGTTAATAGAAGATGGAATATAATACAAGATAATAACTTACAAAAATATACCAGCTATAACCTATTATTATAGTAGCAGTAGACCTCCTTGAGAAAGAGTTTGTCCAGGGTAGGTACTGGCACCTTACCTAAGCAGAAATGACAGCATTACTGTGTTCCGGTTTTGAAAGGTTAGGGTGCTGGTGAAATTACAGGCACATAGGACTTGTCAATTTATGTCTCAGGGTGACGGGGGCAGTGATAGTGCCCCTCAGATCTTTGCGATTCAAAGCTCTGAGTGGCATTGTAACTATTAGTGACAGGCTTAGTGTCACTTGCCAACAAACGCACGACCACGTTCGTTCCGTCACTTGATGTTATAAAAAAATAGCTAGAGACTGACTTTGCCTAAAAAATAAAAATAAGCATTTAAACAAAGTGGTCCGTTACAGAGCTACGGTACCTACGAAACTAGATCAGGACTGACAGATTTTTTTTGTATCGATGCTGAACCTCGTAAGGCCTCGTGTACATCAAAATGGCGGACTTAATACCATAAGGCATTCTCTACCAGTCAACCATTGGGCCAAAACAGAAAAAAAAAATCAAAAGGTAGGTGCTACACTTAAAACAGAAAAAGAAAAAATACCATAAGCCTAAATTTTATGGTTAATTTATACAGTATAAAATAAACATAATACAGCATAAACGTACTCAATATACTTATATAATAAAAAATAAATATATTTTAACGTCTTTTAACTTACATTGGACGTTTAGCTCGTTTCCCATAGAAGTTTGCTCGGTCTTAGCAAGATAAAGAAACTTGAAGACACATTGTGAAATTGAGGCAGCCAAAAGAATCCCTAACAGGTCAGTGAAGGCCATCAATTTCCGCTAGCGAGAGATACGATTTGTAGGGCTGTGGTTAAACCGTAATTGCTTTGTGATAAAGAAACTGATAAATTATGCCAATGCAAAGGATGCGCCGACCTCGCTGGGAACCAGAGCGTAGCTTCCAATCGGTTGCTCATCGCACGCGCGAAAATGAACAACCAGATAATTGGGAACCCTGATAAATTAGTACTTTGAAATCGAAATTGAAATTTTTACGTTAGGATATTTATTTTTTTCATTATTCATTTTTCAGCTATCGCTATCCCACCGCAAGATAAAGGATTTCCTTTCTTCTTTCCTATTTTTTCCTCCTTCACTCATCGCAATTTAACGCCGCTGCAGACCATGATCTTGTATAAGCATTTTCCTTGTCACACCATATCTTTTTGGGTTTTCCACGCTTTCATCTTTTGTTTGATGTCATCCACTTCGTGGTGGTTTTTCCCCAGCTTGATTAACATGCTGAAGATTTCATTTTTGGCTAACCGTTTTTGACCAACGTTAATTTCTATTTTGGATCTCATAATGCTGTTCCGTACATGGTCGGACAGTATTAAGTACTCCCAAGTTATTCCGCTCTTAACATCCTTGTTATTTATCAAGACTATTTGAAATACAACTAAATGTAAACCACAATATTTTTAAATCTTTTTGACCAAATACTTTAAGGAGTCTTGTGGAGTTCAATTTTTTTTTTTTCAAATTTTAAAGTGTGCCTTGGACAGATCCAACTGCTAGTGCTCTTGTGTGTAAAAGATCTACTTAAAATGGTTTGTTACATTGCGTAAATTGTTGTATAAGTGAAGGTGGATGTATTTTATTGCCAGTCGTTTGATACTGTACAAATGTTCAACAAGACATGCAGTAGATGATTCCCACTTGTACTTGAACATTGTGCAATGTGAGCATAAGATTGATGAAGCATAATGTCATGATGTCTAATTGGATGTGTAATTGAGTGATAGACTTTGGTTGTGAAAGTACTCCCATCGCACACACGTCAGTCGATAACGTCCACTGCTGCCTGACCTTTCCAACTCCACAGAATTGTAATTAGAAATAGTTTTTCTAGTCTTTACTATAATTACACCATCAACTCATCAAATCGTACTACCGGACACCGATCTCCTCTACAAAGAGGGTTTAAATCATAGTCAGCCACTTCTTCTCATCGTATCGATGGCATATTTTATTACTTTATTGTTAAATATAGAAAATCTGTTTTTAAGCTGTAACTTAAAGAAATTTGCCCAAAAAGGTGCCTAAAATATACATGTATAGCTTTACTATGAAGATTGTATAATTTAGTTTCCTTTCTTATTATTTGTTTTAATACTATCTTTTCAGTAGTAGTAGAGCTCCTTGTGAAAGGGTTCGTCCAAGGAAGTACTCTCACTTTACATATTTCTGCCGCTAAGCAGTAATGTGTTCCGGTTTTGAAGGGTAAGGGTTCTGGTGAAATTACAGGCACATGGGACTTGTCAACTTATGTCTCAGGGTGACGGGCGCAGTGGCAGTGTCCCCAGTGGCACTGCAACTGATATGGACAGGTGTGTAATTTAGCATCAGGCCCACAACTTGTTCGTCCCGTCACTTGATATTACAAAATAAATACTTTGTTTATATTTATTTTCCTTGTAATAGATTAAGTTATATTGAAATAAATTTTCATATCTTATTTTATTATACATTATATTATTGTGACTCAGAAGTTATTGCCGGTACCCGCGTTACTAGTAGTAACCACTGACGTGTGGGACATGATTGCCACAGAGGTGAAAGGATTTGCCAATCGGTGTAACGTGCTCGCAGATTGTTGTCCAGGGTGTGCCAGAGGTACAGAAGACATGAACAGTACGCCATTGCGAAGAGGCTTCCGTGCACCCCACTCTAGTAAATTATACCTCTTCCAAGGATTCTGAAACCTTTCATCAAGTAGCAGGTTTCATCACCATGTTTTTCTTCACGATTAGCATGATGTATTGCTACTAAATATTCACAATATTCAGTATTCAATATATGGTACCACAGGGGTTGGAACCGTGAACTTCTCAATTGAAAACCAACCGTTCAATATTTAACACTTGGCTATTGCATTAATAGTCGTGAAATACTTTGAAAGCTGCGGTAAAATACTAATGAAGAAAAGTTGTTAAGTAAGTTGGAACCTTTTTCGATAGCCACTAAAACTTACGGTTAATTAGGTATGGCTGCAAAACATGAAATCGGCTGCTATTTTCCAAGATGGCGGCTGCATTACGACAAACAGGGGTGTTAATTTTCTATATTTATGCATTAAACCCGCTTACTGAAAATATTTGAGTATTCTGACTAAACTATAGCGAGAAATATGTAATGGTCTTCTGCTAATTGATCATAATGACACTTGTAGATTTCAAAAACTTATATATGCAATCAATTTTGTTTACCAGCCCTCAAACAGAAATAAAAAGCCAAGTCTGAATTCACCGTAAAGCGTAAATTCTGCCAAACTTTTCTCAATTTACGTCAAAGATTTCCATAACCTTCTTATCCCATAAGCGGCGATGACTGGCAATCTTTCAGAAGAAAAAAATATGGGGGAAAGAAAAAAAGAAAATCTCTTGAGATATCAATTTAGAAGAAATTAAAGGCTAATCTGTCACATCTAGATACGCCGGAGGCGGGTAATTCTGTCTCCCCTGTTTTTTCCCGGATAAAAAACCAAATTCCCTCGGTACTTTACGTTGGGGGAAAGGACAAACGATGTCGACAATCTTGTTAATTTGGCAATTGTTTTTTTTAAGTGGTATTTAAGCTGTCATGAGTTCTTGCTCACATTTTTCTTCTTCTTTATGTTGCTTAGGGTTCTTTTACATGTCGATATTTTAACAGAAATAATATTTGACGTAAATTTCTAAACAATGCAATAGACATAAGATACATATTTCTTGTCACAAAAAACAAAGGCCTTATGTAGTTACAATCATACAGTCATGATCAAGCCATAAAATATTACGAACTCGTAGGCGTATTCATTTATTTTACTGAAAACTTAATTTTAGGTTAGACATTTTTGAGAAAATCAATTAAAAAAAGTTGAAAAATGTTTGTGTTTTAGTATCTATTGACACGAAGCCTAGTTTTTAGTTTTTTGTGTTGTAAATTTATTATCTTTTTTAATACTGAATAAAATGTATTGTTATACTATTGTTATATATTCAGATCGTCTATCGATATATAAAAAAAATACATATACACACATCAAAAGTGTCTAGGGATCAAGGCAAATTTTTAAAATATGTGATTACCCTTTTAAAATTAAATAAAAATATCTATATAAATTGAATAAATTATTTATTGGTTTATTCGTTTTTAAAATTATGAAATTCACCAAAAAATAATTGCTGTTAAAAAAATATTAGAAACCTGATTTTCAGTAATTGTCAAAAATGGGCTTGATCCCTGGATACTTTTGATGTGTGTATATACAAGAAAACATTGACTTATTTATTTTAAACATGAGTACCTACGGTGCTGTTTTACACTATATAAAACTACAATTATAAATGTCACGGTGGGAACATAATGCTATAGTACGAAAGTCATGTCCTGTAATATAAAATTATTTGTTATATTTCTCTAAACCTTCACAGGTTTCACACGATCATCATCATCATCGTTTAGCCATGCGACGCCCACTGCTGGGTATAGGCCTCCCCCAACGATCTCCACGACGATCGATCCTGCGCTGCCCGCATCCATCGGCTTCCCGCAACCCTTACCAGATCGTTGGTCCACCTAGTGGGAGGCCTACCCACTGAGCGTCGTCCGGTGCGCGGTCGCCATTGAAGAACCCTTCCGCCCCAACAGCCATTGGTTCTCCTAGCTATGTGCCCCGTCCACTGTCATTTCAGCTGAGCAATTCTTCGAGCTATGTCGGTTACCTTAGTTCTCCTACGGATTTTCTCATTTCTGATTCTATCAGGTAGGGAAATACCGAGCGTCGCTCTCTCCATTGCCCGCTGAGTGACCTTGAGCCTTCTTATGAGGCCCATAGTGAGGGACCACGTTTCTGATCCATATATGATCACTGGCAACGCACACTGGTCAAAGACTTTCGTCTTGAGACACTGAGGTATTTTTTTTGAAATTTTACACGATCACATATGTAATTTTAATGTATAAATTAATTATCGGTAATGTAAACCAACCAAAGACACAATTCAACAAGTAATTCCCTGTACCAAAAGAGCAACCGTTTAAAAAGACAAAGTATCACACATTAGAGCTCCCCTTCCAAAAACATTTAACAAAGTACCTACCAGGGGATTCGTTTTCATCAGTCCCCTGGTTTTTATCAGTCCCTTGCACGTTTCGATATTCACTCATTGTTTTTACATTCATTGGTTTTTTCAACATCTTTTTATTTTGACGTTCGGTGGGCCAACGGTTTGCACTGTGGGCCCTGGAGGTCTTCAGTTCGATTCCCGGTAGGACGAATTTGGGAAACAAACTTTTCTAAATTTGTTTTGGTCCAGGTGTTCCAGAGTAAATTCCCTAGTATGAGACCAAGTGATTGGTGTGATTGTCTGGCACATTCTTATTATAACATTGATTTAATTGAATATCATAATGCTTTACTGCCATGATATACATTTATTTCTTGTAAAATTACTCCATTACTTTGTTATAATTATTGATACAAAGTTCGAATATACAAAAGAGGTCTGTATAGTTTGGTTCGTATAAGATTAATTAAGATTGATTAAACACTAAGAAATTTTTCTTAGTGTTTAATCATTGTATGTATTAATAATTATAACAATGTCATTATTATTATTTTTGATTTTGGGAAAATAATTACCAAATTCGAGAATATTCAGGTTTTCCATATAATGCAAATAAATAGTTACAATCTATAAATAGTTCTTTTTACTTTTTGGTAGTTCACCAAGAGTGGACAATTACAGTATCATCGACCGTGAAGAATACTCTTATTTTATAGCACGGCCGGCAATACAGTTTATTATGGCGGTGGTTATGCAAATAATATTCGAACGGTAAAATTAATCTTAACCAAAGTTTAACGAAGGCTTTAAAACGATTTGTTTATGGAGTTATTGTATTATTCACCAATTGTTTAACCGAGTGAGCTTTAAAGAGCGCAATAAAATAATAAATACTCGATCAAAGCTTTTAAAAGCTATAAGAAGCTTACAAAGGCTTCAGTTGTAAAGTTTCGAGGAGCTTTTAAGTAAAATGTGCGACAGAGTGTACAGACGGGCGGTTTGAACGCGGTTTGTTTGAAGCTCGTTAGCATTAAACATAAAAAATTTTATAATTATTCATACAAAGATCGAGCACTAAAAAAATTCCTTTGATCGGGTTGGATTCTAACTACACGGTACACTTATTCGGGCATGATATCCAGCCGGATCGAAGGATTGTTTTCTAATGGTAGATCTTTATACATGGATACATCAGTTTACTTTGTAATTCGATCTTTGCATTAATAATTATAAAAAACTAAGTGAAGTAATTTCACAAAAAAAAATCGTGTATCATGATAGTAAAACACAAAGTTGAAATTATATAAATTCATTGACTTACAAATAAATGGACGACGGGTCTAATACAAAAACCACGAAAAAAATGTCCCAAGTCAACCTATTCGAAATTTAAATTGTAATGTCATCGCAGTATCGCGCTGTCTGTAGAACAAATGAAGACTAAAGCGGAGTGTCGCGCTCTGTATACGATTTTAGCGCCTTAAAAGTGCGGACACTTTTTAGCGCGGACCCGACGTCCATATAATTGTAAGTCAATGTATAAATTACATTTTTTTTATATAAAAAAATAATCGATTTGAAAGTTCGAGAAATTACATCTATTAGCCAAATTTTATTAACATCGGTTACCGGAAAGTACCCGAAACCAGATTCATCCCCTACTTTAGAGGTGGAATATTTTCTTCAAATTTAAATGTGACCAATATTTAGGTACCCTTTTTCCAATACAAAAAGAAAATACAAAATTGGTTCATAAATACCGCCGGAGTAATCGTACGCGATGTTTATGTTACGACATACATACAAAAAAATACAGTGGAATTGAGAACCTCCCCCTATTTTGAAGTCGGTTAAAAAGGTATGAATTCTAAAATATAACTATTACAAGATATTTCTTACACAACCTTTCCAATATATTTTTATTTAAATGGATCTCTACATTGACTGTGAAGCCTTTATGCCACTTAAGCGGAGCGAAAAGCTATGCTTCACCAACCAATAGCATTTCGTTATTTTGACATCTACTCGCTACTTATTCAAAATAAAGAAACATTATTATTTGCTGAAACACAGCTCTAGGTAATAAGACATATATATATTTTGCTCCGAACTATTATGAAATCTTCTACATTTTTATCTCTGTATGAGGGACCTCGATATTTTAGTAGCAGTAGAGTTCCTCGTAAAAGAGTTCGTTCAGGGAAGTACTGCCACCTTACATATGTCTGCCAAGCAGTAATGTGAGCATTACTGCGTTCCGATTTGGAAGGGTAAGGTTGCTGGTGAAATTACAGGCGAATGGGATTTGTCAACTTAAGTCTCAGGATGACGCGCAGTGGCAGTGCCTCTAAAATCCTTGCAATTTAAAGCACTGAATGACACTGCAACTTTTATGGATAGGCGTGTCGCTTACCATCAGGCGCACGACTTGCTCGCCCCGTCTCTTGGTATTATAATTTTTTTATTATAATAATTAATACGAAGATCGAACACTTAGAAAAAATTCCTTCGAGCCGGCTGAATTCGAACCGACGTCTTTTAGCAAACCGTGCCAAACGCTATGCTAACTAAGCCACGGAGCTACCCAGCGGACCTCACGAACTTTTCATGTGCTTATTGTCGGATGTATTTGGTTTTAAACGACTTTATAGCCGTTACGCCATCTATAAGAAGGCCATAAAAGTATTTCGTCAAATTTAATTTTTTGTATCGAGTTCTTAGATTAAATTTTTATTTTTTTTACTTTTGCTCTACATTACCGATATTAGATTAAAAATTATTACAGCTGTAAGACTATAACTAATCGTTTAATGAATACCCACGAAAGTCTTAAAGCCTAAAATACGCAGTGTCTTTTTGTACGAAACTTAACTGACATTTTAAAAATTAAAAACATAAAGTATAACATAACTATAGTGCATACATATATTCTCGCAGTCATCAACGTGTGACAAAGCCGAAAGAAATCCGATTGCCGGGCTTATCAATGTCGTGTAATCCGATTTCGGCGCTTAAATTAAATCGGATTTAATGAATGTTTCGATTTCTTTTATTTTTTAACAGATCCAAACTTTTGCCTGATGGTAAAAGTTCCTTCTGAAAGTGACATAAGAAGCTTTTGCTTAATACGAGACACAAGTTGCATGTGTCACTTTTTCAAGACAGGTGCATTGATCTGAAAGTGTCAACGACTTTTCATTATGTCATACGGGTTTATAAAATGTAGTACTTACATAACGAATATTAGTAGAACTTGAGAATGTTGCTTATTTTAGAGAAGATAAAGAAGAACGCCGTAAAAATTAAATACTTTGCATGGTTACAAAATGGAAGTATACATTACTTTGCTACCCTGTAAATCCAGTGAAGTTTAAATCGTGCATAGCCCTCCCTCCGCATACAAGTAAAAAAATAAAATAAGTTAAACAAGCGCTACTGAAGTGACAAAAAAGTGACACCACCACCAAAAAAATGAAATTACAGGCACATGGCTTGTCAACTTATGTCTCAGGGTGACGGACGCAATGCCACTCAGATTTTTGCGATTTAAAGCTCTGAGTGGCACTGCAGCTGACATTGACAGCTTACCATCAGGTGCACGACTTATTCGTCCCGTTGCTTGTATAATAAAAAAAATATATCTTACACGTGTTTACAGAACGAGACAGTTTTGTAGCAGCACAAGCTCCTTGTATAAGAGTTCGTCAAGGAAAGTACTGCCACCTTACCTATTACTGCCGCCAAGCGGTAATGTGAGCATTACGGCGTTTCGTATTTGAAGGACAAGGGTGCTGTTAAATTACAGCCACATGGGACTTTTCAACTTATGTCTCAGGGTGACAGACGCAGCGGCAGTGTCTCTCAGATCTTTGCAATTTAAAACTCTGAGTGGCACTGTAACTGCTATGGACAGGCGTGTCGCATAACACGAGTTATAAATTGTTTAACGCTCAGTCGAAGAAAGATTCTGTGAGTGTTGTTGCGCTTGTGTTATTAATTTTATTAGTTTTATACGGAGGGAGAATGGGAAAATTAATTGCATGAAAAAAATATTCAAAAATATCACTGGGTTCGTGGAGTAGGAATTTACTTCCATTAGCATAGAATAGAATAGAATAATTTATTTCATATTATTAATTTCATAACATCACAATTCGAAATATAATGTCAAGGGATAAAATGATCGTCATTAAGGTAAATAACAATTTTAATGTTAACATAAAATAAAATAAACATTTTGTTTAACGTGGATTTCCGCTTGAATCTATTAACTATAACTGCCTCCGTGGCCCAACGGTTACCATTCTGGACTGCCTCGCAGAGGTCTCGGGTTCGATTCCCTGGCCGGGAGAAATATTTGCATGACCTACATCTATTTCTCTCGTGAGTTTGGATGTAATTTGTGCTGGGGCTAAAAAAAATGTACTTTGCATAGTCTCAACCCATATTGAGTAGCGCAATATATGGTCGAAGATCCCTTAATTAGAAGAGACGTGTCGCCTGCAGAATTTCAAATTAACAACAGCGTCGATTCAGATAACCAACTAGACAATTTTCTTTTACATCTCGTACAAACTCAACTTAAAATAAAATTATCTCTATTTCATAGGCAAGTAAATTAAATTGAAACCGTCCTATTGATTAAACTCTACTATTCATTTGTAAGACAAATTGCACTGAGAAGAAAGAATAAGAAACTCTAGGGTTTTCTCTTTTTGTCCTAAATAAACATTTGTACACATTTATTACTTACAATTGTCAACGACGACGTAAAAGAACTTAACGGGTTACAGAAGCCGTATAAATAACTTTTAGTGTAAAGTTTTTGTTTCACTATAGTTTTAAACTTCGTAAACGGCACATTTTGAATATCAACTCGAATCTCATTATAGAAGCGTATACGTACCTAATACCACTGTCAAGTACAGTCTTTTATTTTTATTTCTTATATCATTGTTATGTTTATTACTACCTTCATGAAAAAAATCTGATTACTAAGTAAGTTACCTATACCTACCTACATACCGTGTGCGTACGCATTACCAAGATAAGTGTAATAATGACAACACGTCAAACAAACGACAACTAAAAACAACAAGCTTCCCAGCGCTCCCCTTTATAAAGAATATTGATTGTTCCTCTCGGCCCGGAAAAGCAACCCCATGCAAAACCACCCCCATTCAATCAATGGACACCCGCTTTTAACGAATTATTGGACAATGGAACTAATGCTAAAGATAAAAACAAAAAACTTTATATTGGCTCTTCTTATTTTTAAGTTTAGATACTACTGTCACCGAAGTTGACGCGTTACCACCATAAGAATTCTTTTTGCGTGCAGGCAATGGCCACTGTAGATCATATTTTTATTGGAAACATAAGGTTTTCACTAAAAATAAAACAAGTGACGGAACGCGCTACAATCTTCACTTACAAACAAAACTGGGAAGGCTTCAACTTTGTTGATAGTATAGTCAACAGCACATCAAGCTGTACACTTTTGAGCAGATATAGCCTCCAAAGCAACAACGGAACAAAATCCTTCAATGTGTAACTTGATTTGCTGGCGTCTGTACACAGCAGAATTTCCACACCGTTTCTTTTTTTTTTTTGTTTATAATATCAAGTGACGGGACGAACAGGTGGTGCGCCTGATGGTAAGCTACACGCCTGTCCATAACAGTTGCATTGCCGTTCAGAGCTTCAAATCGTAAAGATCTGAGGGGCACTGCCACTGCGCCCGTCACCCTGAGACATAAGTTGACAAGTCCCATGTGACTGTAATTTCACCAGCACCCTTACCCTTCAAAACCGGAACACAGTAATGCTAACATTACTGCTTGGCTACAGAAATAGGTAAGATACATGGTACCTAAGTCAATTTTGAAGTTGATTGTTTTTAAATAACATTCTGGTGGCCAGTGATTCATGAAACATTGTCACATAATTCAACATTTTTAAAGTTCCTCTAGTTCATGAATACAAAATGAGAAATCCTCAACCTGTACATTATTAAAAAATAAAGAAATGTCGGTTTCAAGCAAAAATTTGGTTATCCTATTTTAAGTAATTATCACCCACAATGTGAATTTAAAATTTTATTTTTTACCACATTTCAATTTTTATTGAATTGATATTCAATTTTTTTTTGTGTATTTACTCCACTAGTTTGTTATAATTGTTAATACTAAGATCGAACACTTAGTTGGCTAGAAAACGTCGGGCCGAAGAAATTGTGTCGTACGTGTACAAGCTTTTTAAATGCATTGTTATAACTATTAATTGCATTAATAGTTATAATAATGCATTTAACTCAAAAACTTAAAAAGTAAACTTAAGTATATCAAGTCAAATAATATTTAAAATTGCATATATTACTGAAAAAATTAAATTTAAATTGCTGGGTTGTAAATTCCCATAATCCTAAATGTCAACTGAGAGCATAGAGTTGAAAATATTTGGATGCATATTTGGTGACAAGCGGAGAGATAGCGATTTTGGATAGCATAAAAAGCTAAGTCACATTTTTTTATAATAAATTATTTTAATATGGATTCGTGTTTTCAAATTGAAATTAGAATTATACCGGGAATTGAATCCATATCAATATTGACCTACTAACAAAAGGACGTTGGGTCTGCGCTTAAAAGAGTTCGAACGAAAAGGGCATCAAATCTCAAAAAGAGCAACAGTCGCGCAACAGTCTTTGTTTGGTTTTTTTTTAAAGATAAAGATAAAGATAATTTTATTCGCAGTAAGTGTGGTTTACAAAGATGAAGTATACATGTTTATAGTTAACGATTCTCACACCTAGCTGGTTACAGCATACAAATTTACAATGAATTTAATATTAATATAATTAATCTTTAATAATAATAATAACATTACAATATTTTTATTGCTAATTTACATTTTAAATGTCAATTTTTATTTTTGTGGTCAAAGTATTCCTGAACAGTATAAAAGCAGCACTTAGACAACCATGCGGCTAGCCTTCTTCGAAACATGGTAATTGGCATATTTTTTAAATCAAGCGGCAATGAATTATATATTTTTACAGACATGGGGAAACAGTTACGACAATACACTTCCCTTTTCATTTTGATTGGAACAGTAAGTTTGTCCGGGAATCTTGTGTTGAACGAAGGCTCATGACGCTTGAATAAAGATGGGTTTTGTTTAACAAAAGTACAAACATTTAATATATATAAGCAAGGTACTGTCAGTAAATTTAATTTTTGAAAGAGAGGTCTACACGAAGTTGACCGACTGACCGACAGCGCGCTTTTCAATTATGCCGTGCTGTAACCATCTATAATAAAAACTTGTAAAAATTACTCAAATTTAGTCATCAACAGCCCATCGTAGTCCACTGCTGGACATATGCCTCTCTCAATGCGCGCCATTTTGCTCGGTCATCATGTCGCTGCATCCATCTGTTGCCAGCAGCCCTTCGTCAGTCGTCTCTCCATCTGGCCAGAAGGCGTCCTACACTACGTGCGCCGAGCCGTGGTCTCCACTCAAGAACTCGCTTCCCCCGTCAGTTATCGATACTCAAGTGTAGTGAAAAAATAGAATGGTGCATCATATTTTCAATAATTGTTTTATCATAGTTAACATTTAAAAGTGTTATTTTATTCAATAGTATAGTATTTAATACATATTTAAAATAATTGTGAATAAAAATTACATAAACAAATAGGTCAATGCGTATCATTGAAGAAATAAAGATAGTTTTTATCACAGATCACCTAATCTTTCTTCCGTGGTTTTTATAATTATTTCTATATCAAATACATTCGTAATAAAATATTGCAATAAACTAGTCATAAGACAATCGTTTGTTACAAATAATTTGCGTATGCCAGTTTCACACTTCTAATAAACACTGGTATCGGATTTTAATAAATAAGTTACACGAACGTTAGTAATAAATTCTCTGTCTTGATTTTGCATGGCCTAGAGCAGCAACTGTGTAACTTGCTACTCAATAAATTAACCCACCTTAAATCTACCGTCATGTGGATAAAAATATGATTAATTATTTTAAAAATATACTTACATTTGTCTACAATTAAAAATCCGAAAAAAACTGGTTCTTTACCATACAACGGCGCCCGTCGAACCGATTCGTATGGAAAAATAATTATTGTTTTGATAAAAGATTCTCTCTACACCTGGAAAATAGTAGCCACCCATTGTAATTTACATATAATGATTGCTGTTAAATAAACATAATTAATTACCAGGATGTCTCACAGTACGTTCAATTAACGCCTTTATTTAGTGACACAAAAGGTGCCTATATAATTCATTTAATTTTAAAATAAATCTCTTATTTTGCCATTGTAACCACACCCTTAGCACTATGGACCGAATTTGCGTAGGGTAACAATTCCTGTGATCATTCACGCGTATCATCCGCTTGACTAATATTATTCAGATCAGACATTCGGGTAGCACTTTGTCTTTCAGGAGTGCCCCATACAGACCATCTTACATTGGTGTTCAATACTATTAATAAATAAACCGTTTAAACAAGACACTTTAGTGGCAACAGTGTCGTTGGTAAATACGTAGCTCATTTTAAAATTGACGTAACTACAACAACGGTTGTATATATTAAAAGGAAACCAGTATACTAAGAGCTCTAAAGTTATCGAGTTGACGTTTAATCAGTAAACATGCATATTGAGGATCCTGTGCAATTGTATTAGGATATTAAGGCAGGTTTCCGCGTCGGTGGGTAGATTGCTTTCGGTCCAGTGCGCTTGGTATGTCACTTACCGCGCTTTGATTGTAAGTAATTGGGGGGTTACGTTATCTGCAGCAGACGTTTGTTTACTTAAACGTTTGTTTTGCTTGTTTATATGTTGCATAACAATATAGTTACAAAATTGTTAGCTTTGTTACAAAATTATTGTTTATGTTACAAATTTATTGAATGATTTTGATTTGAAAATATCTGAATAAGATAAAACAATGGTAGATAGTAACCAGTTTTTATTATTTCATAGTTCATATAAGCATCCCCAGTGACAAAGTAAATTAGCAGAAAACGGGTTAGCATTTTTTTGTTTTTAGGGCTACCGTGCACATTGGAAGAGCTTTTAAGTGGTATAGGTAGATAGATTTAGTAGTGGTAGAGCTTCTTGTGCTTTTTGTTTGTCCAGAGTCGTACTGCCACGTTACCTATTTCTGCCACCAAGTAGTAATGTAATCATTACTGCATTCCGCTTTTGAAGGGCAAGGGTGCTGGTGAAATTACAGGCGTATAGGACTTGTTAACTTTTGTCTTAATGTGACGGGCGCAGTGGACTGTGTCTGTGTCCACTGTGTCCCAGATTTTTGCATTTTAACGGTCTCATGGCAATTTATGTACTAAAATCAACTAAAGCTAACACAACAATTATTTACTAAACTACTTAAAAACAAAAACTTAAAAATAACAAAACAACTAAAAATAAAAAAATACGCTAACAAATTTTGCTTACAGTCTGTGTTCCATATTACTTTGCAGGTAAGTTCGTGTTTCACAGTGTAGGTGAATATGCCTTCACAAAACATCTAGGCTTAAACTCTATTATATAATCATGTTAAATGCCCTTAATATTAAGGTAAACTTTGTGCAAATTACGTTATCGTTAAAATGACTATCACTTTCTAAATTTTAATTACTTTAAAAGAAACATAAGTTTTATATAAAACAGTAATTTCGCTAGTATATGGAGTATAAGAAGAGTCCATAAGCCTTTGCCGGCCACCTCAATTACGCGAGAATGTAATGGTGAAGACAGTAGCATGGCGTCGTACGTGTCCTAATTCTCGCCAGTTTCCCCTAGGGGAATTTACTCACGTCCGCGTCTCATCTCTGGACAGGAATCAGTTTCACCATTACCCATGGAAACAATTGACCACATTATTTTCCTTGTCTCTATATAACATAGCTGTGTAATTTAGGAATCTCTTAAGATGTACACTTTATGTAATGAGTAAGTAAGCGAGTTGACTATTAATGATACAAAGATCAAACACAAAGAAATATTCCTACAATGGGACTGGAACCAGTGTTTGTTGCCACGCCGGGGCTACCGCTCTTAATCCTTAATTAGTCGCGTAGGGTGTTTCACACCCCATCGCAGATTTCTAGGCTCATAACTTTTTAAAATTTGAATATTTTAACACACTCTATTTTAAAGTACACACTCATAGCCCTGCACTAGGGAAACCCTGTATTGCGGGTGCCATGGACACACACATAGACATACACAAATTACACCCAAACTCACGTGAAAAGGAAATGTAGACCATATAAATATTCCTCCCGGCCCGGGAATCAAACCCGGGACCTCTGCGTGGCAGTCCGGCATGGTATCCGATCGGCCACACAAGTAATTGTACCCGCGTCAAAAAACAAATAGCTGATGTCAAACACCGTCGCGTAAACAAGTCTGCATCCTGCGAGCATGTCATGGATAAACCCACACATTGAATTGAGTTTCACAAACCCCAGGTCCTTGCAAAAGAAGTACGTTATCTACCCAGGATGATGCGAGAGGCCATTGAAATTAAAAAAACATCCTAATTTTAACAGGGAAGATGGTTTCTCCGTACCACAAGTTTAGTGTCCAGTATTTCCTCTGATGAAAAATCCCAAACAGACATAAGACTGCAGTGAATATGTTTTAATTTATTCTAATTTCCAATATTAATTAATAATAAATTTTATTTAATAAAATTCATATTGTTGAAATAAAATAATTTGTAAAACATACGTAGCGCAAATTGGAATGTCCTTTGAAAATTTAAAAATGAGGTATTTAAATAATAACTTTTGTAACTATAATGTAAAATAGGATGGTTTGCATTAATATTAGACATAACTGGTCGATGACTTTACCACCTCAGTCAACCGTAACCATGGGACCTGTGAAGGGCCCCAAATGTTGATTTGTTTGAAAAAACAAATATAAGCAATTTAAATTCGGAAAAATAGTTTCTTTTCCTACAAAGTAATATGCTTTCAGTGGGACTTGAACCAGTTTTTATTGCCATGCCAGGGCAACCGCTCCTAATCAACTGATTACAGACCGAGTTTGCAGACCTTTAGATTCAAATGGAATTTTTCGCTGTTAGTGCATCTGTGACAAATTAATGAACTTACTCAGTTATATGTCAATACAAGCCTTCAATATTTATTGACAGTGATAATGTACATAATTAAATTAGGAAAACTGATGATGAAGATAAGTCTTTACCTTTATTATTCAACTCACCAGTTACCAGTCGTCTTACCAAAGATCTTTTATTTTCTTCTGATGTTACCACGCTCCATAATCACAGGTTAATTGGACCAGGTGCATGTAACAATCATACCATTTTAAAAAACTTGTAACTAATTAAAATTCATAAAATAAATAAATAAAATAAATGATCCCAAAGTACGTAACTATAGCGCTTGGGTTATGGACATCGGAAACAACGACGGTACCGCAAACACCCAGACCCGAAACTATATAGAAAAGTTAGTTTTCCTACATTGATCCGGCCGGACATCGAATTCGGGATCTCAGAGATGGCGACACCGTGAAAACCGGTACGCAAGCCACTCTACCACTAAAGGTCGATAGATAAATTCAGAATATATTCTATAAATAAATAAATGATTATTTATAGAATATATTTTGAAATATTCATTAGAATATTAAAGTACTAAGTAACTGCAATTTTTATTTTATTGAATATATAGATTTTTTCTACCATGATATTGCATGTGAAAATACTGCACTTGTTTGTTCCTATTATATTATATACAAAGACGAACAAACACAAAGAAAAATTCCATCGATCCGACTGGACGCGAACCAGTGAGTGTTGCCTCATCGTGGCTTCACTACTACACTGCTTATCAGTTACAAAAGGCTATATCTTAATACAAATAAATTGATTTAAAGTTGTCAACCGTGACAATGGGACGTGTATAGAGCCTGAAACGTTGGTTTGTTTGAAAAACCAATTAGTTAGAGCCGAAAACATACTATTATTTCCAATGCATAGCAATCGCGAAAACCTAAGAACTTTATAAGAATACTTCACATCGAAAATTTCAGGAATAGGCAAATGTGTACACAATATATATAATATAACAATAGGACAACGTATATTGTTGAGATAATAATTATGTATTTAACTGTACCCAAACAACAAAACCTTTTTATTCGTAAAATATACCTCTTAAATTCTATGTATTTTATTTTGAAGTATAAACAGAATGAATATGTCAACAGTATTTGCGATCGCAGTGATGTCGTCTGACGACCGATTGGAACACGTACGCGATGTCATTACCTTAGTCCGGTGATGTGTAATGACGAGCACAGAAATGGTAATGACGCAAAACGAAACTAAAAAATAAAATTTTATGTAAAAGTGCACACACTTTTTGCCTTGGCAAATATTTTTAATTTTATGGAACAATTAAATTATTACCTGTCGTCAGTTACTTGTCACTTTCTTATTATTCCGATATTATGGAACGGTCACTCGCTCCATGTTCGCGGTTTGACTGGAACAGCAGTGGTTGAAAGCTCTAAGAGCTGATACCTGTTATTGCGATCCGAAATATCGATATAATAATAACACCTTGTGAGAAATCTGTTAAAATCTATAAATAACAGTTCTTTACTCTGATAAAGGGTTGCCTTAATTTTTAATAAAACTATTATAAGGGCACTCGAGGGTAATATAATTATTAAATTTTTATTCCGGTATTTGTGAAAGTAAAGGAAATTAATTTGAATTTTAAAAAATGTGTTCATAGAGAACACATATACATAGTTGCGTGGAATTGATTTTTTAGCGTTTTTATAAAAATGTTTTATGTTCCTGACTGTACTCACGTTTTCCATTGACTTACGTACAGTAAGCCCTACACGTAGGTACTTTTCTGATGATGAGACAATAACGAACGTTCTTCCCAAACTTATATATGTTTTTAATGGAATATTTTTAAGGTCATACTGCACACGTATCTTTTAAGCAAACGTTACTCTCGTGTACTTTACTATTAAGCGAAATAGTAGAGAAATATAAACCTATTTTACATTAAAAATAAATTAATAATATGTTGAAATAGCTTCTTCCACTTTTGAACTGACCTCAAGTTAAAGTATTAGCTAACTAATTTTGTTATCGTGATTTATATACAACCGGCCACCAAATGAGTAAGTTAACTATTTTTTATTTAAAAATGAATATAATGTCGAGTTCTTAGGTTTTCGCTATTGTTACACATAGGAAATAAAACTATATTACCGAATTTAAACCACAGGTTAGTAGATATTTGTTTTTTCTGAATTTAATGGTTATTATTATCATTATTTCCTTAATGGTGGCCATTCGGCTTGGGCCAGTGTCAGTTTCGAATTTAATGGTTGTTCAATGTGACCTCTTGTGTACTTTGACATATTGTTTTGTTTATTATTTTTTGTTTGTTGGCTTTGAAATGGTCTTTTCGCCAAATTTAAATAATTTTTGTTCATACAAACGGAAATAACTAAAGAATAAAATATGGATGCCTGTAGTTGGTATGCTTGTATACTCGTAGTAGGTGAATGCAAAATATTTAGCACCAGCAACTAACCTGGCATACCTTTAGTGCAGGGTTTCTTAACCTGTGGTCCATGGACCCTTAAAGTGTTCGTGTAATGAACGCCGGGGGCCATGGCGAGCCTACCTAACATAATGGAATAGCAACCGTCACACTAACTATTCATATGTAATTAAGTAAAGTTTAATCGCGAACAATATAAGCTAGTAAAAGCTAAATCTAGTTTTTTTTTGTTTCGGAAAGGATCTGTGGGCTCTTTGACATTTTGAGAGTGGTCGATGATTAGCAAAAGGTTAAGAAACCCTGCTTAGAGATATAAAAGACATGCCAGTAGCTGGCTGGTAACAAGCAACCCGAAAAAGTCATAGCAGCTATAGAGGCGTGTGTTTTTTTTTATGTTGTCGACAGTTTGAGAAACAGAATGTCACGTCGTCGCTGTTACGAGTGGCTTGACGAAGCAATAACCGACTACCGCTGGAGCCTCAATATACCTCTATGTAATATTTTTATAATGTGCTTTAAAGGTTTTATTTATTTGCCGTCCGTGTATGCAGTGAAGTAAATTTGAATTAATTTGATGTTCTATTGATATTGTTATTTGTCTATTACTTGATTTTGTTGGTAGTATAATAGATAAGCTCTTTCATTGCATATCTTCGATGTAACATTGGTGAAATGTAAGTAAATAGTGAAATTCCAGAACATATCCCATTTCTATACATATACCGATTACTTGTACGACAAAACGTCTTATGCCCGACTAAAACTCCATTGGATAATGAATTCTACAATGTTGATGAGTTTATTTTGAAACAGTTGTAATTTTGTTTTACTTGATGTATTACAAATCTCTTTTTAACCGACTTCAAAAAAAAGGAGGAGGTTATGCGTTCGGCTGTATGTATATTTTATGTATGTTTTCAGATGTCTCCGTCAATTGTGCACCGATTTTGAAATTCTTTTTTTGTTTAAAAGGATGTACACCCTTCAAACAAAAAAACATCAGGGAACATCAGAGAACATCAAAGAACATCAGGGACCACCTCGAGAGTACTCCCTGTTGTTCTGGGTTCGTTTCGGCTATCAGAAATTAGTAAGTATTTTCCGCAAATAAAAGTTAACTTTTCCTTGACACAATACATACATCAACACATCATAGTCACCATGACAACCGGAAAAGAAAATATAAAATGTACAAAAGAGTCGGTAACAGTCCCATTGTCACCAAGAAGTCAGAATCAGATGAGGGGATCCCATGGAAATAAAAAAAGCAACCTCAAGGGTTTGCTCGTCGAGTTTTGAGGTCGGTTTTTTTAATGAAAAAGTTACAATTAGTCTTTTAAAATTTGTTTCTTATTTAAATTCTAAATTTAAATGCGATTGTTTTTGGCGCCTTTTCTTTACTATTGTTTCCTGTTTTGGATTGCTAACCTGTACGACTGTTTATAGTAAATTTACAAACTGTAAGTGCATTTGCTTTGGTCGTGTTCACTCTCTGTCAGCACCCACCCAAACCCATTGATACAGTCTGCTACACTTACTTGACTCCGTTGTATTTCGACGGGCAGTAGTTATACTACTTTATTTTATATACATTATTACTGTTTGCGTTAGTGACGATTAGACATATTGTCCCTTGACATTGTATTTTGAATTGTAATATTGTGACATTGATAATATCAAATAAATGATTCTATTCTATTAGATTGTACACAGACACCACAATATGATAGAGTAAATAAGGTACATTTCCAATTTACCTTCACCAACTTCAACCATTATACGTCCTACTGCTGGGCACGGGTCTCCTGTAAGGGGCGGTTACAGCCACAGTCCGTCTCGCTATGTTTAGACGACCACGGTAGTCCAAGGGCATCGAGTTTATAACCAGAGATAGTGACGAAATAAGGGCCATCCATCTCTAGTAACTAATCCGACAATTGGGCCTTATGTCACTTATAACTATCAGCTCTCGTTTGCGCAGAAATCACAAATTAGAAAGCTGAAATAGTACAACGCCATCAACTGACCTGTGTGTACGTCTCCGTATATTCCATAAATATTCTGTATTTATTGTAATAAAGATAATATCTCTAACAATGGGGGATATTCCATTCCATGATGTGCGAAAAACAGCAAAACATCTAATTACCAAACAAACGGAATCATATTTCATCGGTAATTAAATATTAAATATGCAATTTTTCAATTATCGTCCATTATAGCAGAACTCAAGTTAAACTGGTCGTTGAAGTGAGACAATTCGAATTCGGGCTGGCCAATCGGAGCGCAGTTGTCATCGTAATGATTTGGCAGAATAGTTTTCCAACAAATTAAATGACATTTCGTCTCTATTTTTGGTTATATAACCAAGTAGTGAATTACGGTGCTCTGGTATTCATAGTACAGGGAATTCCATAGTTTGATACCAGACAATTGGTGTGGTTGTCTGGCACTAGAAAAATTGTAAGTTGGGGAGTTCACGTTTTCCAAGGTTTGTGAGCCTTTGACGATATGGAAGTATGATCATGATGTTTTCCTTCTTCAATATCGAGAGGTATTGATACTAAACATTGTACTAATGTATCGAGTTCTTAGGTTTTCGTTTCGAACAAACCGACGTTTCGAGCTCTTTACAGGTCCCATGGTCACGGTTGACTTTGAAAAAACAAATATACGCGATTTAAATCCGGAAAACAGTTTAATTTCCTATTGTACTAATGTATTTAACTTAGAAATTATAGTCCTAGATACATGTCTGAACAGGAGTTCGAATCGTCGACCTCTTAATTTTTTTTATAGCCCTGCACTAGAGAAGCCCTGTATCGCGGGTGCCATGGACACACACATAGACAACCACAAATTACACCCAATCTCACCGAGGCCATACACATGTTTCTCCTGGCGCCTGGGAATCGAACCCAGGACCTCTGCGTGGTTGTCCAGTGTGGTAACCGTTGGACCACAGAGGCAGTTAAAGAATTAAGAAGCAACCGTTCTTTCAGTAAGCTACCACCGAAGATGTCAAGCCTTTGCTGAACTATAACAATAATAATATTTGTTTCATTCATATACACACACAGTAAAATCAAAAACAGTAGGTACATTTTGTATAAGAATAAAATGAGTTTTAAAAGCTCCCGAATCTCAAAGTAAACGAAAGCTTATATTTTGGGATTCAGTGTTCCTCTACTCTACAAGACTTTTATATCACTTTGCATATCGGTTGATCTTCTTTAAACAATACGATTTTCTCAAACAGGCTTAAAGATTATTTTTCAAAGTCCAATAATTTTTATTTCATAGGTAAACAAACTACACTTGAAGCCGTCATATTGACCTCTGCTGCTCATTTGTAAGGCAGATTACTCTGAGACGAATGAGTAAGAAACTCTGTCTATCATTTAGGTACAATATTTATTTCAAATATCATAGAGAAAACCTGCAAGAGCTAAACGGGTTGCTACCACAGTTTTTTGTCATCCAAGTATGCAGAAGCTGTAAACCTTTAAAGTTTTTGTTACACTATGCTTTAAATTTATTGAAATTCGAATAATTGAAATATTTATTGAATGACAACTTGGAAGCACTGAATCAAGATATAAAATCCTTAAGTAGCAACGATTCATACTTAGAAACCAACGTGTGATTTAAGCTAGAAACAGAAGAAATCTAATCCTTGAATCGCGAAACAATTGCAAATATTGCAATCAAGCGCAATCTGCGGAGGAATGTGGCACAAAGGAGGCGCACATTTCTGGATTAACCCCCTGCACACCAAGTGAAATTGACACTAGGACCTTAGCTCACGATTTGAACGCAATTGACATGTGATAGGAACATTCTTTGTTAGACCGAAGCTACCTCTCTCTTTCCTATGTTATGAGAGGGAAAGAGACGAGCAATAAAGACGTTGGCTAGTTACCGAGACAGAATTGAAATCAATTTTGAAATCATGATACAATCGTGTGCTTACACGCTACCAATATGAGAGGCGAAAATTGGCTGTACCCGCGATAGTGCGACCGGAGGTATGCTTAGAAATGTAACACACGGCTGTAAAGAATGACATACTACTTTGAAGCTTAATAAAATGCAGTAGTACTACTGCAACCACTTCAAATTATTTTAAAATTGTCACTATTTATGTATATTTAGATAGAGATCCTGCAATAACTGAAAAATGTAGTATTTTAGTCATTTTTATTTTAAAATTACATAAACTTTGATATTGCTTTCATTGCACTATCTGGGGCAGCGTTGGGGTCATTCGTATCGTTCAGGTATTCGTATCATTAGTGTAATAAAGCCACACATTGTGATCATACGTCAAAAATGCCTGAATTATAATGATGAAAGTCATAAACATAATATGAACTACATGAAACAAATCATATGTATATGAAATTTTATAACACTTCTATATAAGCATAAAAATGTTATCAACTAATATTAGGGTGCGTTCCCACTATGTTGTGACGACAGATTGTCGTGCAGTTTAAAGTGTCGTGGCTTGTATTTAAATGAAGTTGTTCACATATAGCACGACACAATTAACTGTCGTTCACGATTTTTTATCGTTACAACGACAAACAGTCGTCACAATGGGAACAGCTAGAACGACAGTCGTTCAACGACAAACAATCGTCCACGACAGATAGTCGTGATATGGGAACAGGGTAGACACGACAGTCGTCCAACGATAATAAAACGCGACGACATAGTGGAAACGCGTCCTTAGTTATAGCTTTAAACGTCTCCTCTAAAAAAATCATTAAAAAGTCATTTCGCAGATGTGGCTATATTACTCCAAAAGGGAATTCGAATTTAAACGCTAGAGGTACACCACCAAATGCTACATTGACAGCAGGGGTTTATAACCCTAACAAGTTCGAGCTAGCTGACGGAACTAGATGTAATAATGAAACTATTACTATTATACACCACCTCTACCTTACCTATACCCACACCTCCCGTTCCGGTTTTGAAGGGTAAAGGTACTGGTGAAATTGCAGGCATATGGGACTGTTCAACTCATGTCTCAAGGTGATGGGCGCAGAGGCAGTGCACCTCAGATCTTTGCGATTTAAAGCTATGAGTGGCACTGCAACTGTTATGGGCAGGCGTGTTGTTTACCATCAGGCGAACGGCTTGTTCGTCCCATCACTTAGTGTCATAAAAAAAAACCTACATATTTTTAGTAAGTGTTTTATAGTAGACTCAAAAATAAACGCTAAGTATAAGGCATTAAAGTACGTTTTTCGTCTAAGAATTTGATATTTCAAGTATATATTATGTATCAGTACATTGTGCATTGTATAAGTTTGTTTAACAATTGGACTGACTGTGTGTAAAGTACGTTAGTCCACACCTCGAGCATTACTCGTGAAACGATATTGCCATATCATCAGCACCCAGTTATTTGCTCTCGAATCGTGTGAGAAAAACGTTACTGAGCCATCGAACCGGCAATTTGGTGCCCGACGGAATGTCAAATGTTGAGAAACGTTACACTACTTATCGAGTACGTGTTTTTATCGGCTCGGACGTGACAGTCGTTTGTTTGGTTACATGTTATTTGAACTTGTTATATGTGAGTTCGAGAGTTTGTGATAATAGATGATGATACGTTACTTTTCGTGTAGAATTTTCTTTGAATAAGCGACAGTTACTATAGTTTAATGGTTCTAAGATTCGATCAATTTATGTAGAATGTAAAATTGAATGGCATATTTGTCAAAACATTTTTAAAGAAATGTAGTTCATAATTAATAAAAATAGGAATTATGTAAGTATATTACAATTACTAACAATATTGAAAATCAAACTACTCTCGTAATCCGAATACTTACATGGGAGGTTATTTAAGTAACATGACCTTTTAGTGCTCGTTCGATATTGAAAAACAAATCATACGCATCAGTAGTCGGCACTCGTTCTTAGAATAGTAAGTCAAGCAATAATCAGGCGTATTATCTTGTCACTGTATAAAACACATACTAACAAGCGCGATCACACTTGACCAATTTGATACGTTTTGACGCCGTCAGTTATATGAAGCGTCTTTTGGCCCACCTTGCGGCGAAAGGGTTAACTATTCTACATTCAAATTTCAAGCAACAGACGTTTTTGTTTTATTTTCTTTAGGGCCAGCATCAAACGCCGAAATGAACTTGTAAGCAAACAGTCTATATAAAAAACCTACAAGAGAGGATGTTTCAATTTCAAAATGTAACAAATTTTTATTACTGCTATCTTCTTTGATCGTAAATATCGTTACAAATCATGATTATAGTTTTGGGTCAAAAGTATGCAAATGCAATATATACAAATCGAATTTGAGGACATAAAGTCACGCGCTATGAGTTAATTTTTTTTCTATATTCAAAATTGTTGTGTCAGTTGACGAATTCCTTTATTTTTTTAAATATTACTTTGTAACCCTTTAAAAAATTGAGCTTACGGCATGCGGTATTCAAAGACTTCACAAGACGGTTCTACATTGTAGAGTTAGTCATGAAGATGTCAGTATCGAATGACAGAATGACACACGTATCATGCTGAGACGAAATTTCACCGTTTTTGACAGCTTTGACATGCCCGTGGCGGTAGGTAGGGAACGTATTTAACGTCTGGCTGAGATAGACAGTATGACACGCTTTTTATTGTGATCTTATTTGTAGTTTCAGTTTTTATGCATGAGTTAGTGTATAAGATTGTGTATGATATATTGATAGATGTTTCGGAAATTGTTAAGGTTTGAAGAGGTTTTATGAGTTTGTGATGGTAGTACGTTTCCGAAGTATTGGAATACCACGCGTAGACGCCACGTTTAGATGACGCCTGCGCCTACCTTTAGTGAGGTAATCTTACGCTGACGCTAAAGAGGCTTTGTCTTTTTACACGCATTTTGCAAATTGTATATGTTTTGCCTAATTCTGTCGCTGCGCTATCTTCCTATTTTCTTCGCTTTCATTGTCTAATTGATCTATATTGCTGTGAATTATCATGTAGTGATATAGATTTTGCGTCTTGTAGTGAGCTTGCTAAAGAACAACACAAACTGAAGTGAGCATTTAATTGAGGTACAATGTAAGGATTCTTTACAAGAAACTGAGTCAATCAGTATTAAAAAAACTTTTGTCAATATTGTTAATCTATAGTGATAAGTAATTAAAAATAATAATTATGTCGAAATTGTTTTCACAAAAAAGACCTGATGGTTTTGTAACAGTTTCCCTGTGTCTCCTGTAGTTTCCGATTTTTTTCATATTATCCCATTTAATAAATCACACTGTATAAATATTTATATTTGAAATGTTCTAAGGGGTTGGTTTTTGCTTACGAAAAAAAACAAATTTGCCTAATGAAATTTCATTTCATTCACATTTTTCAGCTGTTATTGTCCCATTGAATCATCACAATTTAAGGCCGCTACAGGTCAAGGTTTGATATACGCGGCCAACTCGTCATGCTATCTCCTTCTGGGTCTTCCACGTCTTCATCTTGCATGATCTTTGTCCATAGCTTGTTTGACATGCGGCAGATGTGTCCGGCCCAGTTCCATTTTAGGATCGCAGCTTTGTGACCAACGTCTACGATTTGTGTTTTGGAGCGCATTATACTGTTCCGCACGCGGTCTTACAGTTTTATTTCCAAAATATTGCGTTGCATGCCTCGCTGACATACCCCTAGTTCGAGCTTCTGACGATTCGTCAAACATCAAGTTTGAGCACCGTAAGTAAGGAGAAGGAGAATGTCCACGTCTATGAACTTTCTTTTGGCGGATAGTGGTAATTAAATTAATTTAAAAAGTTGTGCAATTGAGATCCGTAAAAATAATTTCTTTTGTAATTTTAGAAGGTCGTTCTACCTATCGTCACTTGATTTACTAACTGTTTTATCTGACGTAGTCGTTATTAGATGAGACGTACGATTTCACTAAGCTTTCAAAACCTTGCAAATTCTTCACTTATCGTCACTTGTCGATCACGAATTTCGACAACGAATTTGACACGAGATACTTTTTTTTATTAAACCGACTTTCTTTTGACCACTACCTACCTCTGGAGCAAAGCTAAGATCTACGATGTAGCGAGCTTGCCCAGACGATACCTATTCGGTCGTGCCTTAAAGATACTCGGGTTTTATGAGCTCGGAAACACAGTCGCAGGCAGCGAATTCCATTCCTGGGCTATGCGCATATTAATAGATGGTGAAGTAGGTACGTCTGAAGGGAATAGCGACCAAGTAAGTGTGATTATTCCGCCGTACGACAGGATGTACGATGGTAAAAGGGCGTGAGAGCGCTGCTGATGCTGGTGGAGTTCCGTTGATTATAATGTTTTCGGGAAAGTAGTATAGTCGCCTCCGTAGCCTCCGCAGCCTCTTACGTAGTAAGTTTAAAGTTCAAAATTCAAAAGGGTAAACAACTAGTGGTAATAAATCCAGTTTTATAAATATTTATTCCAATTTTAACAATATTTGTGATCTCTATAATGTTTATCGCACAAGAGATTTTTAATTACTGGTAAACGGCTCAATAAAATAAGAACAGAAGACGTGTTCGCTGTCGCGATCGGGCAGGGAGCGACGATGGAACGAAACAAAATCAGAATGCGAGGGAAAAGACCTATGGACAGTTCAAAATTTAAATTTAACGAGTGGCCAGGAACCGGCGAAAGGTGACAAAAAGGTGGGATAACGATGTAAGGAGGTCATACTGTCACAAGGGGGCGGGCGGGATGAGCTGATGGAGCTCATGGACACACTCACCGATATTTATTTTGTAGATTCACACAAGACCTGACGAACTGAACCGTAATACGTTGCCCTGAAACATTGACGTAATGGGAAGAACGATATGAAAACCACTAACATATTCATATATGACTATTTTAAATTAAACATCTCCGTTACCGAAAGGTTACTATGCTCTTCTGCTACGCAGAGGTCCCGGGTTTGATTTGCGGGGCAGGAAACATATACATATATGTATACCCACATTTATTTCTCTTTTGAGTTCGGGTGTAATTTGTAGTTGCATGCATGTGTCCATGGCACCCGCGATACAGGGTTTCCCTAGTTCGGGGCTATGAATGTATGCGTTATTTATTTATTTGTTTATTAATAGTACATTTTTGCTAAGGCCGGGAAGTAAGGGATTGCTGGATTAGTACGAGTTACAAGGACGAGCGCCAGCGAGGCCTTGTATTAATACGAGTCAAGCAATCCCCGTTCCCGCCGAGGCATGTATAGAATTTTTCTCAAACAATGCGAGTAAATAATAAAACACTAAAGAGAGATGTATAATAGAAAAAGTACCAAATATTAACTAACATTAAATTTTATACAATACAATTGCTAAAAAACAAGTTATTGTTTTTCCAGGCACATTAATAATAGTCTGCTGGACTTCTGATGATGTGTTCCAATTTATCTATTACTGTATTTTCACTATTATTAGCATTTTTATTAGCACTCGTTTTCGCAACAAACACAAACGACAAAATACAAATACGACATAACAAAAGAATACCAAAACACTTTAGTCTAAATGTTACCACCATTTTCTTTTTTTTAAATAAGCGGTACAGGTAGGTATTTTTAATTCTCGCAGTTATGAACACTGGGCAGTTGGCTGTATGAGTTTTTCTTTTGCCTGTTTACATAGTTCATTATTAGTAGGTAGATTTAGTTTTAAAGAAGAAGACAGTAATGGATTTTCGTAGTTACTTTGCAGGCCTTGGCCGGGAAGAAGTCGCATGGTCCATAAATGACAAAACTCTCAATGTTCGTTTTTTGAAAGTAATGCAAACATTTCCGAGCATGTTTGAGAAATTATATTTTTTTAAGTTGAAACATAAATGATGATGATTGATGACTTCATTGGCCCAACGGTTTGCACTATGGGCACTCGATGAGGGCAATCAGTCTTACCATTTCTGAAAAGTTCCAGAGTGAATTATGTTGTTCTGGTACCTCATAGTATAGAATTCCCTAGTTTGAGGCCAGGCAATTGATGTGGTGGTCTGGTACATTATTATTATTTATTATTAACGATTAAAATAGTTTCATTTCCTATGTGTAACAATCGCGAAAACCTAAGTACTCAATATTAAAGATTTTCACAAAAATATGCAGGTATGTAGGTAACAATGACAATTGTTTTTTATTTGATTAATACTTTCGTCGTTATTCACTTAATGAGTATCATTAATCACAGGTTTCTTACTCCAAGGGTTGACTTCTTTTTATTTTCCCGATATTCCGGAACGGTAACACGCTCCATGGTCACGGGTTGACTCCGAACTCATACCATGGTAAGAATCCTGTAAATCAATGATTAAGCATTACCAAAATTGTTATATTTCACACATTTGCAAAAAAAACCTGGAAACCATCTGAATTTGAATCTCATCTTTGACAACGTTCGCAGTTTGAAATAAAGTATCAATTGTAAATACAAGCAAAGCGAGAAAACCTTCGTGCCTACAATCACAAGGTGATTTTTGAAATTGTCCAATCGTAAGTAGGCGCGAACTACGTGACTCGTTCCGTAGTATATGGCAAACTGATCACCCATAATGGTTAGTTTGAACAAGAAAATTACATGTGAAATTGTCATGGGATAGAGCGGGGACTGTCATTTGCTTCTCAGAATGGATTTGATCACGTGGACTGTACATATTATCTTTCATGATTGTTTTGGAATTGGTCAGTATTATACAGGGTGAAAAAATCAATGCTACATGTAGGGAAAGTATCTTAAATGCTTATGATAGCTAATTTTATTTAGACGAATCGTTATTTTAATATGAACAACTGCATTTATAGATTTTTTAAATGCTTGCCTGAGCTGGGAATCGAACCGACTAAAAGTGCAAAAAATATACACTCACTATTTTATTGCACTAATCGATAGAATCAATCGTCAAAAATCAAAAATCAAAAAATCATTAATTCTCTAGGTAAATTAAATTTACACTTGAAAACGTCATTTCTAAGCTACTAGTCATTTGCTGTGCTGATTTCCCTGAGAAGAACGACCAAGAAACTGTAGGTGTTGCTTTTTTTTAAATAAACTACACATGGAATGCATAGGGAATACATTTTGAATCAAATTAGTGCCATGACGCCTTTCCACACATCTTTATCTAACACGTAGTCTTCAATTTCGTAATATGAATAGTAACAATAAAATTTCTCCATTAAACATTGGATCATACAATTAAAGAAGGCCATAATATCTAATATACTATCGACTCCCACACAAAGAACACGTAGTTAGGTAGGTAGGACACCTTTATTATTATTATTATTGCCTATAATTACAATCTTTTCCAACCTTTAGAGATTTTGTCCTCATCATTGCTCCTATCGATTAGGTAGTGCAATAACATAGTGAGTTCTTATTTTTTGCAGTTTTGGTTTTCTACTTCCGGTTCAAGTAAAGTTTTCAAAAAATGTATTAATGTAGTTTTTTATATTAAGAGAAATACAACAATGTTTCATTTAAGTAAAATTATCTTTTTATTTCATAATACCAAGTGACGGGACGAACAAGTCGTGCGACTGGTGGTACGCGACACGCTTGTCCATGACAGTTGCAGTGCCACTCAGAGCTTTAAAAACGCAAAGATCTTAGAGGCACGTCACCCAGACACGTAAGCTGACGAGTCCCATGTGCCTGTAATTTCATCAGCACCCTTACCCTTCCAAACCGGAACGCAGTAACGCTCACTTGGCGGTAGAAATAGGTACGGTGACAGTACTTCCGTGGACTACTCTTCACAAGGTGCTCTATTACTACAAAAATAGTACTGCTACTACTGTCTTAAATACTTAACCCTTTCTCGTTCCATTAATTTTTCCACCCTGAATACTGCCCTGATAAGCTGACCAGCGCTATCTCAATCGGAGTAAGTTTTGAGAAATTCGATATTTTGTAAATTGTATTTTTGCACCTTCAAAAATAAACCTTTTTGAAGATGTTAAAACTTATTTGTACTTATTTTTGACTATTTTACAACCCTCCTATTTAAACGCAAAAAAAAAATATAGTGCCAGACAATCACACTTCACCTGGTCTCAACCATCGGAATTCTCGTGGGCATTACCCAGAACACGCAAAAAAAACCAATTTAGAAAAGTTAATTTCTTAAAATTTTAGGCCACCGAGGTCGTCAACAGCTAACGATCAATTTCATAAGTACTATCTTTGCATCTCTCTCTCAAAAAGTTGTCATTATGCAGATCTTTATCACCTACACCAAAAGTCCGAATTTAAAACATTTAGCATTGGCGCACTGCATCCGATTCGTATTTCTTCGAATCCGAGACTACAAATCTATAAAACTCGAACCTACTTCGGATGTCGCTAGAGCACTAAGTTCGACTCGTCCAATCCGAGAAAATAGTAATATCGCTTGTACACCTAGAGATAAAATGATCCCTGTGACATTTCGGACCGTCATTTCTCGCTCTTAACTTAACGTTCTTACGTATATTTCAAAAAAGAACACTTTACACGCACACATACTTAGGCCCCAAACCCAAACGACAGCTTACAAGCCTTACGAATCATTACACAACCACTCTATACGAACACCTGCATCGCTAACCTTTCACCTGGACCCGTTCCGATGATGGATTGAGCTCGTCTAATTATCAGTGTCGACTGTGCCACAGATTACATAGACAAGAGCACTATAAGTCTATTTATAATAGATATATGAGACATAAGACAAATTTTTGCCTCAATAACGGATGTTAACGAGCGAGCGAATAACTGTAACTGCTAAGTACTAAAATAATTATATTTAAATGGAAGTAACATAAATAGGTAAAAAACACAACGCTTTGGCGACTAAAGTTTAAGAGTCTATACTACCTCAGCTCGAATCAACATTTTTCCTGTACTGAATCAATTCTATTGCACAGGTCGAGCGGTAGGGATACTGACTTCATAAGCTATAAAGCCATTTGAAAAATATATATCTTATATTATGCGTATTCTATTTAGAGCAGCCAACAACGGGAAAGCCAATAACACTGGACAGTGTTATCCTCAGTAGTTTTGATGTCCTTGATTTGACAACACGTTGATAAAGAATAAAGAAATATTTGACAACGTCACATGCGTTGCTCTGATCCCAAAGTACGTAGCTAAAGCACTTGTGTTTTGGAAATTGGAAACATGGACGGTATCACAAACTCGCAGATCTGAGACAATATACAAAAGTTAGCTTTCTACATTGACCCGGTCGCGGACCGAACCCGGAACCTCAGAGATGGCGACACTATAAAAACCGATGCGCAAGCCACTTGACCAGTTTTTAAAAACAATATCTAGGAAATATTTATGAACATATTTCGTAAGCCTGGGGTAAGCAACACGCCTATCCATGACAGTTACAGTGCCACTCAGAGGCTTAAATCACGAATAACTCAGGGGCCTCTGCGCCCGTCATCTTGAGACGTAAGTTGATAAGTCTCATGTGCCTGTAATTTCACCAGCACACTTAGGGCGCATTTATTCGACACGAAATTCATCGCGTCCGAAATCAAGCCAGACTCGCCCGCTTAAAACGTAAAGCTAAATAAATAGAGCATATTTTGCCGTGACAGTTAGATTCACGCGGTCGCTGCGCGGTGGCAACGCGGTCTCCGCTCGGCGACCGCGCGGGGTGAGCGTGATGACATTTGTGTTGAATAAATGCGCCCTAACCCTTCAAAATCAGATCGCAGTAATGCTCACATTACCGCTTGGCGGCAGAAATATGTAAGGCGACATTACTTCGCTGGATGAACTCTTCGTAATAAAAATAAGTTGTAGGTTTATTACACCGATATTTGTTGTTTTGGAAATTATACATGGATTTATCTTTGACAAAAGAAACTTATGTATAAGCATACCTATGGTCCTTACATGTTATTGAATATAGTTTCATTTGTGAAAGTCTGGTGTCCATACTAGGATGAACCTGTGTTATAGAGCACCAGATCCTTACCCTTACACCTCTAAGCGGACGTAAGAAAGGCACAAGACAAAAGGATATGTGTACTTTGTCTTATCTCTATGTAATGTCTACACGTCTTTCTGTGTTTTACATTTCTATAAAAAAGACTCGAAAACTATACTCTAATACTATATCTAAATTTGACTTAACATCTTCTAGTAGACGTCACATAATTATATAATGTAAAAAGCAAGATACAAATACCGAAGAATTATATAAGAAAGGCGTCGCATCCTTAAATACTTGAATAACGGTCAGATGTATTAAGGCCAATAATGACATTTACGACACCAATCCAAAAAAACAGGCACTGCAGAGGAATACGTAAATACATAACAAGTGCACAACACTATGATTAGGTAGTTTCTATCGAATATGATAGAGCATCGTGACATCATTTCGCGCGAAACACGTTCTGATCACTTAAATGAAATATAAGGGCATTTGATTTTGACATGCGTAGATGTATGTTAGATGATGGGACGTGTTCGATGGTTTTTCTAAAGTTGGGGACTTACTAGCAAGGCGTAACCGTTGCATATTATGTTATCAAAAATCATAGTGTGTTCGTGGTTCGCGTGGAACGCGTGCAGCGGCAGTGAGACGACGATAACAGGATGAGTATCTTGCGAGTGAAGACTGATTTACACGTACACTCTAGAACGTCTTCACTGAATCTGTTACGTTACAGTTAAAACTCGCTAATGAGTACCTGGTTTTAGAAGAGATAAATTCAATCTGAAGCTAACGAATCGTATACCAACCTAATTGTATCACATAGTTATTTTAACCAATGGAAAACTTGATGTCTTATTTCATTAAAATTTACCACATTATAAACATGGCTGTATCATAAGTAGCTGTAGAAGCTCCTTGTGAAAGAGTTCGTTCAGGAAAATACTGCCACTTTTCCTGTTTCTGCCGCCATGCTGTAATGTGAATATAACTGTGTTCCGAATTTGACGGCTATGGGTGCTGGTGAAATTACAGGCACACTTGTCAACTTATGTCTCAGGGTGACGGGCACTGCTCGTATCTTTGCGACTGAAAGATCTGAACGGCACTGCAGCTGCTATAGGCGCACTGTCACTCGGTATCTTAAAAAAATCTAACTTTCAAACAGATTATCGATTTGTGGACGAAATTGTTAATTAGAATTTTGCATTAAGACTGCATGTTATATCAGCAAAGTCGTCGTGTTACCACTTTAAGGGCTCTTTTTGCGTGCAGGGTAGTAGTGTTGTACTGCATCGTGAAACTACTATGATTTAATATGAAATTACTTTATTCCATCAACCGGACCGAGAGCGTTCTCACAAGACTAAAAAAGTAAACGCACTATGCAACGGGTCGTGTTAAGTGGTATATGTCCAGATGGTAAACAAGCGTCACTTGGAAGGACAAGATTTAAACACATATCCAGTATTTTTTTGTACACTTAACCTTATTCATTACCCTCAGAGAACATATCTCAACTATATTGAAATGTCCTCCGAAAAGGCGAAGTCAACAAATGAACTTCTATGAAAAAATTGGTACGAGTGAGGAAAGAGTCACCAGTACACCAGTGCCAACAGGCATTATGGTATGTAAAACCCTATACCGGTCATAAAAATTGACACTGATTTTAGGTAGTGAAGAAGAAGTCCGAGAATGACTAATATCTATTTATTTAATATTATAAAATCATACTTTCTTTATTTGAAAAGAATACCAATTTACTCTATTTGACATCTTTCTATTTTGACTTGATATTGTAGAAAAATATGTATAAATAATTAAAGTTTGATATTTTTTCTGTTTGCTGTTCATACGCTGATACCGCACGGACTTTAGGGCCAACCCAATACATATCTACCCATGACTTGAATATCTAAGTTACGTACACATGTGAACGTTTCACGACAATATCTCTTTCTAAACGGTGAACAAAACTATCGTGATGACACCTTACTTGTAGAAAGAAGGTTCACATTTTTTTTAAATTAAGAAGGCCTGCTTTGAGTTAGCGAGAAGGGCTATGAGACGAGAAATAGTTTGATGATAGTATCTATTATCAAATTAATTATTACAGATGATAAACCGAGGCCCCACCACATAAATATGTCACGACTGTATCATTTCTAATAAATTGAAAGCATTAATTCCTTGCACTGCCTCTCAAGCCCACCGTTTGTAAATACGAACATCACGCGGTGGCAGTTTGGTTGCGAGAAGCTGTGAAAGGGTTAAAAATTTCACCTCCACAATATCTTCTATAACTGCCTCTGTGGCCGAACGGTTACTATGACTGCCACGCAGAGGTCCCGGGCCAGGAGAAATATTTGTATGGCCAACATTTATTTCTCTCGTGAGTTTGGGTGTAATTTGTGGTTGTCTATGTGTGTGTTCTTGACACCCGCAACACAGGGTTTCCCTAGTGCGGGGCTATATTGAGTGTGTGCGATATTATTATTATTATTATCTTCATTTCAAATCATGGCTAGTTAGATAACGCTATCACACCTATCTAATATTATAAATAGATATAATATAGTTTTAAGACCTTACTGTACCACATAATGCAATAAACGAAACGATATGATAGAAGCAGTATTTGTAAAAGCGTTCGTCCAGGGAAGTACTGCCACCTTACCTATTTCTGCGAACAAGCAGTAATTTGAGTATTATTGCGTTCCGGTTTAGAAAGGTAAGGGTGCTGGGGAAATTAATGGCACATGAGACTTGTCAACTTTTATTATTTAACAATAAGTAATAATTAACGTAAATAAAAAAATAAGTACAATACTTAAATATTAATAACAGCATATATGTAAATTACAACCCTGGAAGAAAGAAAAGAACGAAATATATACATATAAGTTTTGAACTTCGACATTTACTGTATAAATCACCAAACAGTGGTACTGTCTGTCTGTTTGTATTTTTAATTAGCTTGTCAAGTTGATGGAAGTAAAAGTGAATAGTTATTTACTGTTTTTTTTCTATATACTGTTCCGTGTAAAATGTGTCAATTTTTAAACGTAATTGATGTTTGCATAGCGAACAGTTGGACAGGCAATTATTATATTATTGTAACTTTTATAAGTTGACTCCTAACTCAATAAGATATTATGTTGTGCTAATTTCATTACACAACATGAGCTAATAAATACTATAATCTATTACTAGATGTTATTGTTGGGAGGTTCACACAAAATGTACACGATGTATTAAAATGCTTTATTGAAAATTATACGTTTACGTTACATACACATCGCACCTTTGGTGTAAAAAGGCCATACCTGCAAAATGATAACTTTTCAGAAGATAGGTTTAAAGATTCTAAGGCCATGATTTTTTAACCGATTTCGAAAAAAGGAGGTTCTCAATTCGACTGCATTTTTTTGTATATATATTACGCGATTACTCAACACGAACTACCACAACAACAACCTAAAACAAAAAGGTTTGCCTACAGTTGTTACAATGTTACAAGTCATTAGAAAATGAAGAATGATGTGGAACTAAAGTAATTACAAAACCACTTAGAGACAAACATGTCGGGCGTCAAGGATAACTCTTGAGTATTCTTAGAAAGTTATGCGCAGGCCACATCACGAAAGAAGCTAAGCTAAAAAGCTTCGCTCACGTAGCTGGGGTATCTTTTCATACTTCGGTTCACACCGTGAACTAAACTAACCCAACGATCCCGCTAGCTATGTAACGCACGTATCCATAGTCGCTACTTGTTACGTATTTTCTTAGCTTCGCTTTGCATGCAACTACGTGAGCTAAGCTGAGTTAATTAGCTTCGTTCGCGGTGCGGTCTGCGTTTTAAAGGCAATAGATAATAATAATGAATAGTAGGCCCACGTATGCCCTATGGGAATAGTCCGCCAAGCCGACCCAATGCAAGTTGGGACCGTGCAGGTCTTATAGCGATGTTTTCCATTAGGCTACCACTGCTGTATATTGGCATAATGTCACCATGTTATTTTTGTAGGTGAATACACAATTCAATTTCAATTAGTTAATCCGCGTAACCAACGAATCCACTATTTCTAAACTTGGCCTCTTTTCACGTGTATGTTTTTTTGGGAAATAATGTACTATCAACGAAGTAGAAGCCTTAACAAAACAGTTTTGTTCGCAAATGAATATTGTAGCTAGCCCCGTTCTTTATTTTATTACCCAAACATGCTAAAGCACACATACTTACTTGTTCTTTGTATTTTGCTATACAATTTGTTTATTAATTTAAACCTTTTAAAATTTTTATTGAATTCATGTTCAATTATTTTTGTGAAATTACTCCACTAGTTTGTTATAATTATTAATACAAAGATCGAACACTCAGAAAAAATTCCTTCGATCCGGCCGGATTCGAACCGGCCGCTTACTGTGTCTTCTAGCTTACTGTGCCAGTTGTCTTCAATTACTTAAAAAATAATAAAAATAATAATAGAAATTTTCAACTAAAAACAATTCCCAACATTTTATGTATTTTCACACAATTCTAAACGCATCCACACTCAACGTACTCAGGAGGCCACTATGACCAAAGCATGCTAAAATTGTATAAATGTTAGTTGTATGCTTGTATCTGTAATACTATTATGTATTGGTCGTAATTATTGTATATTGTTAATTGTTGATTTTACTCAGATGTGCGTGTTTATTATTTTTTGTAGTGTTAAACAATAGGTGCTATGTTAGAATATCAGCTACAGTCTTCTGTATTTGATGATTAAATTCTCAGTCTTAGTTATAATGACTTGAGTCACTTACGTTATTAACACAAATTGGCAATATTTACCATAAATATACTCTCAACTTTAATAACGTATACGATGGACACCCTACCTCTCTGACCCTTCATCTATTCAATCAACCAAGTACATCAACATACCAAGGCAGTTTCATTATATAACCTATCACTTATTTACCGAAAACATTGATGACATTTTGATGGGGACCTGCGTTTGCTTTACATTTATTACTTCGCAGCGGGCATCGAACAAGTTATACAAAGGTTTAAAGTGTACGTTCTTTACTAGAAGAGCGCAATAAAAAATAGGGTGGGTTATCGGATTTTTAAGCCTTAATTAAATCACATGTCGTTTAAAAAATAAATTGATGAACCTGTGTTATGCTATGGTATTCCTTTGAAAAAAATCTTACCTTCGCCACTGTAGATTTTGAGGCTTTCAAAGGGAAGCCTGTCTATTTATTTTGTCTGTTTTGGATGTCTGTCTATACACAATTTTCTTTTATTTGCAAGAGATACATGAGCAATTTTAGTTGAAGACACATAGACGTACAAAATTTGTAGAACGGTTGGTCATATTAAGCCCTAGCTACCTTTAAACATTCATTACACAAAAGTACTGTCACTTTGAAAATTTTTACATCTACGTCCACAAACTCAATATAAACAGGCAAAAAAGTCACGCGTCCATTGCGCCTCCGATCGCACCGATAATTTTTCAACACACCATCTACTTATTACGATCATAGGCAGAGCATTAACTAACGCAGACTTTTCCATTTTGCCTCCATCTTCGGTTGAAATACGACCTTAATGTATCTCGAACTTAAATTCATATTCCCTTGATAGTTTACGCGGAGTGATACAGGTTACGTCTTGCCACTTTAAGTCTTAAAGCAGGGATGTTTAAAGAATGTTTTTGTAGAATTGTAAAGGGGCATGTAGCAAGTGTTTCTTGCTAGACATCGGTCAAAGAATCGTGACCGGCCCGTCCCCATCACCTGACGTCCACTGGCACTTAATGTAACTTCACTGCAACTTAAAAACGTTTTTAGCATCAACTGTTTTAATCGTATTCGCCGTTTTTGTTTTACTTCCAAGTATGTATAAGATATTTCAAAGTAATCGATGAATTATTTTGACAAGATTTATTATTTCAATAACTTATTCCTAGACACCGAAATAGGGAGTACATTTATCTAAACTTTAATCAACCCTTTCATGTAAAGTACTTAAATAGCAGCACACACTTTTCTTGCTGTAGTGCTGTATTGATTCAATATAAAAGGACCGATGTGTATAAATAATTGTAGCAGTAGAGCTCCCTGTGAAAGAGTTCATCCAGGGAAGTACTGCCACCTTACCTATTTCTGCCGTAGCAGTAATGTGAGCATTACTGCTTTTCTATTTTGAAGGGTAAAGGTTCTGGTGACAGGCGCAGTGGCAGTGCCCCTCAGATCTTTGTGTTTTTAAGCTCTGAGTGGCACTGCAACTGTTATGGACAGGCGTGTCGCTTACCATCTGGCGCACTATTTGTTCGTGCCGTCACTTCGTATCATAAAAAAATATATATTTATCGGTACGTTGTTGATATTTCTTTATGGTAAAGCAGTTGGCAGCAACTACCCAGAAAGCATTTGGAAATCGCACTGTAAATCCTTATTGAGATCCATATAGCGCAACGATAGACCTCTAACTATCATATTCTAATATTTAATTGCGATAAACACTGTCATTGTCCATGAATGTGTTAAAGAATACATATAAAGTGGATAATACCTGTCTTTGTCTTTGAGTTGCGGATACAAGCGAATGTATTTATTATTGAGAAAGTCTTAAATATATTTATTCCACCAAATATAAAATAAATATTTATTATACAAAAGGAGAGCAAAGGTGGACTTATCATTAAAAGAGTTCTATTCCTGCCAACCCCAGGCAGTGAGAATAAAGTTCATATCAAGCCGATAACTACGTACAAAACAGAAACAGAGAAAAATATAATAAACTAACAGTTAAATAAAAAATCTTTGACTCTACAGTGTAAAAGTGACTTAACTTAAATTTTTAAAATTTACAGAAAACTGGTCGGAAGTTTCGTGTTTAGGACTGCATAAGTATGACGGTTTTTCCGTATGAATTGCATTTTTCAAATTTAACTGCAAAAAAATGTGATGCCATCACATTTTTTTGCAGTCAAGTTTGTGTTTCATGAGAGGTGCGATATATAAACCGTTATGATTTACTGACTGTGAATTGGTTGGTTAAGTACGAATGCGACACAAAGTAACACGCACATGATTTCGAGAAAAAGTTTGAGTATTGCAAGTATAGAATGTAACTGCGAAGTCGAATGTAAACTTTATATCTAAGTTGTTATGTGAAGCTTTTAAATGCAATAGCCAAGTAGTAGCTGATGAGTAAGAAGATTATGTCAAATAATAGAGTGAAAGTAGGATACTGTAGATAATTAGAGTGAAAGTAGAATGCTGGAGATATAGCTTTCAATATTGAAACAATAGTTTTTTTAGCCGACTTCTAAAAGGGGGTAAAGGAATTCTCGAAATCAGTTCACATATATCAAAGTAACCGCGTAACCACAGAACAAAATACTAGCTGAAGTGGTTAGTTAGCATCGCACGCGTGACGACCGTGTGGACAGTTGTCAAGCTTCTTGACCTCAGCCCGGCAATTTCGCTTCGTACAGTATGGTTGTGTCATAAGTTTGTTTTTGTTGTCGAGTTTACTTTCTATTCGTTCAGATGTTAGTCAGTCGTTGTAGTCCAGCTACTGGCCGCAAGATGGCAGCACGATAGCAAAAGTATTGAAGTTTCAACGATATAACGACTGGGTGAAGCGATTCTGATAGTAGTAATCGAGGGCTATGTCACTTCCATTGTTTTTTTCTTCCGTGCGCGTAACATACACAAAAAATATAATTGATGGATAACCTCCTCCTTTTTTCAAATCGGTTAAAAATACACGTTCATTATAGGCGAATGAAAAATACAGTTCTGATGAGTATCAAGTTTTTGTGCAGTTTGAAGGTATAATAAGTATTTCAAGGTCGGCGGATACGTTTATCATTATCGCATAATGCCTTAACCTAAATTTCATCATGCAAGACAAGTTCAGCACGTAGACCGGTTAAAGACTGAAAAATGTTTAAATAATATTTAGATATTAGAAGGTTGATTCAAATTTTTTGAAACATCAAATATGCTTGGTTTGTAGAATAAAAATATTGCATATTAGATTTAATGTATAGATTCGTTAATAGCAGTACAGCTTTTTGTGAAAGAGTTTATCCAAGGAACTTCTGTCACACGTATTTCTGCCGCCAATCACTTGAGAACGGTGTAGTTCTCAGGTCGTGGAAGCCAGCAAACGTGCAACCTGTGCCAAAAAAGGAAGCAGAGCTGGCTTTCCATCATCGGGAGACTAGATGTAGACTTGGGTACCACCCCTATATTGTGGATATTCCAAAGATACGCACGAAGCGTTACGTTTCCACATTTATATGGCGAACGGCTATAGAGTTGATGTCCCTGCCTGCAGAATTGTTCCCTGAACGTTATGACTTGAACCTTTTCAAGGCGAGAGTGAATAGGCTTTATTTAGGTGTACATGCTCCATCGTCGACCTCATCGTCACTTTCCATCAGGGGAGATGAAGGTCAAGCGTGCATTTACATTTCATAAAAAAAGTTTTAATGTGAGCGTTACTGCGTTCCAGTTTTGAAGGGTATGAAAGGTGTTGGTAAAATTACAAGCACATGGGACTTGTTAACTTACGTCTCAGGGTGTCGGGCGCAGTGGCATGATGATGATGATGATGTGGCACTGCAACTGTTAAGGACTGGCGTGTCTCTTACCACCAGGCGCACGACTTGTTATACTAAAAAAGTTTTATGATAATTGTATAATAATTAAGGTATCTTTTTTATTGTTTATTTTAATATTATCATAGATTGTTTTACATTTGTTTTACTTTTATTTAGATAAATTATAATGAAATAAATTTATCTTTATCTTTTCTTTATGTTGATAAGTCAATTCCAAAACGGTTAATTAAATATATGCATATAATATTGATTTCAAAGTAAAATAGACCTATAGCATCAATGATATATAGAAAACAAAATTTTCTCATATAGATTAATAACCGACCCTTAACTCTGACTAAAGGTTAAATTAAACTCAAACTAAAAGCAATCTCAAATAATTTCAATCGCCCTGAGAGAACCAGAAAACTGAACCGACACGGAAACCAGAAGCCATTCAGCAATAAGAAACACGATTAGCAAGAAAAAGAAAGAAGGAATCTCAGTGCATCCATAAGAAAAGCACTCGATTGGTTTCGCTTGTTCCAATTTTAATTTTTTTATTTAAAAGTAATGTGCACGTAGGTAAGTACTATATCTATGACGTATGTGTTTTTGATTTCATCATTCAGGGATGGCTGAAAAGTAATATGAAACCATGGTTAGGTACTTTTCTCTCAATAACTCTGCAAGGGAAGTGCACATATTTCATTTTGTTAAAAAGAGACATTAGTCTGTTAAAAAAAGTGCTAGTTGCTCATTTTTTAACATTTTTTTCTTTGAATACGTTGTCCATGCAAAACGAAAATAAACAAAAAATGTGACATATTTCGAAAAAAAAAAGAACAAACGGAAAATTAGTCACGATAGTGGCCGATATGATTTTTTTCCGCTCCTGTAGCTCCCATAGCTCCCGCCAAGTTATTTAAAACAAAAACGCGGAATTTATTTGATTACAAACTAGTGTAAAGTTTTCAAAGTAGCCACCGTAAAGACAAAACGATTTCCCGTGAAAAAATATCAGAAAATTAGGTCACTTTCATTACGAAGGTGCAATGTATGTTAACCCCCTTAAAGCTCAAATGTTTAAATTTATTCTACCGAACTGTCATGCCATAAATAAATCTAACTAAATTTAAATGTGCATAATATTATTTAATAATTTCCGGACGCCATTAAACGCTTGGTGTTAACGGTTTTAGGTATAATTTGCGAAAATTACTCTTAAAACGTGGCTTCTGTACTATTGATGAATATTAATACGTTTTAAAATTAAATGTCGTGTATAATATTTAATGTTCCAATAAATAGGAATTAACGTAATAAAAGATAGCTGTGCCGGTTCGCATAACGCGATTCCTAATACTAACAAACTTGACTAGGAAATTGACTCACAAATTTAGTAGTAGGTACTGAACGGCTTCTTCATTTTCCTGTACTGCAGTGCTTTTAAAACTTTACTCAAAGCTTACTTATACTCTATATATTAGGTGCCCGCGACTTCGTCTGCGTAGAATAAGTACTCGTAGTAGCTTACTGTACTATACTAATTTTCATAGTTTTACTGGTACTCCGTACAAACTGCCTCCGTGGCCGAAGAGTTTTTTTATAATATCAAGTGACGGGACGAACAAGTTGTACGCCTGATGGTAAGCTACATGCCTGTCCATAACAGTAGCAGTGCCACTCAGAGCTTAAAATTGCAAAGATCTGAGGGACACTGCTTTTGCGCCTATCACCATGAGACATAAGTTGACAAGTCCCATGTGCCTGTAATTTCACCAGCACCCTTACCCTTCAAAACCGGTACACAACGCTGACATTGCTGCTTGGTTACTGTAGACTAGGCTGGATGATTTGTATTAGAACTGGCTGGATAAATATAGGTTTGTGTTTAGAATTATATAAAAATAATATGGATTTGAAAAAAAAGAATATTGCGGTTGTTCTAGGAAAAGCTTCGAATTAAATACACGTAGTGAAATTTGAATTATGTTTATTTTCCTCGTTTCTCGTTGAAAAGTATCTATCGGTACGCTAACCCACGACTACGACTCTTACATTACCATGCTGGACTGTCACGCAAGAGGTCCCAGGTTCAGATCCCGAGCCGGGAGAAATATTTATATGGCCTATATTTATTGCTCTCGTCAGTTTGGGTGTAATTTGTGGTTGTCTGTGTGCGTGTTCATGGCACCCGCGATACAGAGTTTCCCAAGTGCGGGGGCTATGAGTGTGTGCGCGTTATACAAATTTTTATCCCCCATTTGATCCCCTTTAAGATTTATTTTTGTGAAAAAAGTAGCCTACGTCCTTCATCAAGGTCCCATCTATCTCTATACCAAATTTCGTCAATATTGGTTCAGCGGTTCAGGCGTAAAAACGTATCAGACTGAGTTACTCACTAACATTTATAATATTACTTTGGATTACTCTATTATCCTATTGTTATTTGTTATTTTTTATCTCCTATCAGTCTTTTCTTTCTTTCATGGTTATAATTTATCTTTTTGTTATCGTATGGATGGTATACACTATAGGTATTATTGGGGCCCGGATGTTATTGCCGCTACCGACGCCGGCGTCACTAGTAGCAGCCGCCATGCTGGGACATGTTTGACATCGTGATAAAAGAATTTGCCAATCGTTGTAGCATACTCGCCAATTGTTGCCCAGAATACGAAAGACGTACAAAGGACAGGCGCCTTTCGTGCACTCCGTTATATTTTACTAATTGGTTGGTTGAGGTTTTGACTTCATATCTCATCACTTTTTCCAACAATGTTCATTTGAATAACATTGTAAAATCGTATTTGAAAAATGGTAGCTAAAAGTGATGTTATTTTTTAATTAAAAATGTATGAATGGTCTATGGTTGCATAGTGTTGTAGGGAAAAAACATTCAGTTCATTTAATTAAAGTTTTTGTATTCAATTAGTAAATCGAAAATTTCAATCACAATCGAACGAGTATAAGGAATTGACGGAAGATTTAAAATTAAGTTTACGGAAATTTTAAATATGCTTCTTTAAGTTATGTAATGAAAACCGCTACTGTGACTCCATTAAACAAATCGATTCATTCAATTAATTAATTGGTTTGTAGTTGGCAGTAAAATTGGCCATCACTAAAACGTCTATGGTTGGATCAGTGACTTGTTTGTTTACTTTTTGTTTAAAATATATTGAAACGAAGTATCTATTTGCATTGTTTGCGGCAACTTTCTACATCGTCTTACCATCTTCAAATATTCAGGTGTAGTAGGTGGACCAACTGGTACTAAAAATATATTTACACATGTGCTTGCCAGACATTTGCTGATCAGCTAGACACAACATTGAATTATTTAAGACTTGCATATTCTTAAAAAAAATAAACAGCGTATTCTTATTATTATCTTTTTATTATTAATTATCACCACGCTACAACAATGTGAGAACCCTAAACAGAATCGAATCATCAAAAACTATAGCCATAATTTACTTCCAAAAACATGATCGACGCTGAATAATTAACACGAAAAATAATTCCCACAACAATCCTTCTCAAGACGTGCCGTTAATGTGCTTGTAACAGTCAATGTCTCTCCATTGTTCAAGATTTAAAATTGCTCCTAATAACTGCCCCTATCTTCCATACACGCGGTGCGACTTTTTTCATAGCGCACCAGCTCGTGTCGTGACTACCCTGACAGCTACTTTTTATCCTCTCTTGCTCCTTTTGCGTGATTGCTCTCTTTGTCTACTCTTATTTACGTGGCCGGCTCCATATTCGCGAGAGGTAAGTAATAGCTGATTATGAAATGCGACAGATGGGGACGTAGGCATAATATGTACATGTCCTCTTGATGCAATTTTTATGCAACAGAGACATAACCACAACCGTTGATTGAAATCTTATTATTTTGTTACTTCATGTTGTGCTTTGTATGGCACTTTTATAAAATTTTATAGTCATCTATCATCTTGATTCATTCATTCACAGATAAACGAAAAACATGTGGTTTAAAGATTATTATGTCAATTTGTATGTATCCTTTTTGGATAAATGAATTTATTTCGTCTTTCTACATTTAGTACCATATACGAAAATTGAAGTTAACAAACGACATTATCAATTTTCGATTAGGTGAATAGAGAAAGGGAGAAGGAGAGGAAGAGAAAGAGTTCATTTACAATAATCGAATATTTATTGAACATGTGTTTATTATAAATATGTTTAATATAGACAATACAATGATAGACGGTTTAGGTGGAGAAGATTTCTTCGAAAGTCGTGTCCTGTTTTGTTTGTTTCCCCTTTTGGATAGCTTTTTTCTTTGGAGAAAAGATTGAAAGCTTTTAGGTCACAAGAGGCTGCAACATGTGTTTTAAATTTAACATGATCTCTCATTTTGTTCCAGTTTCGTTATCTCTGCGTATGTTCCGCTGTAGGCACTTTCAAAAACAACTTATCATCTGTTTCTGTCAAAGAGTACGTAAGTACTCTTTGGCCATAATAAGGTCTTGTCCCTGGTCCTTTCCGCGGAATGCCATGGGAACGGGTAGCGGCGGCGGCCAGTCCCGACTCTACATGACGCGGAATTATTGAGATACACATCACTATTACCCTATTACTGGTGGACCTCTGTGTTTAGTGCAAGAATGTTAAATGTCTACGGTTTACGCAATCCCTATAATAGAGCTGCGTTCTTAAGATTAACTAATTGATGGTTTTGCGTTTTCGTATGGAAATGGACAAAGAAAGCTGCAAAAGCAAAGGGTCTATAAATATTGTTTGCATTTAAATAGTTTGCGTATTCATATAATAACAATCAATTTCTACTATAAAACTTTAGGTAAATTTTTTTTTCAGGTACATAAACTTGGGATTGAAATAACACCTAATAAATATCTACAACCTAATTCTGATGTACTTAGCACTGTGTAAATGTGTGTAGATTATAATTAACTCCAAAGGGTAATATTATTTTAATGTGCAAAAGCAAGCGTAGACATTAAAAACCAGTCCTCATCAATTCAGTTATAAGTCCCAATGCTGGGCAAGGTCTCTTCTCAGGCGAGGGTTTAGGCCATGGTTAGCCACGCTGTAACCAATGCGGGTTGGGGATTTCACACGTTTTCCAAGGGTTGTGATCACGATGTTTTACCTCATCGAACAAATCAAATTAAATTTCACACATGTAAAATAAAGAACAAAAAAGCAACCTTAATTGTACAATCTTTATAGTAAAGTTATACATTTATGTAATCTTAAAACCTAATAGGGTAGTTGTGATGCATAAACTAAGTAATTAGTGTTAGGCATCTTCTTTATGCATTTTTTCTTTATATTACAGCTTAAAAACATGTTTTATATATTTATTTAACAATAAAACATGTTTTAACTACCTCCGTGGCCGAACGGTTACCATGCCGGACTGCCACGCAGAGGTCCCAGGTTCGATTCCCGGGCCGGGAGAAATATTTGTATGGCCTACATGTATTTCTTTCGTGAGTTTGGGTGTAATTTGTGGTTGTCTATGTGTGTGTCCATGGCACCCGCGACACAGGGTTTCCCTAGTGCGGGGCTATGTCGAGTGTATGCGTTATTATTATTATTATTATTATTAAACAATTTTGAGAAATCTAATTTATACATTTAGAAATTAATTAAATATTTATGTCAATCCGCAACGTAGGCTTTGTCAGGGGTCACACATAACTTCCGTTAAATTCAGAGGTGCGAATCCGGATTCGGACCCACGGCCTCTGCTTGAGAAACGGTAGATAAAACCAGTAATAATAATAATAATAACGCTCACACTCAACATAGCCCCGCACTAGGGAAACCCATTAGGTTATCACTTCTTTTAAATGTTTTTTAGTCTATAAATTACATCAACTAACAAGAGTCTTATATCTGCTCTAGTAGTTATAAATAATACTTAAAAGAATTTAAAACAAAAGTGGAATACGGACTTATAATATTAACAACTAGGTATACTTTTTTTAATATTAGAATGTAATTTTGGGTTTAAATCAGGCGCGTTTTCATTCAGTCATTTGTAAGTAAAGCATTTTAATGAATACCGTGAAACCAAATTTTACAATCTCTATATAATTTTTCATATCTTTACATATTTAATCTATTTCAAAGACTTGCACTATAAAAAAAAACTTAAAGAAAATAGAGCTTCCATACATTAACTGGATTTAAAAAAATGTTTTCTATAATATATATAAATGTTTTCTATAATAGCACATTATCGTGTCGTTTGTTAATGTCATTTCATCAATTCTCACGAAATTTTCCTTTGCCTACTAATAAGAAATAATTTTCCCACTATAGATGCCCTACTGAACTACTCTCGAAGTCCGTCAACGGAAAGAAGGATCCATTCGAAACTGTCAAATCGCGTTATCGTACATCTTAGTTCTAGCGTCAATCGACACTCAAATCTTGTAGATCATAGTAGGAAAATGCCCGCAATTGCGGATTTCATGCTTCGAGACTAAGGCCAATGTTGACTAATGAAAAAGAAAAAAGATCATCGTTTCTTTGTTTACCTTTTTTATATAACCTAATCCTAATTATAACGAAGCACAGTATAATCATGAGGATTAAGCAAACAGCACATGATTTCCCTATACTTGTGTGATATCTATAGTTCTTCATTAAAAGTTGTCAGTTGCCTTCAACAAATTAATGAAACCTTATCCTCTTTATGGTATACTATGGTGAGGAAGTGCAGGCTACATGGTGCACTGAACGACAGCGGCACGTGAAAGTGATTAGCGCAGTGCACAGTGCCACGTTGTCGCGCATAGAGGGCCCTTGTGCTGCGAGGAGGTAGGGGCAACGCAGAACACATATTAAAACATACTCATATTGTTAAATTTGCAACAAATGTGATTATCTGATGTCACATGATATTGAAAAGTAAATATATTTAACTGTAATTAAATTCAAAGTAAAATAAGAAGTATTAGGGATACAAAGTTAGGACTGAAATTTTTTAAATAAAAATAAGTTTGTTTATTTATTTTTAAGTTTTTATTTTTATTTTTTAGTACCTATTGTTTTTTTATAATATCAATTGACGAGATGAACAAGTCGTGCGCATGGTGGTAAGCGACTAACCTGTCCATAATATTTAGTTGCAGTGCTACTCAGAGCCATTAAATCGCAAACATTTGAGGGGCACTGCCACCGCGCCCGCCACTCTGAGACATAAGTTGATAAGCTCATGTTTCTGTAATTTTACCAAAATATAGGTACATATAGATAATTGCCATTCGTTTTTCCACAATATAAGTTTTAGAAGACATCCAAGGTCTTAAAACAATATTTTCCCCTATTATCCAATGTACCCCACATTCCCCGAAGACAGCGGCGGCGATGTCGTCTCTGATCGAATTTCACTCCTTACAACGACTTCTTTGTTCCACCATTACACCAGAACCGAGAACAAAATACACAATGTATTAGCGGCACTTCGCAATGCAATTCCAACGGACACATCTGTTAATTACTACTCCGAATTCCAATTATCATGACCTCCACTTACATGAATTGATTACCAAATCTTAGTTCTTTTAGAACTGGTCAGCGCTATGTTAGGACCAACTTAATGTGATCCATGTTTGTAAAATAATCATAGGGAGATGTGGTTTTATACATGTCGGTGGTAGGGCAGTGCCAAATTTTGTGAAACCCCCGGTAATTGCAAGACAATGCGTTACGAGTCATAAACGTTTGACGCGGTAATACGAAGGGATACAATGGGGTCGTGTCGGGCTAAAGTGTGCCTCTGAAGTTCTTTGTTGTTTGTCTTTGTAATGCCTTGCCAGTAGCACGGGGTTATTAGATTGCGACATTGGGTCTAATACTGTGAACGTACGGTGTCATAATGTGATCAACATTAAAAATAAGGATAAAGAACTTGTTTCACAACCTTTTAAAATAGAATGGCACACAATAAGGTTTGAATTTGCAAGTCCCACCTAGATCACTTAGCTGTCTTTCAAATGCTTGTAAAAATCGTAGACATATTTCAACCTCATTAGAATTATCCAAACACGACAGGATAGACTTCACGTAGTGATCATTTAGTGCAACAATTTGCGCAAAAATTACCTATATAGCAAACTTTCGAAACACCACACCACTCCAATAACAAATTTAATTTGGCAATACAGGAAATCTCGAAAATGTTTACAACCACTCAATTCAATGCGATTGTAGGGTAATAATCGAACAAACTGAAATCCGGCAACTTTCAAAACAGCCCTCAAACAAAAAAAGTTAAACAAAAACTCGAGCTACTCAAACTGAGCGTGAAATATGGGAAAAAATACTGCGCAAGTGAACAACGGCCTTATTCAATGCTTCATAAAAATATGATTGACATGTTTCTTAATATGACATCTTTTCGAGCGGTGATATTTTTTTGTCGCACGTAACCAAGTACATTATACTGATTTCGAAACGTTGTAACATTCGCCCCTATTTTCACTAAAACGCAACCCTACGCCGCAAGACTTAGAGAAGAAATTTACGCACAGTAAGGTTTAGAACTTTAGCAGTGGCATTAGAAAGGAGATATTAAGTGCTCAGTAATCCAATTTCATGTTCTTTGTCAAATTTCGGATGTGTATTATATTTCGGAGCCATCATGTTTCCCTTGAATATATGTTTGGATATATACTTATAAAGGGCCTATTGAAGGTTTGTCCCTTTGTCCCTGTCCTATGTAATGACATGGTTAAAAGATGCCGCAGTTTTTGTTATTTTCGTACAAAATATGGCATTATGATTTCATTGTTAGTAGTAAGTATTAATGGCAATATTGTGCAATACATCTATCCAAATTTTCTAAATTTTCTATCAAAAGGTTTAAGTTTGTGTTCACGAAACCTTAAATTTTCATAAATTAATATCTAAATTACATACAGTAATTGATAGGTAATAATTCAGTTGTTGCCTAAATTACTATCAGAAATAGGACAAATTCAGGTTTTAAGATTTTCGTGGTAATTCCTTGAACTATTAGGTATCATTATATTTTTTTTATCTGGCTTCCGATAAAAAACTAGATGAAAATAAAAATATCGGAAGAACTATATAAACTAGGTTTTGTAACTAGTGACAGTTTCTTTTTAGAATAATCAACTATAACAAAACTGCAACCAAAAATGTGTAAAAACAAATTTACCGAAGGATCGCATATCGTGTATAAAGCAACGCATTTGATGTAATAAGGCTACATTTGTAAAAAATTATAACTTTATAGGAGAAACGTTTAAAAATTCGACGAACGAAATCAGTCCATAACTTTTATTCTTAAATACAAGAGTTATTTTTAATTTCATATATAGATACATAATTTGTTTCATATACAAATAATATAATTATGTACAAAAGCACTTTTGACGTATGTCTACAATATATTACAAGTGTCCTTATTATATCAAGGGTATGGGTAATATCAATAAAGTTAATCAACATTATTTTCGTCAACGTCAGTAAATTCTCAAATGCAATCTAATTGTCTCATTTAGTGTCAGTTCCGCGAACTTAAGTCGTTTATTACAATTTGCAGTGATACGGTCAGATGTGATACGACAAGTCGGTCCTTATTGTGTCTGTGGGTCAGCATAACCAACGCAGTAGTGAAGGGGTTATCGTGGATGACCCCATGACTCAATTTTGCCTATGAGAAATGTTAACATGTGATATAAGATCAGACATGTTAACGTTTAATTTTGTTAAGTAGGTTTTAATTTTGTTTATAATAATAATACATTTTTATTCAAAAACACACCTTAGCCTTATAGCGTGCGTGCGTGCGTGCGTGCGTGCGTGCGTGCGTATGTGCGTACGTGCGTGCGAGCGTGCGCGTGCGCGTGCGCTTGTGTGTATAAAATCCAAAAGTGATTGCGTAAGTAATAATATTTCAAGTAGTTCATCTGTAGCCGCGTAGTCGAGAGTCTTCAGCCAATTTTGCAATTTACACTTCAGTTCGTTTCTTCATATATGTAGTTTTTTTATTTATTAAAGAGGTAGTGTTATTACCAAAGATCAGAACAGGTCGCATGTTTGGGTATTACGTTTATTATTATGTTATATTGTGGTGATAAACAATGTAATAATGATAATAATGTGCCCGACCACTACATCAATTGCCTGGTCTCACACTAGGGAATGTCGTCTGTTCTATGAGTACCAGAGCAATGGAATTCACTCTGGGGCACTTTCAACTAAATCCAGGACAAAACCAATTTAGAAATGTTCATTTCCCAATTAGGTCATACCGGAAATCGAATCCGGATACTCTTAACCAACACCCACAGTAAAAACCATTGAGCCACCGAGTTCGTCAAATGATGTAGGTATTATTAAATAATGTAGGGTTATTTATACATTTTTGTCTCTCCCATGGATTAAAATAATTTTAGTTAGTTAACTGCCTCCGTGGCCGAACGGTTACCATGCCGGACTGCCGCGCAGAGGTCCCAGGTTCGATTCCCGGGCCGGGAGAAATATTTGTATGACCTACATTTATTTCTCTCTCGTGAGTTTGGGTGTAATTTGTGGTTGTCTATGTGTGTGTCCATGGCACCTGCGACACAGGGTTTCCCTAGTGCGGGGCTATGTTGAGTGTGTGCGTTATAATAATTATAAAATAATTAAAATAATAATTATGAATTTTTAAATGTGAGTGGCGGTATTCCTCGACAATAGAGCAGTCGGCCGGGCTCAGGGACTCAGGGTCAAGAACCAGCGAACAATACGTGTCGTATTTCAACGAATATGGCTCTTTTAAAATTCAACTAAGATTGAATTACATATTTTGTTTTTGTTATCCAAATTACATGCTTTCGACTGTGGCTCTAATGGCAAAAATTGTAGATAATTCTTCAACGAAATAGGGATGTGATTTTTTGTAGTAAGTATTAATGTCATCAAGAATTTTTATCACTCGTGCTGGTTACATGGTTTTTCTCCACTGACTAAGTTTGTAATCGTCTTGACTTCGCAAATTACCCACCAACCAAGAAAACTAAAAAAGGAAAGTCCCTTGTTCGCCAGGTCAATGCAGTATGACTACGCCTTTATAATGCAAATGTCACATTGCAACGACGACGTGCCCTAACTAGAAGACGTTCAGATATTTGCCGACTACATGACATACATTTTTCATTTTTATCTCTGACACTCTTATCATCAAAACCATATGGTCTAAAATCGAGATTGAAAACTGTATAGTTAAATGTGTAATTAGATGTTCCTATTGTAATTAAAGTCCAATTTTGTTTGATAAGAAAATCTGTACTTATGGTGTATTTTAAATACAATAAACAAACGTTTGACAATTTTACAGGTATCTAGTTACCAGGGTTGTTGCAGAAGCAGGTTGTTTACATATCAGCGGATGCAGATGCGGATGAAGATTTTTTGACCTTAACATCAGCGGATCGGAAAAAATGTACGTCTCGAAAAATGTACGTCTTTACTGAATCTACGTACCTATATGAAAAAGCTTATATTTTCTTTGGTATTATTACATCAATATTATATACATATATTGTTTATATATTATTTCAATGACTTTGTGACATTTATTAACAAAAGAATCAATCTTCACGAAAACAATCAATCTGCCTAGCTTAATCGTTGTGGAATTTCATCACCGTTGTATGTTAAAGACAACAGCTGGGCGGCTTTTTCGGCTTAGGGTAAAACTGGGATAGATGCCGCAGGGGGATAGGTGCTTCGTATTCAAAAAACCTAACTTCCCCAAATCGCAACAAAGAATAAATAGTTTAAATAAGGAGTACAGACACCACTCATCAAAGTTCCTGCAGGGCTTCGTGTGGAATAGACGCGTTTAGCTTGTGCATGCGTTTATCTCCGCGACGAACCCGACAAACGGTTCAAAACTTCAAATGCAAGTATTTACTGTCGCATAACTTTGCAAGTTACAATAAATTCCGTTTTATTTTTATTATAACTATACACTGGTTCATTAACTGCGCACCTAGGTGGCAATAATCGCTCTTTTGTAAATAGCTCAGTTAAATAATAAAAGGGCATCTATTCATATCGAATAGGATAGTCGCCTCGATTTTTCGCGGTATAGGTGCCCTTGGGGGGCAAGGGAAAAGACAAGAAAGTTGGGAAAAGAAAATTAAAAAAACATCTTATTTTAGTGAAAAAGACAAGTAAATGATAACAGTTTAAAGATAAGTAAAAGTACCAAAAAGACAAATTATTAACTGTTCAAACAGCGAACATTTTGTATATAATGTTTTGATAGCTACAAAAATACGAAGTGAAGTAGGTAGTAACTTTAAATACGTATATATTTATTATTAAAGATATAATGCGTATATACAATACATTAAAGATTACAAATAAACATTTTATTATGTATTTTTCTAATTTTATTCTAAAGTGTTATCTATCCTTGTTAGTATTTTTATCGTGTGGCGTCTATCTATATAGGTAGGCGTCTATCCTCAAAAAAATAGGTTTGCAAAAAGGCAATTTCTTCAAAATCAGGAAATGTTAGATCAATAAAATTAAGTCTTAGTGTAATGTAAAAGATTAAACTAGTTATATCGATAGGAATTATTCATGGTAAACTAATTTTGTTTTTATTTGATTAGGAGGCCCTTTCAAAAAGTGGGGCATCTAACCCGATTTTACCCTACAATCTGTTTCTGGAAGGTTCCTAGATTATTCCAGCGTGTCTTTTAGGTCATGTCACGACTCGAATATCCGCAATGAATATCAGCATCGATGAGTGCTGATGCTGATGCGAATGTTTTAATTTATTCAGATTATCAGATGCTGATATTCACAACAACCCTACTGGTTACTATACTCAACTCCTATACCTCACATTGCTGGGCATGAGACGTCTTTATAAGGCCTTTAGGCCATATTGACAGCCCCAACAGATATATATTTCAGCAGTTTTGTAAAATTTCTGCAATTTACAGATACTCCCTCGTGTTTTAAGTTATATTTAATTCTCAGTTGCACAAATATTTGAAAAAACTGGAACCTAGTTGGCTATTAGACCCGCTTGTAAAACAAGTGGCCATAAATTCATTTAATGGGCATTATTATACCCTTCGATAATATTCCGGACGATGTTTAAAATACCAATAGAAGGGAAAAACAAGACGTGCGCTTGGTAGTAAGCCACACGCCAATCCAGAACAATTGCAGCGCCACTCAGAGCTTTAAATCGCAAAGATCTTGGGGGCACAGCCATTGCGCCCGTCACCTTGAGACATAAGTTGACAAGTCCTATGTGCCGTTACCCTTCCAAACTGGAACGCTGTAATGCTCACATTCCTGCTTAGCTGCAGAAATAAGTAACGATGCAGTACTTTCCTGGACGAACTCTTTCACAAGGAACTCTACTGCTACTAAAAACTTACGAGCTTAAAACTACAGTGAAACTAAAACTTGTTCAAATAAAACTTATGCAGCTTCTGTGTACTTAACAACGCATACCACATAGATGACAAAAATCCGTGGTGATGACCCGTTTAGCTCTTCTTTTGTTGTCTCATCTATATTTGAAATAAATATTATGAACATTTCAAGTTCAATAAAGAGCAACGCCTAGGTACTTACTCACAGTAGTTCTTAATCATTCTTTTCAGTGAAATCTGCCTTGCGAATGAGTAGTAGACTTTAACCAATGTGACGATTTCAAATGTAATTTACTTGCCTGTAAAATAAATATGTATTTAAATTTTAATTTGGTTTGTCAATAAAACTGTAAATGTTTTTAGTCAACGCGCTACAATGATACCAAGGTGGATCGGCTGTCGCATTGCAGCGCGACTCAAGTCTGTAGTGGTAGAGTCCCTTGTGAAAGAGTTCGTCCAGGGAAGTACTGCCATGTATAGTTATTTTTGATCATTACTGCGTTCCAATTTTGAAGGGCGAGATTTGTCATCTTATGTCTCAGAGTAACGGGCGTAGTGATTAACAGGCGTGTCGCTTAACACCAGGCGCACGACTAGTTCGTCCCGTCATTTGGTTACAGAGAGAAAAAGCTGACCTCAATAGTTCGTGGAATTAAATCAGTTTACTAAGTTTTATTGAAATCGGTTACCGGAAAGTGCGTGAAACCGGTTTACCCCTAGCCACCCTTAAAGATGGAATATTTACTTCAAATTTAAATGGCACCAATACTATCAGCTAATCCGCTAACTATGACGTGGCTAAGTGACAAACTATTTTTTTGAGATGTCATAAAAAAGCAATAACCCAGGGGGCCTACCACAACCTCTTAAAACAATATTACTATAACCTTACATTGACTTTTCGTAGCATGACGCGCTTAAAGTAAGCTTATTATAATGTTAAAACTATGTTGTTTTATTGGCAGCTTTGTGACTATTCATTTACTCAGTTCTACAGTACTATGACGCGACTTTAACATTAAAGTAATACTGTTCTTATGTCAAATTTAGCAATCTTAAAATAATTACTCGGACGCAGTGGAAACAATTTTATTTTCGAATTTATTGTCTAAGTATTGATTTGTAATGATAAAAGTTATGTTGAACTTATTTATTTACATAAATCTCTTTACTATTTTGTTTATTTTTTATTTAATAGTACACAGAAAATAATTTCTCGTTTAATAAAAATACGCGATCTTTATTTTGTAAAATTATAACAGCGACATCTATATGCTTCTTGGCGACACTAATAGTTGACACTAGACTGTAATTCCGAATTCACAACGTAATTATCAAGACTCAGCTTGTTTTATTTATTTTTCTTCGTGAAAATGCGGAAAAATAATTGAAAACAACGTAATAGATTTTGTTATTATATACTTTTCTTTTTTTAACACTTAATATTCTCTGAATGTAAATAACATTAAGTACTTAAACATTATACTACGATAAGACGATTCGGAACATCAAAAAAGAAAGAGATGGCATTACATAGTTCATATAGCGTTATTTCTTTCCTATTTTTAGTAAGGAATAGACAATATTGGGAAATCATTCGTTCTTTCAATCATATAGCAATGATACATTACTTGGTTGACAGGTTTGTCATAGTACGAATATGGGTAATATTATATTGAGCTTACTTTATGCTTACATTGAAATCAGATTGTTTTTGGAAAGGTTATGGTAGGCCCCCGGTTTTCAATATTGAAATTGTTTAATGATATTTGAGCTATGCATCGATTCCGGTTAAGTTCCGATAAGTCGTTACACACGTTACGTTACGTAAACACGTTAACTAATTCTAACTGTTTTTTTTTTTGCAGTTTAGAATGGACGTTTGACCATTTGTCAGTTAGCCGCGTTTTAGTTAGTGGACGGCAAAATACTGAAGTACCTTCTTTCCAACAAAAAAAAAATCATCAAAATCGATTCACGAATGCCAATTAACAAAGGTCGGAGTTATCGCGTAACATACATTTAAAAAAAAGAAACAGTCGAATTGAGAACTTCCTCCTTTTTTTGAAGTCGGTAAAAAAGTCTTATGTCGTAATGTAGCGCGTCGACGCGAGAGGCTTCACTGTGTGAGAACTGCATTAAGTGTCATTTCAGTCTTCTACAGCCATATCTACAGTAACCAACCAATTACTAAATTGGTCACAGGGTAGTTTACGATTGCGAATGTTTAAAATTGAAACAAAATAATAATTAGCAATAAATCGGACCGTGGCGACCGTCGATCGCTCGATTCTCCCTCACGATTATCGATTATAATCTATGTATGTGTGCAGTAGTATCGATTACGTTCTTTGTAGTGGTAAATTAACACGGAGGCGTGTGTGCGTGAGTATAGGAACAACAGATTTATTGTTAATGGTGTCCTGAACATAATTAAAATGGTTGATGTTTCGCTCGACCCAAGCGGCCGACGTCCTTCGCTCGTGCCTTAGGTTAAGTACAAAAAGCAGAAGCTGCTATCCAAGATGAGAATACGTAATATACCAGTACCAATAGCCTGGTCTCGAACTAGGGTACCTTGTACTATGAGTACCAAAGTAACGGAATTTATTCTGGGGCACCTACCCAGACAACCCAAACCAAAACCAATTTAGAAAAATTAATTTCTCATTTTGGTCCTACCGGGAATCGAACCCGGGACCTTTCCGTCCAGCGCTCACAGCATAAAACGTTGGGGCACTGGGGTTGTCAATCAGTCATATCAACAGTCAACCACTTGGTTTTATCTAACATTAATTAAAAAACTACGAATTAAATAAGGAAACAGTACCTATAGGATATAGTGTAGTAATTAAAATCAAGTCGAAGTGGAGGCCTATTCGTCTAGAGTGGCGTCTAGCTTTACTAACTTATTTAAGGTAGAGGCCACTCTAGACGAATAGGCACTTCGACTCTATTTTAATTATCTTTAATATAAATATAATTTTCATTTTAATGTTTTATTTCCGGTCATAGTTTCAGCCTCATCAAAGGTAATCAATACGCTGAACTGAGTACCAACCTTCACTAGTGGAAGAAGCACCGCAGTCTTCTTGCTTGTGTGAACTTGTTTATTTATTTATAAAGGTATACCAACAGATTTAACAAATATGGAATTACAAATTAAGATGTGGCTTCAAAGTATTGTCGACAGTTTTTTATTGCTCATGTTCTTTGGTTTTTGATCCATTTTCTCAATCTAAAAAAAAAACCGAAATAGCTCAACCTCTGTATTATGAGATTACTCTGTGCTCGGCATAGTGTTATAGATGATGGCGCGATAAGCCAGAGCGATGGACTCTCACCTTGTGCGATATGTAACCCCATGGCGCCATCTGCCCTCACTTTAATATAGTGTTATAGAATATTACCAATATATTTATGCAGCTGGGGAATTTTGATATTATACTTTTCTTTGACTCGAGAATGAAAAATTCGCAGTTTTAAAAGCACTTCCACGCCATTGGATGAGCTGGTTACCATGTGGTATCCTTGTTGAAAAGTAGTAAAATTGTGGGTGGATAGCATAGCGTTGTATGTTTTTTTATGATATACATTATAGCTTAATATGTAAATGGACTGTATTAATAAGTTTGTTAAAATATAATTTTAATATATTATATTATACGCTATTGTTAAATTTTGTACAGCCTGTTTATTGGTATTCATCGATATTGGATTGTATGGTCATAGCTTCAATATTACTTTCAATGGATTTATAAAGCATTTACATTTTTGGTTCCTAACAGAGCACGACCAGAAATTAATATTTTATATTTTGTTGTAACCAATTTGAAAAAATATTAATTTAAGTATTTGAGATATTCGAAATATGTTAAGATTTTTGTAATGGAAATTTTGAGGCTAACGAGCAGACGAGTCACTTGGTGAGCGATGAATGATCATGGAACATAGACGACGATGACATCGCCCATGGACATCCTGATACGTCCGTTCCCTGTTGATTTGATTTTTGAACCCCATGTCATAGAGTAAAGGAAATATTTCATGAGCGAGATATCTTGTAGGTTCTAGAAAGGAACGAACGTATTACCCGCGTGGTTTTACAATGCCAGACATCAAGGGTGTAGAGATGGTCTCTACTCCTTTGGCGGGAGATCCGTGGGAACGTGACAGTGGCAAGATCGAAAAATTAGTCTGAGCTCTCGCCATTATACAGACAGTAGAACAAACACAGAGAGCCAACGTCCCTCCGTAGACTATGGAACTCCAAACTAAAAAGAATCTTTTTGAAATAATGGACAGACTTGTATTCCTTTAGTGCTGGCAACACATAGGCAGCCCACTCTGACTATGCAAATGTCCATGAACAACAATAACGACCTCCCATCAAACTCGTCAACTCGGTTGAGTGCTACTTTAAAAAATTTAATCTAGTTTAATAAAGTTCTTAGGTTTTCGCGATTGTTATACATAGGAATGAAACTATTTTTCCGGATTTAAATCGCGTATATTTGTTATACGCGATATGTATATACGCGATTTAAATCCGGAAAAATAGTTTCATTCCTAGTTTAATAAATACAATTTTGAAACCTGACAGTTTTTTTTATGATATCAAGCGATATGGGACCAACAAGTCGTGCGCCTGGTGGTGACAGTCGTAGTTTTAAATCGCAGCAGTCTGATTGGTGCTGCCACTGCAAACGTCACAGTCAAGTCAAGTCCCATGTGCCTGTAATTCTGTATTCCTACATGACGGTAGAAATAGGTATGGTGACAATACTTTTTTGGACGAACTCTTTCACAAGGAACTCTGTTATTACTAGAAAACTAGTGTGGCTAGTGTAACTTTTTGACATAAATATTCTCGTTCCCTGTCTTCCCTTAAAAACCTCGCAATATGGCTAAGGTCCAGATCATGCTTGTGATATATTGTAAGACGTTCAGAGTCAAAGTTAATGTGTAACGTCAGAGTTCACGACACTCAATCACAGCAACAAAAATTGTTACCCCCAAAAACAATCGCGAAAACAACATTGTCAACTTCTGAGAAAAACTAATCACGCGTCAATTTACGTGGACCGTGAGACGATTAATCAAAATTCCACCACGAACTTAATTATTAGACACGAGTTTATTTAATTTATTTCATCGGCCGATACGTTCTGGGACGTCCCGAATATCGGATGGTAGTGCCACGCCTTGCCATTACGGGCCAAGCGAGCAGTGATGGGATATCCCAGTAACCAAGTGAGTTAGCGACGGTGATGCATTCAAATCGATGAATTTCTTTCTGAATCTTTTTCTATCGACGTATTTATTATGTGTGAATTGCACTATATTGTACAAAGTCAACAGCACATTAAGGACTAAATTGTTCGGATACCGCCTCCTGAGCAACGGAACAAGATCCGTCAATGTTTAGCTTGATATGCTGGTATCCGTACTACATAACGCATTATGGTGTTCTATTTCCGTTTCGACCGCTAGTTGTAATTTTAAAGTTTACCTCCTAAATTAAAGGAGGAAAGTACACTATGAATGGTGGAGTTTAAATGAGTGGTGAAATTCAAAAAGACCCATCGCATCTTACTTATAAAGCTACCTATTAGTACCTACATTCTCACTACATTACTCTAGAAAAAGATTGACCTAAACATTCAACTCGCGTAAAATTTGCAATCACTGAATCAAATTCAATTGATCCAATCTTACTGATACGTTTTTCCATACCATCGTTCCACGGGGACGGGTCGCCGTTAGTAATATATCATGTGGAGGAAATTACCACGGCACTTACCACGCGTTTAAACAAAAGCGAAGGTTAAGGTTTGGATTATGAGATGATCAGTGATTAAGAGGACGGTAGTTTTTGGAAGACAATTAAAAATTCTAATTGGGAAAGGTACATCGACAACTTAGCTAGAAACTGGGCCGATGCAGGTATAAAAATCGATACCATTTCATTGAGTAGACTGCATTAGACAATAGGCTAGTACTAGGGGTCAAATATATACGTTAAGGGCTTACGACGACGAGAAAGTCAATCTAAGTTAGAAAATATCTTAAATGATTAGTAAGTCTAGAATAATGATGATCATTTTAGTAGCAGTATACCCTTACCTATTTCTGCCACCGAGCGGTAACGTGAGCATTTCTGTGGTTTTGAAGGGTAAGGGTGTTGGTGAACTTACAGGTACATGGGACTTGTTAACTTATGTCTCAGGATGATGGGTGCAGTGGCAGTGACCTTCAGATATTTGCTATTTAAAGCTCTGGATAGCACTGCAACTGCTATGGACAGGCGTGTCGCTTACCACTAAACGCACGACTTATTCGTACCTTCTCTTGACATCATAAAAAAAAAGAAAACAACGTAGATAGTTTAGGGAATAATAAACCATTATTTGTAGGTTATGAAATAAAAGAACATTCGTGCTCCCCCATACAAAGAAAACACGATTTAAAAAGAACTCATTAACGCAAACAATCACCTAATGACACAAAATTAAAATCTCTCTAACAACAAAATACATGAAAAATTACAAGAAGCGAAAACAATAAATTTAAAATGCTAACGACATGTAAACTTAATGAAACATCGGCTAGCAGAACATATGGTCAAGGCGATACACCCTGGATTGAAGCAAAACGACCATCCATATCTCATAACCGTACGAACAAATCGTATAACAATCACCATTTTTCAATCGGTTTTTATCAGCCCACAATTAATAATTCGTAAAAATCATTAACGACCGAGACAAGGGAACAAAAGTCGCCGTCCTTTGTGGCATGTCGAGAGTTGTATAAAAAAGGAGAGGTGGAAAAAAATTAAAAAGAGCAACGGAGTACCCCGCAGGGCGGTACCGCGGCCGAGCTGTGTTCACTAAACCAACACGGGATGTGTCGACACAGGGTATCTGTCTGTGCCGCTGCGCCCGCGTCGCCGCCGGTTCCAACGTTACCGTTTTGGCAATCCGAGTCGCTGTTGAGGATAATTGCAGTCTTGATTTTGTCTTTTTTTGGAGTCATTCTTGCAAATATTGTGTACTTAGGTTCGCTATAAGACCAGAATAAGAGTAAGTGACAGTAACAATAGACTGTTTTGTTAAGCGTTACAATATTAAAAAAAAAATAGTTGGAAATGAAACCATTTTTTCGGATTCGGATACTCTATTTTTCACTATACATAGTTACAAAATTAATAACCGTTATAACTGTAGTGAAAAATAGAATGATTTGCATTAATTAATATTAGACATAACTGGTTGAAGACTTTACCATCTCAATCAGCCGTGACCAAGACACCTGAAGAGGACCAGAAACGTTGGTTTGTTTGTAAATCTATTATTTTACGGTTTAGATCCGAAACAATTGTTTCACAATCTCAATGTGTACACAAACGCGAAAACCTAAGAAAAAATGATAATGTTTTTTGCACTGTAAAAAGTAAATCGTCTGGAAAGGTAATCTTTGACTATATATCATAAAATCATGATACATTGTTCTTTAGACACATATATATTCTGGCCGTAACCAAATCTATCAATTCTCAACAATACAATTAATATTAAAAGGACGTCAACGTATCTAATGGCATTCTGCGCCGGCGCCGCATCAAAGACGCTCGACACTTGCATGAGGATACCACCCGCAGGCTGCGCCTAGTGGTGACAGTGTTGCCTACAAGGAGCCTCTATAAAGCTTTAATATAGTGTAAGACTAAGTCGTTAACGGGTTTTATTTTCATTATACATTTTTCAATGTAATCTGAAAGTCTTGAATTTCTTCCTTCTTAGCTTTTTGTAACTTACATACAATCTCAGATAATCTTTAAATATAAGCGTTCAAATGACTGAAGTTATTTTTTCATATTAATTTCACTTTTAAACTGCCTCCGTGGCCGAACGCTGCCACGCTGCACTGCCACGCAAAAGTCCCGGGTTCGAGTCCTAGGCCGGGCAAAATATTTGTATGGCATTTCTTTCTCTCGTGAGTTTTGGTGTAATTTGTGGTTGTCTACGTGTCTCTCCATGGCGTCCGCGATAGAGTTTCTCTAGAGAAAGCGGGGCTATGAGTTTGTGCGTTATTTATTCGTCATTATTTGTTTTATCTCCCAATCCCAAAACTCGTAAAAGTTCAACAATAACTTGCAATACATTAGTTAACTTAAAGATGAAATTAAAAATTTGAAAAATCATCTACATTAAAAATATTAAATGGGTATGTAAGTAAGTATCATTCATAACCAAAAAATAATCGTCTGTCCTCACAGCTGAAGCATTAGCCATAATAGGAAATGAAACTGTTTGTTGTCGTACATTTGTTTTTGTCAAACAAACTAACGTTTAAGGCTACTTACAGGTCCCGTGGTCACGGCTGAATGACCGCGGCGATTTTAAATATGAAAACAAAAAGTTTCATATCCAATGTAGCAATCGAAACGTAAGTACTCAGTAGCTATAATATTAAATTAATGATTGCGTCTGGGACTGCTCTAATTTGTTTGCATTTTTAAAATCATTTAACGACGGTCCCTGATTCAAATAAAATAAAATTATGGCTAGTACTACGGGCTGCAGTGGCACATCAGTGGCGCTGACTAATTTTCATACAAAATGTAGTTTTTTTATAATACCAAGTAACGGGACGAACAAGTTGTGCGCCTGGTGGTAAGCGACACGCCTATCCGTAACAGTTGCAGTGCCACTCAGAGCTTTGAATCGCAAAGATCTAGAGGCACTTCCACTGCACCCGTCACCCTGAGACATAAGTCTCATATGGCTGTAATTTCACCAGCACCTTTACTCTTTCAAACCGGAACGCAGTAATGCTAACATTCTAACTGCTTAAGGCAGAAATAGGTACGATGGCAGTACTTCACTGGACAAACTCTTTTCAAAAGAGTTCTACTTTTACTAAAAGATAGACATAATACCAACTTTGGTTATAGGAATGCAAATGATAAAAATTGAGAAATTTAAAAACCGACATCAAAAATCTGTGGAATTACAGCTATTTGCCAAGTTTTATTGAAATCGGTTACCCAAAAGTGCGCGAAACCGGATACAATAGTTTACCACTCTTAAAGGTCGAATATTTTCTTTAAATTGAAATGGGACAAATACTGAGGTACCCTCTTTCCAACAAAACAAAAAGAATCATTAAAATCGGTTCAGAAATGGTAGAGTAATCGCGTAACTTACACAAAAAAACAGTCGAATTGAGTACCTCCTCTTTCTTTGAAGTCGGTTAAAAAGTGCACCAAATTCACGCCCTTGTGACTGCAGTCGTAACGAATCAAAAAGTATGGTTTCAGTGCAAACTCGAAGTTTCTCGAATGACGCAGTCATCAAACAAAAGAAAGATATCGGTCAATTCACTCAAGCTATGACACATTCAAATATGCATACACTCCTTGTAATAATTAACGCGTTTGCATTTTGGTAAGTTTCGAGATATTACGCTGATTGTACTTAACAATAAAACTGAAACTGAATAAGATATCTATTTCTCCTATAGCACGCCCTGTGGCGGAAGTTCTCAGTAGAGGTCTGTGCCCACTTTGCGCGGCGCCCCCAGGCCAGCTACTTATTTATTATTTTATTTTAAGGGTTCTGAGCCTTGAGCTCGCCCTCTAATCCGGTGACGCAGTCAAGGCCATCAGCGCCCAACTGCAAAATGTCCTTCACAAAAAAAAATACTATTCGAGGTTTGACTGGAGTATCAATAAATAGTGATTACAAGTAATGTGGTGTCTTCCCTAAGTAACACCCAATACAGGTGCATCAAGTGAATAGCTATAGGTCAAGACTGAAAATCAGCTTATATTATGGTTTGTGTTTTATGGATAAATAAATTACTTTTTATTTTCTTTATTTTATATTTTACTTAATAATTTCCACGATTATCCTCAGGCCATGTGTCCGATTTATCGATTCTTTCGAATTACTTTAGGTTTGTCATAGTATCTCTGTAAATATAAATTATAAGTTTATATCTAAGAACTAAAAGAATAAGATATAAAAAACCTCTTATTGGAGGTTGTACGTTTCGCTGATTCCAGATATGTTAATAACTCAATTACGCTAAAATTTCGATTACGTCACTTATGATACAGGATAGTAGCACAGTACAGACAGTCAGACAATGACGTCAAACTTACATTACTACTCTTTTTTCATCTGGACTTACAAATGCGTTATAAATTGTTATACACAACATCGTACCACCCGCTAGCGCCAATTGCGTGGTGACAGCTTCGACGTTTAAATGACTAACATGCTACAGGGCAGGCCTGGCCATCTTTGTACATGACTGTACTTTATGATAAACGAATTGGATTAGGAGTTATGAACCTATGGGCGTTATTTAATCTATCAGTTATATTGACCTTGACGATGACTTATGGTGCTCGTATAGATGAGGGTAATGGAAAACTAATGGCGAATAAAGGACTCGTAAGAAGTAAACTAGGATACATATATGATATTGATGTAATAATACTAATAACCTAATTCATAAATCACTAAGAAAAATTTTTCCCATCCAGCTAGATTCAAACCAGCGCCTCCAGCATACTTTGCTTGACGCGCTCCCCATTGGGGTTGCCCTCTAGACAATTGTTGAAAATCTGTGCGTTGCTTTTGGGCAACACCATGTGCTGCAGCACTCAAAACTTGCCATTCATTAATTACCCGATATAAGTTGTTCATTATGTACAGGGTCCAGCTTGACACATAAGATTTAAATCCAACTCTATGCCGCTTAGGATAAGACCGGTCCATAGTACGAAATGTCAAGCTTGACGTGCTTTTGACTGTACATTTATTTGATTTCCTTCCTTTAAGTTATATTGTTTGTTTTGTTTTTTTTCTTCTTTTTCTCTTACTTATTATTTCCTACTATTGTGTGTACTTGTGAAAAATCAATAAACGTGTTCTATTTATCTATCTAATATACGGAACGAGCAGCAGTAGAGCTCCTTGTCAAAGAGTTCGTCAAGGGAAGTACTGCCACCTTACCTATTTCTGCCGCCAAGCAGTAATGTCAGCATTACTGGGTTCCGGTTTTGAAGGGTAAGGTGCTGGTGTAATTACAGGCACAAGATACTTGTCAACTTATGTCTCAGAGTGACGGGCGCAGTGGTAGTGCCCCTAAAATGTTTGCGATTTAAAGTTCTGAGTGGCAATGCAACTGTTATGGATAGGCGTGTAGCTTACTATAAGGCGCACGACTTGTTCGTCCTGTCACTTGATATTATTAAAAAAAACGAACCAGCCGACATTACGACTGTTTTTTTGCTTCTATTTTTTTATTGATATTTTTGTATTAATAATAAATTATAATAAAGTGGTGGAGTAAAAAAAAACAATGAATATCATGGTTGTAAAGCAACATCATATTCAACAAACTTAATAAATTACTAAAACACCTGGTCTTTGGGACGCAGGTAATTCGTTCGTGACCTATAATTCGCATCTAACAATCTGAGAATTCAATACGTGTAGTGCCTACGCAAATTAATTAAAATATTACATTTACAATAGATAAAACAATTATCATAATAATAAATGATAATGAGTTGAGCAGTTTACACAACTTAGAGCATTTCTTATCTATAGTATTAAATAAATTTTTGCGGCGTCTCACAGGGTTCGTTCCTGAGACCTGCGTGTCTCTTATTCTGTCCATAACGACGACTTCCCCATATTTATGCCCTTTTGTCACGACACCGACCAATTGGATGTCCTGATAATTTACTGTAACGTGACGACATTAATATAGGGCTAAGGGCATCGTGATGAGGGGCCTTTTAATAATTCCATTTGGGCGCGTGCTGTGACAATTCTTTTATGATTTAAGTTTGTTTTGTCTTGTTGCTTTATTTGATTACATTACCATTGTTTGATGTTTAACTTCGTATAATTAAACGATGCTTGAATATTAATTTTATTGTATATGTTTATTTATAAGAGATATTTTTAACCGACTTCAAAAAAGGAGGAGGTTTTTAATTCAACTGTACTTATTGTGTGTATATCATGCGATTACTTCGGAATTTGTGAACGGATTTCGATGATTTTTTTTTAGGAAAGAGGGTACCTTTGAATTTGAATAAAATATTCCACCTCTAAAGGTGGCAAACTAGAGGATAGATCCGGTTTCATGCACTTTCCGGTAACCGATTCCAATAAAACTTGGCAAATATACCTATGTAATTTCACGAACTTTTCAGGTGGGCTTTTTTTATAAAAAAATTATGATAAGAATGCCTTCTCTGTATTGAAGCTACTAGATTTGATTGATGTAAAGAATTAAGACGTGTGTAAAACTGTAAGTTGCGATATGAAAGCATTATACATATAAGCATGTAAGTTAATATATTTTAGTTATCAACAATAAGCCTATTATTTTATTATTTATTAAACAAGATCAGAAAGCATCGCATTAGATCTTATTGTCCGTAAATCCATGGCTACCGGCCCATGCCTTGAACAAAACAGTCATCACTTTCCCTATTCAAAACTCAATTATTTGTGATTGCAGGCGATTGTTGCAATTGCATCGACGTAGTTGTCCACTCTTTATTACGAACCGCGGTCCATGTCCATGATTGCGCTCACGCAGAATTCAATAAACACCGCTACTGCTACGCGTGATGAGATCCCAGACCTAATTTTCTGACCAATCTTATTTTCCAATTTGTGTCATGCGCACGATTATCTTCTGTACTAGACTCTTCGATTTACGGTAGCGATGATATTACAATTTGTAAAAGAGTGGCATAATTTTTGTGTTGCTTACAATAAAATATTATATGTAAAACGAAGTACCCAAAGGCAAAATATTTTCTTTTGATATCGTATCATTAAGATGTTTTGTTAAATAACTCCAGTACTTTCTTGTTATGATTATTAATATAAATATGAAACACATATAGAAAAACTTTTTCCACCCGATGGGACTTGAACCCGCGACTATACTGCAGCGTAGTATTGCTCTTAACAACTGAGCTACGGGCCAAGTTATCGAGTTGTCGAAATTCGAGATCTTTGTGCTAGATTTTTCGGCATTCTCAACCGCTAGTGACGTCTAATGCGATTTTACAACCTTCTTCACCGCAGAGTTGGAACTAGAATAATAGGGAAGAGTGGAAAAAAAAAGAAAAAGCGGGAAAACAGAAGCGATGTAGAGGAAAAAGTATTAACATATACCTACTGTCTGTATTTGTACTTTAAATCTCTCACAGAAAGGAAATTGAACTTAAATTATAAATAATCAAGTAATTTGGTTTTCTCCATTGTTACATATAGGAAATTAAACTATTTTTTTTTTCGGATCTACACCTAGTATATTGGTTTTTCAACTTTAGTCGTGACAGTAGGCCTGTAACTAAAAGGTTTGTTTGAAAAAAAAAAAAACAAATAAACTCGCTTTCGATTCTAAAAAAATTGTTTCATTTCCTGAAATTAAATTTGTTATATCTACAACTCTCAATTATTGAACATCAAAATTGGCAAAAACGTATCGATCACCATTAAAAACCCCGTCCTTACGTTATCTCTTACCAAATTCGTCTCGACATAAATTGCGATATCTTCATTGCAATTGGGTGTGAGATAGCCTCAACAATTGAATTGTACCGACGTACCAATTAAACGGCGATTTTCTTAATAACTCTTAATTATTTTAAAAGCTTCTCGAGAGATAAAAGTAACGTATATATCCATATAGATTGCGGTATTGAGAAACAATACAGTACTTGTTTTTATTTATTTATCAACGAACTTGTTTTTGATACTGGGGCATCATCGCAGTAGATTGTAATTATTGAAACCTCAGCCCCGTCTTTTAATTATAGGTGCCTAAAGATTCATTTCAGAAGCAATTTTACTAAAGCAGTCGAGCTTCTCGTGAAAGAGTTCGTCCAGGGAAGTACTGCCACCTTAACTATTTCTGCCGCCAACAAGTAATGTAAGTAATGACACGCCTGTCCATAACAGTTGCACTGCCGCTCAGAGTTTTAAATCGCAAAGATCTGAGGGACACCTCTACTATTCCCGTCACCTTAAGACATGAGTTGAAAAGTTACCCTTCAAAATAGAAACGCAGTAATGCTCACATTATTGTTTAGCAACAGAAATAGGTAAGGAAGGCAGTACTTCCCTGGACGAACTCTTTCACAAGGACCTCTACTGCTACTAAATTTGAATATGAATTGCCCCTTTTCTAAAAGAAATTAAATGATAAAATGATTACCTTATTCCCAGCATAAGCTTACTTTAGAAACCCTTGAGACTATATATAGAGTTATTTGTGTAGTTGGAACAAGAAAATAAATAAAACTATTTCAACCTGTCTCGGTTTCACATATAACCAAGTTCACATTCAGATCAGTCATTGCTAAAAAAGATTTTGACAAGTCAGCAAATGAATAATAATACATAATAGTCCCAGTACTAAGCACAGGCCTACTCTCATAATGAAAAGGCTTTGGCTATAAGTCCCACGCAAGCCCACTGCAGATTGGGAACTTTACACCCGTTGCTTCGCGGATGTGTGCAGTTTTCACCGAAAAGCTCATTGTAAATTTGAAATTAAATTTTACGCGTAAGATCTAAAAATCTCAGAGGTGCAAACCCGGATTCGAAACCACGCCCTACTGCTCAAGAGGCGGTAGATTAAACCATTAGGCTACCAACGCTTAGTCAAGGAATTATTTCAGTAGGTAAATTAGTCAATCGTTCAGTTGTACAATTTTTACAATAATATAGGTCTACTGACTTAGGTATTTATTTTTCTATTCAAAATATTGGAGGTGACGCGCGTATTTTCTGTTACTCTAGCTGAAGTGCGAAAGTAAAACCGAAATCATTCTACAAACGAAAAGTTGCAAGTTTATTAGATCATCTAAAAATATAACCTAACCATTTTACTATGAACCACTCCGGTAGGTAATTGCCCAAATACTACCATACAGGTGGTATTTGGGCAATTAACGTTTAAAAACGAGTATTCAAAGTCACCATCTTTATTATTACTTTACGATTCGGTAACATTGTAACAAAAACGTAGCTAATGAAGTCGGTCCAAAGTTTTATTCCACCAGTAAAGTTTCACATCGTAAATTCTCGTCAGTCAAAACGATTATATTAAAAAAAACTGTCCTTTTACAGTATGTCGACCGCCACTTTGCTATTAAAAAAAATATCCTAATTCTACAACGTTAAGTTTTCAAATGTCGTAAAGTCTATGTAGGTCATTTTTCGGCGATTCTTTTTTTCTATTTATTTTTTATTTTCGTTTCTTTGGCGGCTTGTTTATTGGGACCAAATGACACGACAGGTGACGACGTTTTTTTCCCTTGGTCGTAACAAAGGGCGGTGGGAGAGAATTGTTATTCACTTTATTGCGTGTCCTTCTATCGTGCGATGCGGACGCGATAGTAAGCTAATTTGCTGGCTTTTAATTTTGAAACGCAGATGTTGCGATAAAGATGTCTCCGTTATTATTTTCAAATGTTGCTTTCTGTATTTTAAATTGTGGCAATTTTTTGTCAGATTTAAAGGCTTTTGATATCAGCTGTTTTATCTCATTCTATTGCCTAATGCAATATTTCTTACACCTATTAAATCCTGATTTTACAGTTTCAAGCCTTTGTTACATCGCAATTGTAAATTCGTAATGTAAATTTTTGAGTAACTGAAAAACTAGATTTAAATTAAATTATGTACGAAATAGATAAAACTAATGTCTTTTGTCGTATCAAACGGAATTTAGTCACATTCGTTACTAATCAAAGGGTATATACGACCAGTACCTACTACGTACCTATTATACAAGTTTCTCAAAAATGTTACTTTTTGGAGTTGGTAACTTTATTAATGAAGGTACTATATGTATGTATGTATATTATTCAGATAAAAAATTTAAAATTTTGATGCATTAAAAACTATTAAGCTCTACGAACTTAAAAATTATAAAAAAGCTAACAGCCATTAAACGAATTCGAACCAAGTTCAAATAAACGACATGCGATAATCTGTGGACATTAGAGGGCATCAGTCAAAGCCGAAACAATAGTAATCGTGTAAAACATTCACTTGACTATGGAGTGCTATTAAAATTACATTATAGATACTTTAGTACAATCGAGTCCGAAAATGTGTAAATTCAATAACCTTCACCAGGTTGTTCCAGCTCGTAATATCGTAGTGTGTAGTAAATACCTAGTATTTTAACGCAAAAAGTGTATTTTTTCAGAATCGACGGAAAACTAATTTTAGTAGCAGTAGAGCTCCTTGTGAAGGAGTTCGTCCAGAGAAGTACTGCCACCTTACCTATTTTGGCCGACAAGTAGTAATTGTGAGCGTTTGGAAGGGTAATGGTGCTGGTGAAATTATAGGCACATGGAACTTGTCAACATATGTCTCAGGGTGACGGGCGCAACGGCAGTGATAAGATCTTTGAGATTTAAAGCTCTGCAACTGTTATGGATAGGCGTGTCGCTTACCATCAGGCGCATAACTAGTCGTCCCATCACTTGGTATTGTAAAAAAACGAATTACTTATTTCCAGTGTAAGATTATTAAAATTTATGTAGGTACATATAGTGTAAAGTATATTACAGACACTTAACCAATTTACTACTTGCCAAATATATTTAAAAATAAAAGGTAAAAAATTATACCATATTTTTTATTAAGGACTGTTTTGTCAAGAAGCTCACAAAAAGTTTGTTTTGTTTTGAGTTAAGTAGATATCATTTAATTGTTAAATTGCTAACGACGATTTTATTGACGGGTAGACAACCAAATTTTACGTTCTAATATAGTATAATCTTGAATTTCACATATTACGAGTTACATCACTATTGTAATAGCGTGGTAATAATAATGTGATATAGCAACTTAAATTACAGTTTTTAAACGTAACGACATTCACTCCGGGGCCTTGTTAATATCTCTGCCAATCGTTCTACCTCGGGAAGTGAGGATCTCGTCACTAACTACCAACTCTATGATGTGGGCTTTCTATCTACAACAACTACACCAATTAATTACCGGGCCCTAAAATATTACCCAAAACTCCCCGACATGAGGCGAATTTAGAAAAGTTAATTTCCTAAATTGATCCAACCGGGAATCGAATACGGGACCACGTCATCCAGTGCCCACGGTGCAAAACTATAACACGGCTATCGAAGTCATCAAATTATTAAAAGAAAAAATCAATACTCAAAATAATTAAAACAGTTAATGTTATTGTTGAAATTTAGACTTAATTCGTAAGAACTCAACACTCATAAAGAAATCATCACACTTGCGATAAAGAATCACATTAAGCCGGTGAGAAAAATCTGTTTATCCTACAAAAACGCGAAAAAGTCGTTGTGCGTTTCGTTGGTCCGAGCGGAAGCTAGACACATGTTTTCGCTCTTATTACATGGTCATTAAGGTTTTTCTAACCGGCTTAAGCCGACTCGAGCATTAATAAGTGTAACAAATAAATAACACACATACTCATATCCCCGTACTAGGGAATCTTAATCGGAAAATGCATCGTTGGTGCCATAGCCACACATAGACGACCACAAATTGCACCCAAACTCACAAGAGAAATAAATGTAGGTTATACAAATATTTCCCACGGCCCGGAATCGAACCCTGGACCTCTGCGTGGCAAACCAGCGAGGCAACTGTTCGGTCACGGAGCCAGTTATATTGTGGTGAAACGATTTCCAATATTTGCTATGCAAATATGCAATGGTGCATATTATAGATAAATATAATACAATTCTGTATCCGACAGTACTATCTTTATTGCCTACAGGAAACACAAGTGTTTGACGTACACTGATCAGCACAACAATTTAAATGTTTTACAAAATAATATTACATAATTTGATACATCTACATTTATTTAATTAGTTATATAAGTTAGTATTAAAATATCCACGTAATGTTTTAAAATTCAATTTTGATTTTGATGTAAATATAGTAAAATAGTTGTTACAACCTAAAACCTACCTGCCTACCTAAACCTACCGGACGATATATTATAATACCTATTACCTACTATACATGATACAATATTAGTTGCTGTAGAGCTCATTGTAGAAGAGTTCGTCCAGAGACGTACTGCCCCCTTACCTATTTCTGCCTCCAAGCAGTAATGTGAACATTACATTACTTTTGTAAGGGTGCTAGTGAAATACAGGTACATGGAACTTGTCAACTTATGTCTCAGGATGACAGGCACAGTGGCAGTGCCCATAAGATCTTTGAGATTTAAAGCTCTAAGTGGCAACTGTTATGGATAGGCGTGCCGCTTACACCAGGCGCACGATTTATTCGTCCCGTCACTTGATGTTATATAAAAAAAATGTATAAAAATAGATCCATTTCCTATTACTACTAATTGATGATCGGTGGCCTGGATGTAGAGATCTGATGAGCTCTGGTACTCATAACACAGGGAATTCCCTACCATGCAATTGGAGCGCTGGTCTGGCACATTATTCTTATATAAATGTTCTCAAGTATCATCATCATCATCAGCCGAAAGACGTCCACTGTTAAATATAGACCTCCCCCAAAGATTTCCAGATCAGCTGATCGGATGGTCCATCGGTTACCGCCCTTGCAAGGTCATCCGTCCATCTAGTAGGGGGCCGTCCCACTGAACGTCTTCCGTTCCGTTCCATTCGAGAACCTTTCTGCCCCAACGGCCATCAGTTCTAAGAGCTATGTGCCCTGCCCACGGCCACTTCAACTTCCTAATCCTTCGAGCTATGTTGGTGACTTCCGTTCTTCTACGGATCTCCTCATTTCTGATTCGATCACGTAGAGAAATGCCAAGCATTGCTTGCTTCAAAGCTCGCTGAGTGATTTTGAGCTTTTATATGAGGCCCATGGTAAGTCACCACGTCGCAGAGCCGTAGGTCATCGCAGGCAACACTCGTTGCTCGAAGACTTTTGTCTTCCAGGACTGCGGCAACAAGTATACAAGTGCTGACTCAAGTATAGGTACATGAAAATATATAAGTAGATACATACGCCTGTCTACCAAAGATATCTCTTTGCTTTTCTTTTAATAGAGACCACTAACTTCCACTTGCTCCGTTCCTGACACCTGTCTTCGCTCCACTTAAATCAGTCTTGTCTTAAGTGTTGTCTACGTGAAAGGTAAATACATACACATACCTTTCAACTTTGTCTAAAACATTCTGTTTGAATATCTACATAATTTTAATTCTGGCAGTATATTTACCTACGGAGTAAATTAAGGATACAATTTACAAATTCAGCTTGACCAGATTATAATAATTTTATTTTTCTCAAACAAAACGAGAACGAAAACTAATCGGATGCCGCCAGCTTATCTCATTGCTCATTTCACGCTCCTGGATCAATGTGGGTGGCCAGTGACATGAGTACAGCGCGCGGTGATGTAAAAAAATACAAAAGAATTTTCAGCCTGTTACTCCAACTTTACTCGACCAATAATAATACCATCCCTGTGGCCTACAATATGACAAAACCCAAAAATGTCACAATCTCATTGTCAAACTGTCCGGTGGCGCTACCGCATTGTGCCAAAATGGTATAACTCTTTTTGTCGGGAGAAAGTCATTTTTTGTTACGATACTTATTATTGTGATGACAAGTGACAAAGGTACAGGTGAATTTTGTAAATAGATTTTTGAAATTATAATTACTCTAGAATTTTACTCTTTTTTTTACTGTTTAATGGTCAAGTAAAGCTTATTTCGCAAGTGGGATTTAATTATTTTTTCCCGTACGGTTTCGTAACTCAAAATGTTTGAATAAAATTACCTGTAACCCTCAATGACTTTGCTAATTCAGCTCAAATGTTCGAAATCGTAAACGTTATTCAATGTAACACAAAAGTACCTATACATCATACAATAATTCTTTACTGTATAGTTCCAGTTTAAGTAACACTAAAACACTATCAATTCTGTTCTTGTACATACAAGTACGGTAGTATCCATGTGCGCTACCGAACAACCATAGTTCTCATATTGCGCAAAGAAGCGTCGCAAATAAATCCGCAGCTCCACAGCTCGTGTTGATCCGGCTTTAGTCCCTAAAAAGCGCTTGTGGTGACACCTCCCCGTCCTCCTCCCACCCCACAGCCCACATGCTCCCATCCCGCTCGCACGCCCGCGCGCCGTCCCAACGCGACAATGCGACACGACCCCCTGCGGCTATACGACACAAGCGACAAAAACGCCGCATGCGATACTCACCTCTATAGCAACGTGTTTAAAGCCAACGCTTCGTAACGGGCGACACATTAGAGGACATTCAACCTTTAGAACGCAAACATCCTAAGTCAAAATATAACAAAATGAAACTAGTTTCTATTACTGAAGAGTAAAGAACGATTTTTCTCTAAAGGCACAAGGGGTGGTGTAAAGACACAGTTTTCAAATGTCACGCAGTGTAGTCGTCTCTTTTCTCCGGAGTCCTGTCGCATCTGCCCGGCTCCTTTGGCATCCTTCAGCATGCATGTGTCCCCCCGCATATCTTTCATCCCGCTCTTCGCCACTGAAGCCCAGTGTCCGGTCTCGCAGACTGTTAGACGGTCGTGTTAACGCGCTCGATACTCGACATAATCACGAATATATTTATGTCTCGTACGTACTTACATGTATAGCTTGGATTAGATGTGCAATGTACTGTGAAGTGACACTTTGTGCGATTTGATGTATGTTTATGAGGAAGAGTAGAGAAAGAAGCATTCATGATTCAGGTTAGTAAAGTTTTGGACGTTTGAACACCTTTACACCTGTTTGTTAACGTTATTATTTATGTAACATTGTTTTAATTAGAATATTTTGTTGCATAACACAATTATTATTTCCTATTGGATTTGTATTGGATTTAATATATTTTTTCAATTTATATGACTTGGCAATGAGATCGTATAATTTTGTTGTATTTTCAACAAAACAGGTTTTGTTTGGTTGCAAACTACATAATCGCATCCGCGATGTTCTTTTTACCGACATACTTCCATAATAAATTATTTAACTAATTGTTAACCTTCAATCGATAGTTACTAAGGAGTATTTATTTATGTAGGTGTAAAAATGGGCAATTGAAGAGTTATTCCATTAATTACACATACTAATCTCTAATTCATTGTACGTTGAGAAGACTCCCGAAGGTCTCATTTTGTTCACCTTCGCACTAGCGATCTTATAAATAACCACTTTGTCATCAGTATACATTTTTAATCCGATTAATTTATTTGTAATTATTTATTTTTGAAACTTCCTTATTAACAATGAATTTATGTATTGTATAGGCAAATAAAACAAAATTTGCATAGGTAAGTCTTTAACGTCATTTTGTTCAAAATGCAACAATACGAGTATAAGTTATACGCTTTTTGTCTTGTGTTTCTTATTAAAGATTTCAATGCCTACTTTTTATATTTTATATTTATAATTTACAATTACAAAGGTGTGATTGTTAATTGTTATTGTAGTTGGATTTTAGTTCCCAGGTTATATAATTGTGTAAATAAAATTTATTTTTACAAGAGTGATAACTAGGTGACTCGTATAGGTACGTTTGTACGTACATAATATATCCGTGTATGTAAATTTTTACAAATTTGTTACCTTTTAATTAGTTAGAGACCGTTGTATTATTAACTTATGTTTGACTACTGAGCACAGCTCTTCTAGAACGTTGGGTTGCGACCATAGCTCACAACAATAAGTTCGCTAGACTTATTAATAATAACCTTATGTAGTAACCCGCCTAGTTTAGGTACAATCCTGTTACAAACATAAAGTGGAATAGATTTTATTATATGGTTCTAATTACATGTAGGTACAATTTTTATGTTTGTGAAAATAATAAATATATGTTAAAAAATCTACAACACACGGGATTTCTCGTGATTGCAATTTCTTAACTTATTATGCACCTAATAGGTACAAGAGGTACAAATGTGAACTGCCAATGACTTTTAATGCTATTTTTATAGGACCTTATCATCATGTCCATATGACAATGACAGGATTCGAGTTCGTACTTTTGCAACAGGAATGCTTTCTCCACCACTTGTTAAAGTCCTTTTTTCACATACAAGTTTTGCATTACACGACCAAACAAATGTGCGAAAGCGTCTGTATGCCAAACAGATCAAAGGTGTTTAAAAAATATTTACATAAGTAATTACATATATTACATAAGTAATATTTACATAAGTAATTTAGTATTATATTTCTTTAAAGCTTCGTCGCGAAAGATTGCGAACTATCTTAGAAGGTTCATTCAATCATTTTCGAACTGGAAATCACTAAGTCTTCAGGCTCAGGTTTGTTGGAGCAAGAACAATATGCGCGGTAACGATTTTGGATTGGTCTGCACCAGAAATACTTTTACGGTGTAATTCTAACGACGGCCCACGTTACATCGTGGCTTGCGTGCCCTAACAACAGCACGGTGGAAGATTTAATGGCGGCTACTAGTGATGCGGACAGCGTGCTTAGAATTTGGATAGCAATAATATAGAGTATGCCAACGATGCACTAAGCTCTGGTGACAAGTCAAGCCCATGTCTGTGTGCCTATATTATAGGATAATCCTTGTCGATTCTAAGATAGTAAAAACAGAGTTTCATATTTAACGATTATTTACATACACCTTAACCTGTGTTACCTAAGAGCACCACAAAAGCATTGTTAAGAACACATTTATTTGTGTATTTGATACACTAAGCTTTGGTGACAAGTCAAGTCCATGTTTTTTGATCTAGTACTTATGTTTGCCGATCCTATCCGCTAGCCTCTTTTGGAATTTCGATTCTAAGATAGTAAAAACAGAGCTTTTTATTCAGCGATTGTGTTATCAAATAACACACCACCACTAATAAAAACATATTTAGTTATGTGTGTGTGAAAAATATGTACTTTTGCCCTAAAACTTCACTATTAAACTTGTCAATTAACGTTTAAAAACATCGACACCGTTCTACGGTTGTTTTCGACAAGTGATGCTGCGCAGAACCGTGCCGGATTGAAACATATACAACGTTTGAAGTAAAGTGATGGCTCTATGTGGACGGACAAACTGATTGGAGGAAGTTTATTAATGGATTTATAGATAGATGCTATCTGTACTATCTGACGATTTAATCTTTGTTTCATCCAAAGATTTAGAGTTACGACTAACTGGAGCGCGCGAACGAGAATGAAATTTATGGCGTCCATCTTTTAAGCAAAAATTCGCACGCTGGACGTCATTTATTTATTTATTCATTTTACATTGCAAACTTACAGCTAAATAGCCAATACGCTTGCATGTCATACAATATATAACATATAATTCTTCTATATAATAAGATTGCGATTGATATTCAAAATTTGCCATTCACGATGTTTAAAACTATAGTGAAACAAAAACTTTATACTAAATGGTATTATACAGCTTCTGCGTAATTGGATGACGAAAATCTGTAGTAGTGACCCGTTTAGCTCTTGCAAGTAGTCTCGATCTAAGACGTATGAATTAATTCTTGCTCGTTCTTCTCAGGGGAATCTGCCTTCTGAATGAGCAGTAGAGTTTAATCAGTATGGGAATTTCAAGTATAATTTGCTTACCTATTATGAAATATAGGTTATTTGACTATGACATTGACTATTCTAATTCTAAAATAATTTGCAAGTCTCCCTACATACATATATATTCAACGCTATCAGCGAATGTGTCAATATCATCACACTGAGTGTGTCTCCGATCAGGCGCATAGCGCGAACTCGCGAAGAGTCATCATCATTTTATTAACCGACTTTCAAAAAATGAGGAGGTTCTCAATTCGACTGTATATTATTGTTACATGTTACACGATAACTCCGGCTTTGTGAACCGGTTTTGATGATTTTTTTGTTGGAAAGAGGATACTTCAGAATTGGTCCTATTTAAATTTGAAGAAAATTTTCCACCTCCAAGTGTGGCAAACAAGGGGATTAATGACTTTTGAAATCGTTTTTTTTAATACTCTGTACTACAGATTATCTTGTTTACCTTATCGAACATCGACAGTATACGAAATTAAGCGCGTTTCGCCATATTGAAAATCGCTTTCGTTAGCTGTCAGTTACTTTATAAATGTTACAGTGCTTTTTAATTGTATGTTATTTGGAGCCATAGGGTAGTATTCTGTTAGGGTTACATAGCGGTATTCTGCACATCAGTGGCATCGTATCAGAATATAGTTAACATAACTAATCAACCAAAAGTGTACTTTAACATTTTACATATAAAGTAAATATTGGAAGCGACGTTTTACCAAATTAAATAGTGTTTGTTTTCGTAAAGCAATGAATGGATTGGATCTCGAACTTCGAAGGACTTTGAAATCCATGTTCTATCTATTTCAACATTAGATACGAAATTTATATTTGTTTATGGCTATACAAACGTGTTTTTTTATCTATGGTTTGTGTCAGTCAGTGTGTGATCGCGGGTTGCTCTCGGAAATATATTTCCGAGACGTGTGTTTGCCATTGCGGAATATTAAAGTTTCTACTAAGTAAAATTGTGTTTACATCAAGACCAGACCTAACTACAGTTCACTAATAGAAGAATACCTACAATATTCAAAATCTAGTATAGTAATATTAGCATGAACTCGGAATTGCGTATGTAGTGGTATTTGTGTCTTTACAGAAGAATTTGTGTTTCTATTTGTGATTTTGTATTTGTGGTTTTTATGTGAAGTGCACATCACTAAATATTTTACAATTCCGAGCTCTCGCTAATAATACATACATACATACATACATACCTATTTGCAATTCAGTTGATAGGTATACACGTATACCAATTAAACTAAACCCACTTACCGTATGGTTCCCAGTCGCAAATAGGATCACCCCATCGCGTGTTAATTCTTTTTTTATAATATAAGTGACGGGACGAATAAGACGTGCGCCTGATGGTAAGCGTCACGCCTGTCCATATCAGTTGCAACGCCGCTCTGAGCTTTAAATCGCAAAAGTCTGAAGGGCACCGCCACCGCGCCCATCACTCTGAGACATATGTTGAAAAGTCCCAAAATTGAAACAGTTATGCTTACATTACTGGTTGGCGGCAGAAATAGGTAAGACAGCAATACTTCCCAGGGCGAACTATTTCACTGCTACTAAATGTTATCTTATAGCTTGTTAAATAGTTAACTATTACCGCGATGATGGTCAATCATTCCTCTTTGAAGAGGGCTGTGTATAGTAGGAGATATAAACTTATAATTTATATTTACAGAGAGACAATACTAACAATATCCTAGATTCATCTCGTATGTACTGTGACAAACCTAAAGTAATTCGAAAGGATCGATAAATCGAACACATGGCCTGAGGCTAATCGTGAAAATTATTAAGTAAAATATAAAATAAAGAAAATAAAAAGTCATTAATTTATACATCCATTAAACACATTTAATAAACAATAGTAGAAGCTGATTTTCAGTCTTCATTCACTTGTAATCACTATTTATTGATACTCCAGCGAAAACTCAAACAATACAATATTCGAATACCATATATACATCTCATCTTTGATAGCGTGTTTTAGCATACTAGTAATGCCATCCCGTGTCGACGCGCGGTACTAAACTCCTGCAACAGCACCAGACCGAATTAGAATCTATACATCTACTTTTAAAATCATTATCTGCGTTTCAAATTTACAATGAATTTTAGTATTTGGAAATGTACAAGATTTGACGTTCCAATTTGAATTCCAGGCTGTCAAGCTACACTGATTAGGAGGCTGATCAAGTAATCACTCGAGAATATTCCCATTGATTAAGAACAAACTTATAAAGGTCACGGATAAGTATGCCTACTTATGTACATAACCTTCTTCCACTGTGGTCTGAGACAAACTTTACATTACCAAGGTATAAAAGTGTAATCCACCGGAGCCAAAGCTAATCTAACTAATGGTGCACGGCCAGACCATGCATTTCGCTGATGACCCTCGATTTATTTCAATAAACCTCACCCGGCTATAATGCCGCATACTCCGTGATATTGTCGAGGATTTTATTAGATTAACTTGCAATATTCTTGACGACAAACCATGGGTGAAATCGTGGGATTTATGAGTTACTTGTTATCTGTGATTAACAATATGATACTTATGTTCTTTATTACATTTCTATTTTCTTCTCTTGCAACTCCTTTCTCTCGGCTTCTCTGTTGTAAGTTCTTACTTAGACTGCTTTACCATATTTACTTTCCATTTATTTCATCTTTTTTTTTACTATACCAAATGACGGGAAGAACAAGTCGTGCACCTTTAATCAAAAGCGCCTGTGTGACGCTGCCACTGCGCCTGTCGCCTTGAGATATAAGTTAATGTCTCATGTATCTGTAATTTCACCAGCAAAAAACAGGAACGCAGTACTTAGCGGCAGGAGTAGATAAGGTGGCAAGTAATTCTTCAGGCGAACTCTTCAGAAGGAGCTGCACTGCAATTAATTGCTTACCATTTTATCTGATCTGTGTGACTAATCTTTGATCTTCCCGTACCTCACATTCCTTAGATCTTTTCTTCTTTGATTGTTTTTAATAAATACGTTGTACCGCACATAGTGGCCAGTATACTTTACTTCATCTTTCATTCTTATAAACTTTTTACGCATATAACCACTTCTTTATTCGTGACTCCTTCAGTTCAGCTTTCACAATACAATGAAAAGCTAAACAAACAATATAGATTTCAAGAATGTTGTGGTTATCCGCTAAATGATTCTCACTAATTACGGGTTTCTTACAACGGTATGATTTCTTCTTATTTTCCCGAAATTTCGGAACGTTGACACGCTCCATGATTACGAGTTGGCTTTACATCAAACCGTGGTGATCCTGTCTTGGTAAGAAACCTGTACTTAATGATAATCACTTAAACAAACAAAAGACAAAAGCATACTTACAAAAAGGTCTTACTGGTAGTTAGCAGTATTTTCCAAGCAACTCTTCCAAGGTTTATTCTGCGCAGAAAAGAAGAAATCAATAAACTCTAAAAAGGCGGCAAATTTCTGATAATCTGGTTCTATTCAATTAGACGATTGAGAATCGTGAATGTAAATTTTTAGACCTGATTTCCTCTACCGATGACAAAAACACAAATATTTAATAATTACATTTTTTTTCTTATGCTATCAAGTGACTGGACGAACAAGTCGTGCGCTTGATGGTAAGCTACGCGCCTGTCCATAACAGTTACAGTACCACTCAGAGCTTTAAATCGCAAAGATCTGAGGGGCACTGCCACTGCGCCCGTCACCCTGTGACGTAAGTTGACAGGTCCCATATGCCTGTAATTCATACATTTCTGCCGTCTACTAACTAAAACGTGGCTAAGTGACAAATGATCAAATAACCATTTTAAATAGCAAAAAGTGGAGCACAAAATTCTCTTTTAAAAATAGTTAAATTACTTAACGTGTTCGACTTATCAAAACTTACCCTTTTTTTTTATGATTACCCTAACGATGCATAGCTGAAATATCATCAAACAATTTCAATATTCTATATAACTAACATTCCCGGCTTCAATATAGATACTATTGACTTTGTCTTTTACTCTTTGCAACTATTTATCGCTAGCTGTTGGTTCGTATCTAAATCTTTGTTTTTTTTTTCAAACAAACCAACGTTTCAGGCTATTAACATGGTCCCATGGTCACGGCTGACTTTATTAAATTAATTATTGTTAAATTATACGTAATATTTTAGTTTGGATAAACAAATTGTAACGCTCTAAATATTGTCTTATCTAATATTGTAAAGGACAACTTAGAAAGGAAGAAACGCAACCGAATGAATCTCAAACTTTATTACAGGTTTTTGTAGATAGGAAATACGGTTGCAAATAGCTTTGTGATGTATGTACATATTAATTTATTGTTAACATTAAAATGATATTATATTACTTACATAATGACTTTACTAGCATGCTGGAAACGGCTTTCGATGAATAGATTGAACATAAAATTCAAAGATGCTTGAAAACATGATCGAGATTTGGATCACGACAGCACTACCGTCGCCGCGACGACAGCAGATGTTGCGCGTGACACCATTAGTTCCGCGAATTGCCGCCGACTGCGCCGGCGGGCAGCGCTCGCGCACTGCCCGAGCATGCGAAGTAACGCTTTGTGCTGTAAGAAACGATGGAAAACGTGAAACAAGTTATGAACGAGACAGAAATTAATGGCGGTTTCGAAGGCGCAACTATCGGTACAGCACACCAAAAAGACAATCTAATAAAAATTACAATATAAACGATATGTTGTTAGAAATTATTATAATGTATACTAATACAATATACACTTGGTGTAATAAAACCACATGTGGTCGTATGTTAAAATGCTTTTATCACACGATAGTCATAACAATATGAAACAAATCCAAACTAATATTACAAATGCGAAAGTAACTCTGTTTGTTTTGTTTTCACGCCGAAACTGCTGAACCAAATTTGATGAATTTTGGTAGAGATCTAGATTGACCTAGGAAAAGGACTTAGACTTTTTGTGACAAAAATAAATCTTAAAGGGGTGAAATAAGAGATGAAAGTTTGTATTACAGTAGGCTACTCGAAGTACTTATTCTATGCAGATGAAGTCGCGGGAACCAGCTAGTTGTGAATATGTGACTCTCTCCTATTTAAGCATTAGTTCTTAGAATCGTTACACCATGAAAAGTAGATCATTTTTCAGATATGGCCTTATTACACCATGGGTGCCATATTATAATGTTGTTTTAAGAGTCTACCTCAGCTCGAATTCAAATTCTCCTCGTACTAATACGGTTCATTTTGCTTATGTCGAGCGGCAGGTACCCTGGCTTTATTTCGCAATTAATTTTTTCACAAAATGTCGTATATATTGTAATAAAAATCGTTGGTATATGTAAAGTACCTATAGAATACAGCGGGGTTCTTGTAAAAATTCGAGGTAAGTTTGTGTTTTTTTTTTCTATCGCGAAAATTTATAGGAATCGTGTTTTCACATCGTACAGTAATCAATTTATATCTCAATTTTACTATAAATTTTTTTTGCAAAGTGATTGATGTAACACTTTCACTGTTATGCTGAATCAATCAAAGCCATTTGAAGTTGTAAAGACTCTTAAACATTAGTTCTTAGAATCGTTAAACTAAGAAAAGTAGGTTACAATGCAGATATGGCCTTATTACACCAAGGGTGCCATATTAGAATGTTGTTTTAAAGCACCCGACGCTATCAAATTATATTCCTAATCTTGTTGTAGAGCTGGCCATTTTTAAAACAATTTCACATGATACAGGATTCCTTTAAGTACAATGAGATATTATTTATAGATTCAATTGTATATACACGTTGTACGGTGCATTGAACCGTATGAGCTCTCCCTAGAGCTCCTGAGAAGATAAGCAGTATAATCGTGACCGTTTGTGTCCGGCAGCATTTCAGTGTATGCAGATATAATAACAGACCTGCCGAGCCTCCATCGCACCAGCGGTCAGGCGACTTGAAATACTTAGAGAGGCACTTTAATTAATGCACCTCAAATTAATTATGGATCGGGTAAGGTCGGACTTGCGACCTCTTCAAGGTGTGGTTTTAATTTTGAAGGATGCTTGAATTGAACGGATAGACTTTGTGTTTACTCCGTCTGGGTTGGTTATTGAAAATAGTATTAAAATACCATTGCATTTGAAAAAGTTCTGGGTAGGTTCTGACTAACTCTGTCGCTAGCCAGGCAAATGTATGCAAGGCATCAGATGAGGAGGTTACGGGTTCGATTCCCAGTAAAACCACTTTGGGAAATGACCTTTACTGTCTGAGCGTTTTCTGGGTAGTGCGTCTTAGTGAGTTTCATTGTTCTGGTATTCAGTACAGGTAATTCCCCAGTTTTAGACCAGGAGCCATTGGTGTGGTTGTATGGCATATTATTATTGACATTTTCGATTCAGCACTTCACAACTTGAGCTGTATCCTCGTGATCTATATTTATAATAATTATAAAATAAAAGATTTACGACCATTAAGGTGAATTAAATAAATGCTGGCTGTTGAAGGATAAGATCGTCTTGTTTCATACTTCATCATCATCATCAACCTATTTATACGTCCCACCACCGGGTCCGAGTCTCCTCACGCCGGCCAAATGCGGGTTGGCTTGCTTAGTTACGATAAAAATGTCAGGTACGGTACTTATTGAGCAGAGTAACAATATTTAAATTATAAATACCTATATATCTAAATATTCAAAAGAATTTTGTGAAATTACAATATACTTCTTTCTTTCTTAAAAGTTTCTTTTTTTCTAGAAGTATTAACAAATTTCTCAGAAAAAAATATTTTTTAACAGACATTGGTAATTTGATACATAAAAATAAAGCGTCTTCTTTCATTAATCATTTAAAAAAAAAATATCTAAAATTACGAGATACAACATGAAATTAGTTTTGTTTCCAATGTATAACACTGCGAAAACCTAAGAACTCCTTAGGCAAATAAGAGTAAATAATAACTGACCTATGTACGACAAAGCAAGTCCAAAAATTATCAGGAATATTAGAAATTTTCGCAGTAAAATGGCTCCAGAATCAACGCAGACGAGAATGAATAAATTAATCACGACCGACTATCGCTTTCAACTGGCACAATGAAATTCCACATTACCAGTTCACGAGGAAAATCGATGAGTTCAAGGCCAAATATTACTTCTACTCTTCAAATTTGAATTTATATATCGTGTTCGATTATTATTGAGAAGACATTTCATTGTTTTGGTTAAACGTTCTAGGTCTATTCGAATTGTAAGGTTTTCGCGATTATTACACATAAAAAATGAAACTATTTTTTTCGGATCTAAGTCAAGTACCTATATTTCGGTCTTTTTTCAAACAAACTAACGTTTCGGGTCTTTCGCAGGTCCCATGGTCATGAGTCAGTCGTGACCACGGGACCTGTAAAGGACCTAAAACTTTGGTTTGTTTGGAAAAAAGACCGATATTGCTTGATCTTGCACCAAGGGATTCACTATGTCATAGCCACGGAATTCACTCCGAGGAAATAACCGATAATACACAGATGACAACCAATTTAGAAAAGTTCGTTTTCCAAATTGCTCCTGCCGGGTATCGAACCCGGGATCTGCTTGTTCCGCACCCACAGCGAAAACCGTTGAGTCAGAGAATTTGTGAGAATTTCGTTACATTTGTCTTAATCCTGCTTTTAAATTTCGAATGTACTTAAAGTGTTTTAATGTTTAAATAAATTGTATTAGCTTACATTCTAAAACAGAGTTCTAAGAATAGATAATTATATTCAATACTTATATCCAAATTCTGATTCCCCAACTCGACTTTCAACAGCGTACTTTACTTAGGGAAGATACTGTACAGTGACTACTAGTGCCATCTATGATCTGACAAGAAAACTAATTTTATCGAACGTAATGAAATTGCTCTTTTGATGTAATAAGGTCACATCTGTAAAAAAAACTACTTTTCAGGAGAGACGTTTAAAAAATTCTCCGAATGAAATTAATTGATAACTTTTTATGCTTAAATAGGAAAGTTATAAAATATCACATGTAAGTACGTAACTTGTTTCATGTATTAATGGTTCATATTATTTGTATGTCTTCATGTAATAAAACTCTAAAAGGTCTATATCTAAAATTACATTACTTTTTAACCAACTTTTAAAAAAGCAGTAGGTTCTCAATTCGCCTGTATGTTTTTTATGTATGTTACAGGATTTTGTCATTTGTGAATCGATTTTGATAATTCGTTTGTTGTCGGAATGAAGGTACCTCGATAGTGGTCCCTTTTAAATTTGAAGAAAATATTCTGCCTCTAAGGGTGGCAAACTAGGGGATGAATGACTTTTGAGGTTGGTTTTTTTAGTACTCTGTACTGACATTATTATTTTAAATTAATAGTGTAAAGAACTTCATAACAACAATACGAATTATTAAGCGTCATCGACGCATATGGTAACAACTTGCAAATAAATATCGTATCGTCGATTAGAATCGATTCTATCGATTGAGCAATAAGTCACAGGCTACATGAGCTAACGAAGATGAAACAATGGGTTCTAATGACAACAGGGCTGCGCCTACGCCACCGTTCAGCGAATTGAATGCGTTGAAGCGACATTGGTGTGTTTCGAAATTCAAATTTGATTGAGAATAAGTAACACAAAGCATAGAGAAATCGTATGCTTGGTGTTATAAAGCCACGTGTGATCGGACGTCAAAAGTGCTTTTATCACATGACAGTCATAAAAACAGTAATTTTATTTTTTTTATAACGTACGCCTTATGGTAAGCGACACGCCCATGTCCATAACAGTTGCAGTGCCAATCAGAGCTTTAAATCGCAAAGATCTTAGGGACACTGCCACTGTCTTCCAGAGACTTAAGTTGACAAGACCCAAGTGCCTTTAATTTCACTAGTACACTTACCCGTTTGAACCAGACACCACACCACAGTAATGTTCACTACTGCTTGGCGGCAGAAATAGGTTACTTCCCTCGACCTCTTTCACAAGGAGCTCTACTGCTACTAAAGTACGAACTACATAAAACAATGTGTGTACATGTGAAATTTTACAACTCTCCTATTTAAGCAAAATAAAAATAGTTTATTTGACATGTAATACAAAACAAATAAAAGAATATGTAAACTATTAATTATAATAATAATGAGCAAAACATGTTAAATGTGTCTATGACACTACTTTTGTTCGTTAAATTTTTAAACCTTTCTCTTGAAAAGTTGATATTTTTCAGATGTAACCTTATTACACTAAGGGTGCGAAATGGCAACAAAGGCAATAATAATAATCATTATTATTTTTCAAAACACACCTTAGCCTTATATATAATATAGAGAAGAAATTTAGTGATTAGAAATGTAAACAAAATAAAATGAAAGAAACAGGTAGAAAGGCGTAACAAATCTAAGGACTCTGGCTCCTAAACTAGACAAAATGTCTGTATCTTAGGAGACAGTGAAATAGAACTGATCTTGTGCCAGTTTTTGAAAACAATTAATCATAACAGGATTTCAAAAATACTTTTGGATTTTTTAACATTGAAGAGTACATAGAGTTGTAATATGATAGGAATATATATATTTCTTTTCAATAACGAGCACTGTTTACAGTGAAGGAAAATATTCAACCTCCATTTTTTTTATGACGTGTGTGTGTGTCCCAAGTGACGGGACAAACAAGTCGTGCGCCTGGTGGTAAGCGATACGCCTGTCCATAACAGTTACAATGCCGCTCAGAGCTTTAAGCTGCAAAATCTTTAGGGGCACTGTCACTGCGTCCGTCACTCTGAGTCATAAGTTTCCTAGTCTCATGTGCCAGTACTTTCATCAACATCCTTGAAAGTCGGAACGCAGTAACGCTCGCATTATTGCTTGGCGGCAGAAATTTGCACGATGTCAGTACTTCCCTGAACGAACTCTTTTACAAGGAGCTCTACTGCTACTAAATACTAGAATTAATGTTTACATAGCCCTTCAAAGACGTGTGGAGTCCACAGCCCGCACATCGTCAGCGCAGTGGACAGTGGTTTAAACTCTCACTCTAGATGACTCTAGATGATTTTTTTAAGCCCACTCATAACCCCGCTCTAGGGAAACCCTGTACCGCGAGTGGACACACATACAAATTACACCCAAACTCACGAGAGAAATAAATGTAGGTTATACAAATATTTCTCCCGACCGAGGAATAGATCGAACCCGGGACCTCTGCGTGGCAGTGACAGCATGGTAACCGTTCGGCCACGGAGGCAGTTAGACACACTTATCAAACAGTATATTACAGTAGTTTATACATATTAGTTGATTAACGTACATATTCCTAACAGAATATAGAAACTGGAAACAATATTTTAATTTATATCATCATCATATAATAATCTTCTATTTAACGCATCGATGGCATACACTATAATGCTTGCCATCGTAATGAAAGCATTTGACGTACAGTAAAGGAATGGTTACGTCGAGCGGGAGGCTCCTTTTGTACGTCTCAGATAAAATAATTACTTATATCACAACGTAGAACACGAAATTTTTAATCCAAATATGCAAATAAGTTTTTACGGATCTGCAATAAACATTTAGTGGTAATTTGCGTAACTATCCTGGGAAATTTGTTTGTTGAGGTAGATTACACGCAGAATTTTTTCATACTCTTAATAGCCCAATGTACACATAACACATTTGCATAATAAATTTGAACCAATTACTTCATATATATTTAAATAAATCCCGTAAAGGTAGTGACGAAAATTTGAACCTGAAAAACTGGACCATATAATATATAAACTTTTACAATTAAATACATTTTTCATTTTTTTTTATAATTACAAACTGAACAAAATCATGAAACGTTTTAATTATTTATGACAAGTGTAATAAACAAAGTACATATTTAGTGCAGTTTTGCTAAAAATATCTCCTTAATAAATAGCTATACGTAAATGCAAGGTTATTCCTAAAACAGTTCAAAGATGATCTGATATATTTGAACGGTTGTGGTATTTATTAAAATTGGATACTGATAACGTCGGGTATAATACAATTACACGTAACTACTCGTAATTTAGTGACCAAATAAAATCTGCGTAAATGTCTTGGCAACCAAATTAGCCTGATTTACAGAAATATATTATTGTCAGAACGAACACAACATAAATGCAAAAATCAAAGTAGCCATTGAAATAACATAGTAATAACGTTAAATCCCTCTATTGTAAAATTTGGTTTAGTGTAGTTACGAACCCTTTACCAATAATAGATGCGCAGATTTGCACTATCTCCGACGATAAGCGACATGATCATAGTTTTGCGAAAATGGCACATAAATATTGTTTCTTTGTTTTTAACAGTTTGCTCTAAAATTTACTTGAAAAATGAAAACTTTTGCTGTTATCTCCTCAGGCTATTGAGTAATCTGTGCCTCAGAAATGATGAATTGTTGAATTAATACTACAATTCTCCAACAACAACAAGCACAACCTTAATTATAATAAATAATCTACTTTCACTGCTTTTACTTTAAATTATTAAACATTTCTATAAACCTACCTCTTTCTATATTAATCTCTATCTTTAAAAATGTGTACCTACATGAATTTGGAAAACTACCACGCTAAATAACTTGTGAGATTTCTATACACATATGGCATACAAACCAACCACCCAAATGCCATTGACAAACTTCTTTGAACTGCAAAATAGAAATTATACAGCATACAGTCAAAGAAATCAGCAGACGTTGCTTTTTAAAACTTTTTGTTATACTAATTTGTTTTCTAGGAAATGTGTTCGGCATCTTTTAAGTTGACCTTATGTGAGACATAGAGATAATCTGCCCAGGCGTCATGTACTACAATGGGGTTTGTTACCCTAGCAATAAGGTATCTATTGTTATTTTCGTCTGTTCATAAATGTGACGTTCTATTGTTAATGTATTGTATAAAGGTCATGTCCATTTTTGCATTGAAAAGAATTTTTTGGAAGTGCACAGGAAGGAGTGCTTTCGAAGAATTGTAACACTTGTGTGGTCGCATCTAATATTATATATTTCAGTAGAAGTAGCGCTCCTTGTGAAAGAGTTCGTCCAGGGAAGTACTGCCACTTTTTATCTATTTCTGCCGCCAAGCAGAAATGTGAGCATTACTGCGATCCGGTTTTAAAGGTGCTAGTGAAATTACAGCGAATTATTAACCCTCAGATCTTTGCGATTATATTATAAAAAATATACCGCATGTTATGTGTAGCATTTGTTAAAAGGCTGTAAGATTCCCATGTCAATTTGTACATTTTGAACTATGGATCATTATTGTCGCAAATGGCATAAAGTTGAATTTGAATATCAAGTTTGATTTGCTCTTGGCCTTATACAACCAAGTGGTTCTCTTAGCTTTGGCTCCTGTCTCTCGCAAGTATGTATATTTAAGCTGTGTTCTATATATTTTAGCTGTTTATTGTGGGAGAAATAAACAAATATTTATTTCTCGTGTTCTAAGGCTTTCGCGATCTAAGTTGTTTTTCTTTATTCAAAACAAACCCACGTTTCGGACCCTTTACAGGTCTCATGGTCACGGCTGAGTTTGTTGGTTTGAAAAAAAAAAACAAATATATGTTATTTAGATTCGAAAAATTTGTTCCATTTTTAATTTATTATTATTTTTATATTACAATAAGCGACTTTTTTAATCGCTAAGCAAAATCTTGTGTTTTAACCACCTAGCGATGACTTGCCGGACTCAGTATTTAAATTAACTTATTCTAAAGTATCATAGGTAAATAGGTAACATAGGTGTACTATTCGAGAATTATATAAAAATTTAGGTAGTATCTTTTTACAACAGATTTACATATATATACGTAGACATGTTTTTAATTTCAAGTAAACCACGTGCACCGACAGGTCTGGTGTCATAAAAGCCGTTTTGCAAAAAAAAAAAACACGTTTTTCACCGTAATAATTTAAACCTTGTTATTGCATGAATAAGATCCTTTCTTTTCTTCACTTCCACGTCTTTCTTAATGTTTTTTATTAAAATACCTTAAAAATCCCTCAAACTTCCCTCCGACCAGCATAATTCAATAAGAAAACCGAAGTCGGAGTCTTTATCACAGCGTTCATCACTTAACCTGTCAAATATAACAAAACGTTCAGCTCAAAAAGCGCTGTAGTTTTTGTTACCTTACAATATACGGTTCAAATGTTAAAGCGCTGTTTTCACTGCAGCAAAATAGTGTGGATCAGATAGCCGGTGCCTGCGGCATGTTACATCGTAAGTTTTGCACCTAATAATTTTACAAGGCAATTATAATTATAATTTTCCTCAGGCGATTATAGGTTTGTTAGGAAGATTCGACGACGGTTTAAGTGTTGGATGTGTCAAAATTATATTACATATGTACTGAGCCACATTTCAAGCATGCTAACCGACACTCTTTATACAAATTTGTACACTATATAAATGACATAAGGTAAGATTTTTAATAAAGAATTTTGACAATTGTATAACTCTGATGCATCAAAGCTACTTTGCAATGCATCAAAAACTATATAATAAATATAAAAAGACCCAAAAAGTTTAAGACATAATACTTACCCTTGGTATAATATTGACGGTGGAAATTTAAAATGTCGTAAGGGGCATTGTGTCCTAAGAGGCATTTTGTCATAAGGCTATTGTGCTATATGTGTGTTATTTATCATTATTACATGAAAGTCATAAAAATAATACTAACTACACAAACACAAATTATATATATGTCGAATTATATAACTCTCCTATTTAACTTTAAAAAAGTTTTGGAGTAATTTCGTTCCTAGAATCGTGAAACCGTTCTCCTGAAAAGTTGTAATTTTGCAGATGTGGCCTTATTACACCAAGGGTGCGAATTATACTCAAGGAATTCAGAGTCATTCTCTAAATTGAGACAAATATGAAAATAACCGTTGAAAATGAAATTTTGATTAACAAAATTGAACATTGAATTCAATCCGATATTTCTAAGATACTTATGGACTTTGCACCGTATTTTTTCTTAATAAAGACTATTTTGGAGTATGTTTATGCGATGTGATTTCCATCTATGGATATACCTGACAAATAAAAATGTACTCCATGTAAATAAGTATTATTTTAGCGTGTCTTACATAATTTATGTATATGACGATCAAATCAGTGGGCGGCGCCGGTGTCATTCGAATGCTAACCCTGCCATGATGAATTGTTCATAAGATTGATTGATTTCACATGTCTCAAGGTAAAATTATATTTGGCCGTTTAATTGAGTTCTGGTACTGCCTGCTTCTTAAATGCGTTACATGATTTATATTTGATAATAAATAAATTAATAGACTCTTGTTCAACGGCAGATATTTAATTTCCTGTAGGGCTCTGAGTAATAGTAGAATATCTGTTGTTTTTAAAAGTCTAATAATCTTCGGTACAGAGTACAAAAAAACCGACCTCAAAAGTTCGTGGAGTTACATCTAATTTGCCAAGTTTTATAGGAGTCGGTGACCGGAAAGTGCTCGAAATCGGATTCATCCCCTGCTTTGGCACTCTTAGAGGTGGAATATTATTCAAATTTAAATGGGACCACTACTGAGATACCCTCTTTACAACAAAAAAAGAATCATGAAAATCAGTTCACAAATGTCGTAGTTATCGCCTAACTTATACCAAAAAACATAAGCCTAAGACTTGCACTTATAACGATTTTCAAACAACATCAATGGCACTAAGTAGCAAACTCAAAATATCACCCAATAAACACAAGTTATTTTTGAAGTCGGTTAAAAAAAGAATAGCCACATTGTGGCAGCAGACACCGGTTCGAGTCCAGTCGGATCAAGGAATTTTTCGTTGTATTATTATTCGGTCTTAATAATTCTAACATAACATATATTAAACCCGTCATAATGTATCTACAGAAAGAAGTACGTTTATTGAATTGTGACCAGAAATCGGTATAATCAAAAAATAATACCTCCGTCTGAAATGGCGAAATTATTATTTTATATTTTGTTTTTTTTTTTATATGTCACTAGCAATTACTTTACCACAGTGCCGTGCCAAAATCAATCTCTATTACCATTTTAGGAAATGGCTGCAACAAGGAGTTTTCCGTTATTTGTAATTTTTTATAAAAATATACAAGCAATTTACTTTGCACACTCGATATTAAATAATTGGATATATTATTGCTAGATATAGCATTTATAAATGTATTTTACAAAATAAACAATTTCTATTAAAAACAAATAAATTTGTTTACGTTGATTCTTGGATCAACCGACAGGATTCTTGTTATAAGAAAATTACAAAAGACAGCACTGGGTCTTGTAGTGTTGTGGTTTGATACGGTAGAGTAGTATTTAGATGAAAATTGTACAATTTCAATCTTTTTAATAATTATAAGCCTTTTATTAACGCTTCCGTATTATCTACTCTACAAATATACTATGCAACTTATAAAATAGGTGTCTTATATAAAGCCTAAAAATTGCACTTATAACGATTTTCAAACGACATCAATGGCACCAAGTAGCAAACTCAAAATACCACCCAATAAACACAAGTCATAACAAAATAGGATTAAAAAGCCACGAGCTATATAAACTGCGCTCATTACCCTATTGTCATTGTCTTTGAAGAAAGCCGACAGGGTAAATATGCAAATTGTGAGACTGGGCAGTTGGCTCTTGCAAATTCTTTTGTTTATGCCAGGTAGGGTTGCATCCCCACTCTTTGGTCAGTAGGTCACTTTGACAGCTTAACTTGTGTCACTGGATTAGTCTTAAGCTGTTCGGCTTAGCGATTGATCTACGTTTACGGCTTGACCTTTCCGGGCAAAGTGGCAAATGCAGAAGTTGTGTGAATACGCTGATGGATTTTGCATAATAATTCGTGTTTGTGAGTGACTTTGCTAAATTTGTTCAAGATGTGCGATGAAGACGATAGTTTGTTTAAACTGACGCAGTTTGTTAAGCGCTGGTGGGAGGACGGTTATGTTAACAAGGTTTGTTCTGTATTTATACATATTGATTTCGACAATGACCTCGGTGACCTAATGGATTACATTGTGGGTGCTGGATGCTAAGGTCCCGGGTTCAATTCCCGGTAGGACCAATCTGAGAAATGACTTTTCGAAATTGGTTCTGGTCTGGGTGTTCTGGGTTGTTTATGTATGCGGGGCTATGAGTTTGTACGTAAAAAAATTGCATAGGTATATTTCGATACCACACACGAAATTTGTTGTGAGTTAATATACCATTTTTTGCTTTTTGACTTTGTGAAATAGGTTAACTGCTATTCAATTTAACATTATAAATGTACATGGGGCGTTTACAACCTGTATCTGAACCACTTCATACATTATGTACATTTTGATATGCACAGGGCCTTAGAAGGTTATATGTACTATAAATAAAAATTCCTAAATAAACAAACAAATAAACAGCTCTACAAATATGTGTACATCTTCAATTTAGTCTGTTTCATAATCAGTTAAAATCACAACCGAAAACGCCTAAAGGCAAAGGGGACGGCACCAACGCAATGTCTTTTTATTTTAGCTCTTTTATTTTGTCACACCCACCAAACCCGATCAATACTTGACCTCTGGCTTATCCAATTATTATTTAATACCCATAACGACGCACGAGGCGCCTTAAGCCGAGATTAAGATAAGGCGTTATGCATAAACTACGTCTTTGTACACTTAACTGGTGACACGCCCCGGATTTGCGCAGATGCGACTGTAAGTTATGTTTCGTGTGTGATTTTCTTTTATCTGCAAGACACATGAGCGATTTTGGTTGCAGAACCACCTACAATTACTACATTGTATATTAAGGGCGGTAAATAAGAAGTTACTATGAAAATAGACTCCATATAAGAGGCTCGAAGCCGAACGCTGACGGCTTCCATGACTCGAGGTGTGGAAATTTTATCCTCTCGTACTACATACAACGTTTTCCATCACATTTGTGAGGAAATAAATATAATGACGATTTATTTCTTTTATAAATAAATATCGCTTAACAAAACAACAATTACAGACTTGCAAATGTAAAAAAAATGGCCTTTTTGTTTTTTTATTTATATAAACAGATGGCCAGCTATTCTTCCATAGATAATACAACTCGAACTAAAATGTTGTAAAAGACAAAAACGCTTAGCCATGATGGTAAAGAAATAAAATTAATAATTTCAAAATACTAAGCATTCTGCTGAATTTGAATTTATAAAATTAATTCAGCAAATGTTTAGTTTTTTTTCTATACTTCAAACTTACATGAAATAATTCAGATTTTTCGGACATTTAAACTTTTTGCTTAACCCTAACTTATAAGAGAAATACAGTACAATTAAATTTTAAAACATCTATTACCGCCATAAGGCGGTATTGTAATGAAAAAGCCCGTGGGCGTAATTCAGCATCTGCATGTTATGGCACTGTTTACGAGAATATGTGATGAAATGTTAGTTAACTAGTCACATTCGACCGTAGTTCAGCGGCGTCGTTTCTGTTAAGTAGTACTCAGCCACATAATCAAGTAATGAATACAAAGTATCACTGCAAATTTATATCTATGTAAATGACCTAAGTATGCACGTACGCCCGTTATTTTAGTTATTGTGTTCTGCATATAGGTCTGCAGGAAGATTTTTTTTTTCAGATATTTATTTGTGTTTTCCTTTTCTTAAATGTGATTTTCCTGTACAATAAATGATTAGGTAAATACATAAATAAGGAGTTTAGACAGTTCGTATGAACAAAAACAAAGGCATATACACCTTTTGAGATTTAAATTCCACTCTATGTTACATATGATAAGATTGTTCAAAATCCAGCATGCTGTTGAATAATACCTCTAGATCAACACAGTAGTTACAACATTTGTAGGTACCTGACCGATACGTCGTTTCTGCGTACTGTATGAGAGTCCCCTAAGCGGGTGAAGCACTTGTCCAAGCTATATCATTACGTGCATTAAACTCGATTCAAGATAATTTCGGTAAATCTAAATTGTATCAGCTTAATGGAAAATGTCCACAGATTACGGTGTCGCCTTAACATGTTATTTAAAAAAAAATTAAAGGATTTTTTACTAAAGTATTTTAGGACGACAATGGAGACCAAATCGAAAATATAATATTTTCAGATTGTCTGTGCTTAGGAAGATATGACCCTTAAACGTAATTCGATACCCCACCGAGTAAACGTACATTACCCGGTGTTCTTGACAGTCGTCTTCACAGAGTCACAAGTTAATTTAAGGTGCTATGTATACGCTTCTGTAATAAGCCGGTTCTATAAAAATCTCGATTGATATTCGAAATTTGCCATTTACGAGGTTTAAAACAATAGTGGAATAAAAACGTTATACCCTATGTTATTTATTATACAGCTTCTGTGTACTTGGATGACCCTTTTAACTATTGTAGGTTGTCTTGACCTATCATATCTGAAATAAATATTACAAATGATACCGATTCGGGTGAATGCAAATTATATTTAAATTTATATTTAGTGCACTAGTGTATTTTGATTAAAAAAGGACTGACAAATTTATCGATCCCCATAGACTACATATGAACTTGCCGTCTTTGTTTGTATGACGAAGTATAACATAGACGAACTTTAAAATGAAACAGTTTCGAATTCAAGCCGTAAATGCAGAGTTTTGTGTCATTTATGACTTTAATCAACGTACCATTCAACATTAAACTGGGCTGGCATAAAATAGGCATATCCGTGACGTCAAGCACTAACAAAATAAGTTTTTTTTTATTATATCTAGCGACGGAACGAGCAAGTCGTGCGCCTGTTGGTAAGCGACACGTCTACCCTCAACAGTTACTGGCACTCTGAGCTTTAAACCGCAAAGATCTGAGGAGCACTGCCCCTGCGCCGGTCACCCTGAGTCATAAAGTTGACAAGTCCCATGTGCCTGTAATTTCACCAGCGTCCTTATCTTACAAAACCGAAACGCAATAATGCTGACATTACTGCTAGGTAGCAGAAATAAGTAAGGTAGCAGTACTTCCCTGGACGAACCCTTTCACCAGGAGCTGTTGCTGAGCTGCTATTAAGTACTAAACTAAAAAAAAAATATTTATTAGCATTATTTAAAAAAAAAGCTTAGTTTGCGTTTTTCCGACTAGGTATGCCTTTGTCTAATCTAATAATCTTATAAAAGAACAATTATGAAAGCAGGGAGAAAATACGGAATAAACTAGTTAATGTTCTCACTACCCTACAAATGTGGAATTTTAACATTTGACAGTCAACTCTCTTTAGTCTATCTAGACCGAAATCCGCCACCCAACTCAAATATGAATCCAGCACAGATATAATAATACCTTGGAGATTACCAACTATAGAGTGCACACAGAGAAGATAAACTAACTGGCTATTATATGAAAGTTCTATATTAAAGTGTTCATGAAAGTCGTTATAGTTGATTTTATGACTTTATAGAACAGAGATTTTGAAATAAATAACTTTACCCAACTACGATCTTTAGGATCCATTAATCAGGCTTTAATTACTTTAACAACCATTGTAGAGTATACGTACTTTTAAAGAAATATACTTATTATAACTATATCTGATGTGTTTACCTTTCTAAGTATATCTTTTATCATACTCCTATACCATCAGTGTATTAGGAAATAGATCAATCCAAAAGTTGAAAATTTCGCCGCAATGATCACTTTAGGCAAGCAGGTTGGTGACCTCAGTAAAGCTACAATCTAATCAACCCCAATCCAACCCCAAAGCCCTTTAACTCCTGTCACTTATATCCCTTTTTCCTATTTGCTGTATTTTTGATGACAAAATTAAAAAAAAAATCAATTAGGATACATGGATCATCATATGTTTTGCCAGGAATAAGACGTCTCTGTAGCCTTCATATGGGATCTAAAATTAAACTTACTCTAAATTTATAACTCTAACTCACAGTGTATTGGCAATTGTACCTGTTAAAATATTTCATGGCATCATCTGAAGATTGGAATGCGTCTCAAACAAAAGAGATTTAAATAACGCTTCTCGTCTTTATTGAGAGGTCAGCTAATGTTGGTCGTTGTTATCAGCGTTATCCTTCAAGATGTTTCCTGGCATATCTAGTTTATTCTCTTTTCATCAAAAGCGCTTTTATTACATGAAAGTCATAAAAATTATGCGAAGCGTACGAAACAAATTATGTATTCAGTACATCCTTGTGAAAAAGTTCGTCCAGGGCAGTATCTTACCTATTTTTCCCGCCAAACAGTAATGTGAGCAATACTGCGTTCCAGTTCTGAAGGGTAAGAGCGTTTGCGCTCTACGTCCGATTCGTATCAGGGGGTCTACTCTCGATCTCCGTCCGACATCCGTCCGAAACAATTACTGTCAAATAAGTAAGTAATTCGACAAAATTAAAAGACAAGTATCAATTATGAAGCTTCATTCGCATCACGCGTCTTTTCATTTGGTCAAGTATTGCTTATTTGGCAGTAATTGTTCCGGACGGATGTCGGACGGAGATCGATAGCAGACCCCCAGTTCCGAATCCGAGAAATGACGATCCGAAATGTCACTCCTAAGTGTCATTTTATCTCTAGGTGTACAAGATATTCGTATTTTCTCGGATTGGAATCGGACTTAGTGCACAAGCGACCTCGGATGTGGGTTCGAGTTTTCTAGATTTATGTAGTCTCGGATTCGGAACGTATATGATCGGATGCAGTGGGCAAACTTATCAACTTATGTCTCATGGTGACGGGCGCTATAACAGTGCTCCTCAGATCTTTATGATGAGTGACACTGCAATTGTTATGGACAGGCGTGTCGCTTACTACAAGATGCACAACTTTTTATCATAATTTTTTTTTCTCCTATTTAAGTAAAAAAGTCAAGGAATAAATTCGTTCGTTGAATCTTTAACGCTCTCTCCTGAAAAGTTGTCATTTTACTACGACCAATCAAGAAAATTAGCATAGCTAATATCGTAAATTTCTTTATCAGCCTACGTTATTGCAATGCTTAACAAAGACATACCTTTTCCAAAACCACGGCGACCACCGTGGTCGAGTGGCTTGCATCGTCGTCATCTCTGAGGTTCCGGGTTTGATCCCCGGTCTTTTCTATATTGTCTGGGGGTTTCTCTGGTACCGTCGTTGTTCCCGATTTCCATAGACTAGAGCTTTAGTTACTTACTTTGGGGTCAGAGCAACATATGTGATGTTGTCTAATAACAACTAGCAAAAATGTACAATTCGTTGACCTTTCTCATTTCTAAAACAAAACTTATGATTCACGAGATCTCAACAAGCAATGGGACGTTAATCAAATTAATAGACACACACAAAATGACCACCCACATGGTGATCCATTCATTGTTAAACAAACGACAAATATTGACATAATCGCTATGTTTTATGTTTACGCACAATGTCTACAAGTATACCTATATATTGAACAAAAAAGTGGGAATTTATTGTTTATTGTCATAAAGTTGTATATTTGAACTATAGTTCGTTCTACTTTTTTCTGTTATTAGAGTGGCACTACTTACGTAGCAACTATTTAGTAATCTGTGGCACAACACACGGAACAAGAAATCCGTAGTTACGGCCGTTTTCCCATTATGGATGACCTACAGACTTGAGAGTCGATTGGGACTGGAACTACGAATGTATGACAACGCGATTTGACAGTTTGGAATAGGGCAGTCTTTTTAACCGACTTTAAAAAAGGAGCAGGTTCTTAATTCGACTGTATGTTTTTTTTGCATGTATGTTACGCGAAAACTTTGTGAATCGATTTTGATGATTCTTTTTTTGTTCGAAAGAGGGTACCAGGAGTGGTTCCATTTAAATTTGAAGAAAATATTCCACCTCTAAGGGTAGCAAACTAGGGAATGTATGACTTTTGAGGTCGGTTTTATTTAGTACTTTGTAGTGAGAATATCGTTGACGGACTTCGAGAGTAGTCTCGTAGTTACGGCCGTTTTCCCATAAAGGTGACCTCACCTTTATGGGAAAACGGCCGTAACTACGGATTTCATGCTTCGAGAATGGGGCATCAGGAGAGAAATTAACAAAATTTATACATAATCATTCACGTGATAATGGCCACGGAAGACGATTTACAATGAAACATGTTATGAAAAGTCAGAAGCAAAGGCACCATGCCCGTGTTAGAAATAAATTGGAGAATTTTTTATTGCAGTTTATATCCAACTGGGAAAGCCAATAAAATTGTTTACAGTATATAAAGCTCATTTATTATATAAAAAGTTATATGAATTCTCATATTTTTTTAATATAATAATAAGCTTTACAAGGAAAATTTTCCTGATAATATGTGTACTATATATAGATCCAATCTATTAATCATTTCATTTACTACGAACCCATTTAATGTTCTTGAACATCTGCCATTCAATAGACATGCAGCTTTATATACAAATGATTATATACCTAACAATAGCGATTACAAAGGCTTTATTAGCTTGACACAAAGTTCAAAATTACAGGTTCGTAATTATCCATTACACGAACAACTTTTGTTATTTTTGTAAAACATCTTAGGAGTCTGTTTGAAACGCTGACGTCATAAAGCGATAACCCGAAGTTAGAGTTTTTTGGTTTAAAAATTTGTTATTTGCGATTTGGTTAGCAATCAAACTGGTTTCGAACATTGATTCCCAAAGTAGTCTACCTGTATGGACCTGTAGGGGTCCACTTCAACTTACAAGGGGTCCACGTCAGTGAGATAAATCCCCAGGGGTTCACGTTTGTGAGAAAAAATAGGGGTAGGGGGTGCATGAGATGTTATTAAGGGTCCACGACTGTGGAATAATCCATATTGCACAGATTAGTACCTATGTAAATACATAATACGTTCTTCTAATAGACGTATATAATATGAGTGTGCGCGTTTACTATTATTGTTATATAAATTTATTTATGAAATTCTTAAACATTTCACAATAAACACGATTCGGGAAGATAAATCTTAATATCATTTTTGTATTTCAAGTTTCTCACTAGCACTGTGTTAGCTGTCAAACTGACAAATTGACACGTGGTCTACCAGACAAAATAGTTTGGGAACCTCTAGATTATTGTTTTTGTTACCTATGTAATAAATAAGTTTTTAATTTTGTTACCGACTTTTAAGCTTCACCTTCATCGTAATTCAGGTCTCTTAGGGATATAAACGCACGTCATTATTACGAGTAGACGTCTAGATGTCGTAGGCATTTCGGTGGTATTGACATTGAATTTTAGTTTAAGAAGTTTAATACATATCGAGTTCTTAGGTTTTCGCGATTGTTACACATAGAAAATGAAACTATTTTTCCGGATTTAAATCGCGTATATTTGTTTTTTCAAACAAACCGACGTTTCGGGTCCTTTACAGGTCCCATGGTCATGACCATATAATACATATTTAAACATAATCAGACGTTTGACAGTTTATTGGAAGAAATTTAGGGGCAGGAAAGACAGAAATACAATTTTACCGCGTTATCTTTCGCCTCACACGGTTAGCCGGCTGGACGTTGGCTATCCAAAACACTCTTAATAAAACGAAAAGTCTTTTTCAGAGGACTATTAACGGCAAAGGATAATTAAAGTATAAATTGCGAAGTAAGTGTATAGTGTCTAGTTATGACTAATTGTAGGCAGGTTGCAAACTATGAAACTTAGGACTTATGTGTACGAAAGTGATTCGAAGTAAATGTTTATAAATGGTCTAATATGTTATTTACATGATGTTATTTTCATAAAAGTATTGCTGAGAAAACTGGTTTTTAGTGGTATTTTTTACAGATTAATTGAATGCGGAGAGCGTATTAAATAAAATGATGTAAAAGAATGTAAGTTGACGTTTTTGCTCAAGACTTAAGTTATTTTGCATATAACAATAATAAACAAAACGCTGTATAGGTAAGACAAAAAGTTTCCTTTTTACGCGGCAAGTAAGTACGATACATCGGATTGTTTATCATCGGCAAAGATTTCCCATAAGAAAAAGTTAAGCGCATGTTTAAGGCGGTCATTACGCAAATAGCAATGCCTTTTGCGCTTCACTGTACACTAACCGGTTCGCTTACTTCATGTATCATACCCTGAACAATATGGCATGTCACGACAGCGAGCCAGCGAATAAAAAAAAACAAAAAATGATCATCGCAAAATGCACATTTTTTCAAAACAACATAAGAACCAGACCGTAAATGAAAGCAGTAAGGCACACTTCATAATGTTTCTTATGAAAAATATTGTGAATTATGTCCGCTTGTCCAGTAGGCGTGGGTCAAGATATGTCTGCAATCATACGCTTCTCATACAGGTTACTTGAAAATATACTCTTTGAAAGTGACAATAAGACATGTAGGTGTAGCAAGGCTCAGTTGGGCGGTCAGTAACCTCGGTTTAACTCCGCAACTTTGGCCGATTTTTGCTTCTTACTCTTTTTTTTATTGTTCACTGTTGACAATTACTTTGAGAATTCCCACAGTCTTCGGCGAGGGTATTTTAGTTACTTGAAGCTACAAAACTTCAAACGCAACCGGCTCTTGTTATAAATTATGTCACCTATCTGCATATGTCAAATATGAACATAATATTTCTTATTAATGTGATTGCTTTATAACTATGAATTCGTTAACCTTGAAACATCTATTATATTTTGGCATTTATGTTGAACATTTTACTAGTTCATTCAACAAAAAACATTCCAGTCACTTAATTGGTGCATAATTAAATGATTTATTACTGATTTATTTATCTTAGAACTCAATTTTAATTAGTTATTTACATTGCATTCAATAAAAAATGTTACTAAAATATTTATTTAGTTTGAACTCAAAATTCAAGTATAGATACATATAGAGCGAATAGCGTTTACACGTGCTTACATAAATATAGAGTGCATTCATGTCATTCAAAAAACGATAACATCCCATAACATCCTACTTAAATACTTAAAATGTATTTAAACATGAAATAAATAAGGTACTCAGAAATTGTATTCTCTTAAAAACACAATTGAACGTTTCTTCGAAGATCAAATACCAGGAGGTACTCACCATATTTCCAATAAAAATGTTATTTCATTAAAACACCTAAATTATATTTTGTAATGATGTGTGATTGCTTAAAAAGGAGCTACAGATTCGCCCGCTAGCCCTTATAATGACAATTCGAAAAACTTTTTTTTTTTACTAAATTACACCCGGTCTAGTACTTGCACAATCTTTGATACTGAAATTGTTAAAGAGTGAACGAGAACGCCTCATGTTCGTCTAGAAGATACCTGTTCACTCTGAAGGTACTGTTATATTCACCTAGAAACAATCACTTACATATCATCTGTTTAAAGGTAAAACCCCATAAGTGATATTTTAAACAAAAAGTCTTTAATTTTTATAGCTATAGTAAGAAAATCACTATCTTTCTACATGTCAAACTCAATAACAAAAAAGCTATAAACTTAATAAGAGTTTTACCTGCAGAAAGATGATGCTTTTCTTACAACAGGTACACTATTTAGAGAATTTTTGAGGAAAATGTCACTTAGGTGGTTTTACCTTTAAGCAGACAATATAGCCGTAAGAAAAACTCTTTAAAATTTTATCTCACAATAACAACATAGACACTTATGAAAGACATCTGGCACTTAATGAAGAAATTCCGAGAAAATTGTATAAAATATCATCTCAAATTGGTGACAATTACACAAATGATATATCCCTTACGAAACACAAACAAAAAATGCAGTTTATAAACTAAGTAAGTACACGAAATTGCTTTTGAAACGCTCTATAATTTCGTCCCAAGTCGAAACGTGTGTTTTTGTTAAACGACACTTTATTAGCCCTGTGTTTATCCGGATTAGAAACGAATTCTTTGTATTTCTTGTAATTGCCGTTTGGTTAGAAATTGCCTCCGTCTGAAGGCAAACGTCGGTTTAATTTTCACCAGACGGGGTAATGACGCCACCCCAACAGTTTCACAGTATAATCGAGTGACAAGGACTTTTAAAGACAACAATCGGCACTAGAAAAGGTCGGTTGCACGAAGGCTTGTTCAGCATACTGTTGATGTCGATTACACAATGACAAATTGTTTTACATTAAAAATTTGTAAAAAGAATAGAATACTCTCGAAAGTGTGTAAGAAAACACTGACATGTATGAAGAGTTTATTGCATTGTGTTGTGTGATAAAAATATGTTAGTGTATATAAGAGTAGCTGTGCTTTTTTGTTTTGGTTCGTACTAGGTGAATGCATTGAAAGTTATAGGAAATAGGAAACTCCTATCGCCGCTTATATGCGATAACACACAAGAAACACGGTTACGTTCGAAATAACAATCGTAAAACTTAATGTTATCTCATTTCAACATCTGAGTAAAACACTAATACCGACCCATTCACATTAAACGTTGCTTAGAAAGGAGTGGCCAAATTAGCTTGAACTCAACTTTGACAACGCCGGCCCTGAATGCTTACCAAATGAATAGTAATTTAGTTTTCGGATTAAATCGTTTCAAACACGCGACACAAACCACTTTTCTATTCTCGAGTCGACTCGAAACCGTCATTTTACACAATTTTACCCAATTGCTCTCGGTTCTTGGAATTAATTTGATATTAGCCTTTGAAAACGCAAGGTGTGGTTTTGTGTCGGCCCGATAGTTATTTTGAAGAGCCATTCCAAACCAGTGTTTAGGGTTTGCTCTAGACTGGATAATCTTTTACGATTAGCTATATTCATTCATGGTAATTTGATTGAATGAAATCCTTAGTTTATAACCTTGTTTATGATAATTGATACACTAATGTCCTGTTCGAACTTCATCGTTACAATATCATTATGTTTGTTTGTTACAACATAGTTTAAAATTGCCTCCACTTTAAGCGTTTAATACTCTTATAATAAAAAAGAAACCAATTCATAAGAAAATTTCTGTTGTTACAGGAATCTCAATCAAGCAACTCTGAAAGATGGGGTGGAAGAGGTCCGGAGCACAACATGGCTCTACAGCAGATCCTCAAACTACAAGAAGCCAGAGCCCTCCACAAAACTTCTCTATTACCAATTTACAAGAAGAATGGCCTACCTTCTCCTGGAGCAAGTCACAGCTACGAACAAGTCAGAGATAAGAGGGATTATGATCCTAGAGCTCTTGACCAGTTGAAGTTGGAAGCTGAGTTCCGTAGGCTCATGGAACATTCTGGCAAAGACGCCAAAAATGAAGACTCTTTAAAATATTTTCAACACATGATGGAAGCGAAACAGCACTTTGATTACATAAAGAGCATTCAAGACAAAGAAATGAGAAAGGATTCCAGGAATAACGATAATTTAGAAGTGAAAAAGGAATCGACATCACCCGCTGCTAACCGGTCATCACCTATACACAGTCATTCGCCGCTTCACAGAGCATCTTCTGCTGAAGGCTCGCCTAACCACAGTGTCCGCTTATCAACCTCGTCCAGTCCTCTTTCTACTACTAGTCCAGTCAACTCATCTCCTTTAAGTCATCTCCAAAACATGCAACCTTTCGATTTTCGTAAACATAAAATCAGTGAATATAACGAAAAAGAAGAGACAAGGAAACCAAACTACGATATCAGCTCAGCAGAAAAGGCGATAGATTTGATGAGAAGTCAATTTCTGAACTTTCCGTTACCACCTAACTTACAAATTCCACCAACATTTAGCCACTCTGCAGCTATGGTTGCTGCTCTCAGTCAAAATCCAATGGGACTCGCCTCGCTACAAGCTCTCCTTCCTCAAATGTCCGCCAAACCAGTGGAAAATAATGAAAGCAAACCTAACAATTTAAATGAAAAACCAAAATCAGACGAACGACGCACTGACGAGGAAAACATCCTTAATTTGAGTAAAGATGCTTATGTCGACGTAGCACAAAGTACTAGAAACATGATGCTAGGCAAATGCATTAGCCCACCAAAGAGGCAATGGGGCGCATCTCAATTGCCCTTGAATTTAGGCACACATTTCATCAATCCAGTTACTGGAAAGAAGAGAGTTCAGTGTAACGTTTGTTTAAAGACATTTTGCGACAAAGGAGCTCTAAAGATTCATTTTTCGGCTGTACATCTTAGAGAAATGCATAAGTGCACAGTTGAAGGATGTAGTATGATGTTTAGTTCCAGAAGGTCAAGAAACAGGCATAGTGCAAATCCAAATCCAAAACTGCACTCACCTCACTTAAGGAGAAAAATTTCTCCACATGATGGTAGGAGTTCTCAGATTCATCCAGTTCTCATATCACCACACGGGGCTGGTCTAGGTATGCCGCCTGTTATGAGTTCTATGCATCCATTTGGCCCGTATCCTCTAATGAACGCGCCGCATAATTTGAGCCAGTTTCCACATAACGTTCATCTAGACTATAAAAATAGTATGAACTTCTCACCTACAATTGATCAAACGCATATGCGACGTGAATCTGACTCGGTTGAAAAAGATCAAGATGGCCAGGGGGATTCTGATGAAGATGATGGTATCGTCGTGGTCGCAGGAGATGACGATGACGACGAAGGTGATCACATGGAAACTAGTGATTATTACTCCAACCTCAATAAGTCAATTGGCTCAGTAGATTCTGAAAACGAATACGATCAAAGAAGTGTCAGCGACAACGATAATGGAGATAGTAGGAAAGATGAAACTGCTAACTCAGAAAGTATAAAAAGAAAACGCAAGAATTTAAACCCGACTCGTATACACAATAATATCGCAATGGATACACACAAAGCCGATCAAATTATGAACGACAAGGAGCATAACGAGGAAGAAGCTCTAGATTTAAAAAGAGTGAAAACTGAAGAACCTGATGCTCATCACAAAAGACATACTGAATCAAAAGAGACAGAAGAGCAATTAAAAATTAAACAAGAGTATTCATCACTCAAAGACGAACCTAGTGAATCAAACTATAACAATGCACAAGATTTACGTGTAAAAGAGGAAGCTATAGAAAAAATAGACTGCAAAGCGTCTGATAACATTCCGTCTAACGATGAATTTTCTTCTGAAAATGCTCTGAAACGATTAGAGAGTCTTTCAAAAGGTGACTTCCCAAACATGTTAAAAAGAGCAGATGCATACAGTTCCTTGCCCTTTAACTTATCAGTGAACGAAACGATGGAATATGCAGATAGATCACCTTCTTCATCAGTATCCAGTTACGATTACAACACAGAAGAAGCCCATGGACAGATTTTTGGTCACTTCGAAAATGGATTCTTCATAAGTACCACAGATGTTCCAGTAGACCACGAAAACCCGGGCAAATGTACAGTTTGCGGAAAGTTGTTCCAAAATATTTACGTCTTAAAAACACATTACCAAAACGCACATTTGAAACTCATGTACAGATGTACTACTGAAGGTTGCAGGGCCGCATTTCCCTCAAAGAGAAGTAGAGACCGGCACAGCGCAAATACAAACTTGCACAGAAAAATATTAGAAGATTTGCGAGTACGAGATGAATCACCAACAAGAATTATAGAGAAGGCACGTGAGCAAACAGATTTGATGGCAAGATTTAGCGACGACGAACGAGCAATACCATACATAGAGTCACATAAATACTATCGTGCAAAAGAAAGTGATAAACTAAAAAGTCACATTAGTCAGATTCCTTTTGGAACTCCTTACGCACCTCTACAGTTACCTGAAGCATATCTAAATAATCGTGATATGTTCGCTCAGCACCCATTTCTTTTTACGCCTTTTGGTATGTTACCCAACTTCCCTCCCATTCCTTTGGGTTTTCTTCCGCCGGGGTTGAACGCTTTTGGCTGTCAAAATACAAACTTTTCTCCTCCGCTACCTAGAAAACTGAGTTACTGCATAGAAGACGAAGCGCCGCGACCGAATAAAGATGGCACATATCCATGTCGGGCTTGCAGGGAGAGTTTCAAAGATCTGGCCAGTCTAAAGCATCACTGTGAAACAGTCCACGTACAATCATTACATCGCTGTTCCATGAGCGGTTGCAATGCTGCGTTCTTTTCAAGGACTAAGCGTAACATTCACTACGAGGCCCATGTTACTCGAAGACAGAACGGCAGAAGTCTCCACGTCAGTCCAACGTGACCTTATTAAAGTGCTTGCATCAATGAATCTTCAGTGCATTTGTGATGTCATTTAGAATTACCAAATAGATTAAATTTAGTGTTTAAAATGTACAAGTCAGTACCTTCAATTCTCGTAGAATCGTGAGTGGTATGTAATAATTTCAATGTTTAATATCTGTACATATTTAGCGGCTGAGCCGTTTCTCCGTTTGGCTATGTGTATATAACTTTACTGTACGTTTCAATTATATAGTAGGTAGTATTTGTAAAATCAACATTCCATAGTAATAATTGTGCAATAAATATGTAAATAAATAATGTTAGATGTGTAATGTATGTACAAAACTAATGTTATATGCCTAATGGTTAGATAACATTGATTTAATAATGTGACGGACAAATTAAACCTACACCAACTCGGTAAAATACTCTGGAGGACGTAACTCAGTTTTTGAAAGTGACCTGTCAATTTATTACATCAATGACAAAATCATATCTTGCTATTTTGGTGCTAATATACTTCAAAATTATTTCAATAATTATCTCTTCAATGTATTCTAATTAATTAAATAATGTAAATTTAATAAGTTTGTGAGATTACTGTGAATATATTAAATGTATAAGAACCAAAAAGTATTAAAACTTAAGGTTGTATTTAGGGTCACACCCAACTATTCAGCTAGTACGTATCAGCACTGCACCTATTACTAAGAAACATTATCGGTTTTATTACCGATTCATCAACGATTATTGAAACACAAAAAGTACTTTTTAATTATTTAACAGTGGCAAATTGGTAGAAGAAGCTTTATTTGCTAGCATCATGGTAAGATGACTTCCCGTTAAAACGACGCGCATAGCGACTCAATAGTGGTGCTGATGTATGCTGTACAGTGAGTATTGATCCTTAATTATAAGAAACGAAGCATGTTATCTTCCTTTTGCCAAACATTAATTAATACGTAATAAAAATGTTTTGAAAATTATTAGCTTGTCTGATTTATTACACTTGTATTTACCTGAACTTAATTTAATGGTCGGCTGGCTACAAGCTATAAATCAGTGTACATGAATTAAATAAACATTAAATATACAAGGTGATAAAAAAGGGTCAACAATTTATTTATTTATTTATGTACACTTTAGCATATCACGACAGTATCATTTCTATAGAAAAATTTAATTTAATAATGGTTTAATTTCAATGGTAATAGGTATATTGATATCCGTCTAACGGAAAAGTAAAACGCGAGGTAAATCAACAAGTTCTCGAAACCACGGAAATCACTCACGCAGTCACAAAGTCTATACTGGTGTACAAAACGCATAAAACTTTACTTATATCTATAGAAAATTATATCTATAAAAAAACTAAACACTAACATTTATAGGTAGACCTACAGTCCTCACTCCTTTTTAAGCGTCCTATATATATAAAAATATGCAATTGAATTTCTAGCATACTAAATAATTAAAAATAGACGAAGCATGTTATAAATAAACAAGTTCTTCTAAGACTACGATTCTAGTTCAAAGCACTTGTCTAAATTATTATTTTTCAGTATTCTAAATTATTATATTGTCACACAGTATATCTACGGTAGTTACTTAGTAAACACAATAGTACCTACTGCAAATGCTAGTGCATCAAAATAAATAAGACTCCATCACACACATCGCACATGAAACCGAACACCGTAACTAGTGAAAAGAATAATGTTAATATTTTTCTTTTTATTATGAATAAACTAAAAAAAAAAAAACTCAAATTGTGAAAACACAATTTTAAAATTAGTAAAAAAATATTGAATGTATCTCATTGTGAATAATGTGAAGATTTTTATTTGTACACAATACTTAGTTATCAATTTATAAACGAGAATATATGAATATATTGATTTCACTGAGCTTTTTTCATTTTCAAATCGTGTTTTCTCAATTCCACAATTTTTAGTTACGACAGCCTTTGCTTTCTTGTGTGACTACATAGGTAATAGAAAGAAAAAATCAAATAGGTACACTTGGTATTCTTACTTATATACTGAGAACAATTTTTTTTAAATTCAAAATTGGAATAATAATATAAAATGGACGGAACCTCATTATATTCTTGTTTCTCGGTGTCTGACTGTGTTCCTTATCGGAAATAGTCGGAACATAACTTCTGTGCTAATTAAATTCAAATATTAAAAACACTCTTTATTTCAAATTTGAAAACATAATACCATTGACCTACCAACAAACATAATACACAACAATGTTTCTATTCGCATTTTATACCACTAACATACATTATAATGCGAACTGTATCCACACAATACGTATGTACAATTTCGTAACAGAAGAAGCATTACATAACATTGAAGTAATCCGTATCAATAATCTAAAATTAACAAAAAAAAGATGTTACTGAAATGAGATGGGTGAATACATTTATAAACAATCAAATTTATCCATTGACTTACAAATAAATGGACGACGGGTCTAATACAAAAACCACGAAAAAAATGTCCCAAGTCAACCTATTCGAAATTTAAATTGTTATGTCATCGCAGTATCGCGCTGTCCGTAGAACAAATGAAGACTAAAGCGGAGTGTCGCGCTCTGTATACGATTTTAGCGCCTTACAAGTGCGGACACTTTTTAGCGCGGACCCGACGTCCATATAATTGTAAGTCAATGAATTTATCACAATTTTTTAAGTTGTTTCCAAAGAAATCTTTAAGTTAATTTGACTTACAAAACAGGGTACTCCCAATTCAATGAGCCCAAACACGATAATTCTGCTGTGAGTCGTTCAGGAATTGGGTAGTCTACCTCTAGTATTGATTGCGGCATCAGATCAAGGTAACGTCATAGGATTTCCATAACATACGGAATTTCAAGACTATTGGACAAATGGAGGTAAAATAAATATTTATTTTACGATTGACATCCCTACTCTAACCGGAAATCCATAGAAGTTCATCAAACATAGGTAAGGACCATCTCGATTAAATAAGCCTTCAAAAAAAGAAGCACCTCTAAGATAAGGCCAGCCGTTGATGAGCTCCAATGTCACAGATAGACATACAGCCAGATGGTCAGAAACCTGTAATTAGTAATGCCTATTCAATTAGTGAATATCCTAAGTTTTAATAGGTTTAAATATTATTTTGAAGCACCTAAACAAACACAACATTCAAAGACGACAAAGCAAAACAAATCGCTGCCTTTTGGTACTTGGTACTTGGTGCAACGGGCTGGTATCCGCAACTCGACGACAAAGCGCCTATTTTGCGTGTGGTGGGTGCAGGTTCCTACTCGTGCCACCCAAGCTCCTCCAGGAATCTCAGCAGCCGCCTTGGTTTGCTGAAGACTTCGGGGAGCGACCTTGGCACTCCAAGATATTTTGCCCTGTAGTTGGCCACGCCGGAGCACTGAAGTAGGATGTGTGCAGCCGTTTCCTCCCCCTCCATGCACGCTCTGCATAGAGGGCTGTCTGTGATACCTAAATTAAAAAGGTGTTTATTGTATGGACCATGACCCGTTAGGGCGGCAGTTAGAGTGCGAAGCTCTTGCCTTTTAAGTTTAATTAGTATTCGAGATAGACTGGCATTGAGCGTTGGGAGTGCTTCTCTCGCCTGTCTACAAACCGTAAGGGTGGTCCATGTATTATTATGTGAAGATTTTGTACCTTTGTGTATTGTTCTGGACCATTGGCAGGGGAGGAACACTATCGGTTCAGGTCCTATAGCGTCCGTCTCCGACCCTTTCCTGGCTAGTTCATCTGCTGCATCATTGCCACGTGAGCCGCTGTGTCCTTTAATCCACTGAAGAGTTACGTGGTTTTGTATACATACCTCCATGAGTGCTTGATGGCATTCGTAAATGAGCCCTGAGTTTATGTCATAGCTATTCAGTGCTTGAAGTACTGACATACTGTCGGAGAGTGTTCGAATGGAGTAGTTCTTTACTCTTCTCGCTATGATTGCTTCTGCCGCCAACTTGATGTCCACGCATTCAGCCTGGAATGCTGTGTTGTGGTCACCAAGCGGTGCTGATATCCTGATATTGAGGTTTTCTGAGAATACCCCAGTACCTGTTCCTGAGTTTGTTTTAGATCCATCTGTGAAGACTCGGACCTCTCTGAAGTTTAGTCCTTCGTTGGGATCTTCAAATAATTGTATCTTGTATTTCTCGTCAAAGATGTACTGTTTTGGGATCCTATCCGCCTCCAGTAGCGGTTTCTCATTGACAGTCTTGTAAAGGATTTCTGTATGTGGGGTCCTCATGTGCTTCCAGAGCCCGGCTCTGTTTAGACGCACTGCTGTTGACGCCGCTTCCTGTCTGCCTCTATCATCAGTGCTGCCTTTATCATCAGTGTTTTGTAGAAAGGGCGCAAGCGTAAGCAAAGAATATGTTTTATTTTTTTACGACTGTTTTAAAATAAATCAAAACATTTAAAACTTAATTTTGGTTTTGATTAATTTTAAGTTTTAAAATTGAATTTAAAACAGGACGTAAAACAGTCGTTAAAAACTAAAACACGTTCCCCTGATATTTTTTTATATGGCTCTTTCGCCCTTTCTACAGAACAATGTTGGTATAATAACGCAGTATCGCAGAAATACACTTACGATTACGAATTAAGCACACAGCGACAAACAGAGCATTTATGATCAAAGTCTATAGTGAATAAGCACCCATCTAGAAAAGAAGATGGCTCTGCGTTATTGCTATATATATATACTATATGATAAAAAGAGTATATATAATACTCGTTAAATACTACTGTGTTATTTAATAAAAAACAGCGAAATGACGAGAAAGCTTACGAATAACCAATACCAAAGGATTACAAATCACAGTACCATTCCATACCACCAATATATTATATTTAGTTAGATACTGTAACGGTGGTGTTAATAACAAATCACTGTTTTCAGAAATAGTAACCCAAACCAATATGCGTATTTTTTTATTTATTACACAGATGAAATTTATCACGTGAAATGATCACGTTTGATATGACGTCCTCGGTGGCCCAACGGTTTGCACTGTGGGCGCTGGACGAGGAGGTCCCGGGTTCGATTCCCGGTAGAAAATGAACTTTTCTAAATAGGTACTGGTCTAGGTGTTCTGGGAAGTGCAGAGTATGTTGCTATGTTACTCAGAGTACAGGGTTATCCCAAGTTTGAGACCTGACAATACGTCTGGCGCATTCTATTTTTTAATTATACGGTTCTTCGGCTCTTCGTCAGATACATCTCAACTTTTTTTAATAATCTTCCTTATGAATGAGACATTTTTGAGATATTCCACTATTCTAGAAAGTATTCGACGTATTAACAATAATTACTAACTACAATATCGTCGCCTCACTTTCTCAAAGTCGTACCTTAAAGCACAAAGTAACTGAAATGCTTTGTATATACAAATATGCAGGCTGATTTCACTTCACATTTCCTTCATTCACACATTACTTTTATCTATTCTTTTTTTATTATTTCGCTTACAAAACTGGTTACAGATTTATCAGTCTTAACTAGACATGCTTAAAAATAATTCAAATACGATGGAATCTACTAGACGTAAGCAGGACATGCATATAATTTTCACGTAAATCTTCTTACGAACTAATTTGGGCTCGGATGGCACACTTTCTGTTTATAAACTAAATAAAAAATACAAATAATAAGAAATAAATATTTGATAACTTACTTTTTCGAATAAATTTTACGTATACACCGTTTGGCTGAAGATAAAGAACCACCGAAAATATCCAAAACATTTCGAATACAATTATAGTCACTACACATTCTATACAGAGGAGAATGATGACCGAGTCTTGTCTTACATCCAGGCAGAGCAAAGGTTTTCCTATTTTGTAATCGGCTATCTACCCGAGGCAGAGAAAACCGAACATGCTCCAAAATATCCGGCGAATCAATGTAACCATGGATTAACTTATATAAAAATGATGTCTGAGATTTTCCTGCGCAAATATAAGAAAGAAAGACCGTAATGAGTGACACGCGATTGATGAGAGAGAAGCTGTTTACACATATTATCAGAGTACGCCAAATGGTACAAAAATCGCTTCTGCACGAGCTCCAATCTATTGGAATTCTTAAAGTAATACATCTAAATTAACACCCTTGATAAGAAATTTATAAATAAATATAAATTTTTGCCATGCCCTGGATAATCACTCTTTTTATCATACGACTTTGAAAAAGTAAGGCGACGATATCGTGACGTCCTCACATTGACATTACACAGGTAACACTATCTCTCAATTTAAAAAAGAAGATTCAATAAAGAAATAATATATAATACAGTATCGCTACATAAAGTAGCAAATGCCGCATTTTTAAACAGCCACAGGCTAAAAAATAAAAACATCAACGAAAAAAAAACCAGAAGATTGAATACTCTCATTTGCGTGATTTATGAATTTCAAATAAGCTTCTTTCGATATTTTCGCATCATACAATTCTTGCTAAAGGGTTAGGTTGAGACTGAAATTTTAGGGTGAATAAAAATTAGGGAGATCGGTAAGAGTGCTCGATTTTTTATTTTTTTTATGATAAGCGACACGCCTGTCCATAGCGTTGCAGGGCCGTAAATTATAAAAATCTGATGGGCGCTGTCATTTCGCCCTTCACCCTGAGACATAAGTTGACAAGTCCCGTGTGCCTGTAATTTCACCAAAGCCTTACCCTTCAAAACCGGAACACAGTACTGCTTGACTTTACTTGACACGTTTGATTATCAAACTCAAACAATCTATATTTTATAACTAAGCAAATTACGCTTGAAATCGTCACGTTGATTGAACTCTGCTACTCATTCTTAAGCACGATGTTCTTAAGGCAGCTTTCGTTGAAAACAATTAGTAATAACTCAATGCGTTGCTTTTTCCAATTAAACATTTGTATACATTTATCATTTACAATATTTCATTCAAATATGATAGAGAGACAAGACAACCTGCAATCTGCTAAGCTTTATCTTTTTTTATCTTTATCTTCAAGCTAAACCGGTCACTACCATTGACTTTTGACATCAATTTAGTGTAAAGTTTTTGTTTCACTATAGTTCGTAAATGACAAATTTTGATAATCGTCCAGAATCTTATTATAGAAGCGTATACATTGCCCCATAAACGAATTTGTGACTTTGTGCAGACAACTGTCAAGAACAGCAACTTTATTTTTATTACTCGTATTAATGATAAATATGTATATCACAATTTTTCCTAAAAAAATACTATCTATTATTACTCATATTAATGATATCGTTGCTGGAAAAGCGAAAGTACTAAAGCGCCATTTTGGCCTTATAGATGTTGGTAATTTCGCCTTTCCAGGACGAAATTTAAACTACATATTTTTTTTCTCAACATAAATTTCTTACAAATATAATAAAGTTCTTTAAATTTCTCTCTTAATAATTTAGAAAATTTTCCAAAATTGTTCCTGCTGGGAATTGAACCACGGACTTCGTTGCCTAGCGCTTACAAAGCTAATCGCAGTTGCACCGAGGTCATCAATAAACAAGTAACACGCAAAATAAATATAAACTATTGAACCGTGTCTATAACGTCTACAAGGTTCAATGAAAATGACTAGCCGGCTCGGGATCAGGGAGCACCACTTTGAAAAAGTCATACTTCAGTGGCTGCACTATAAAATCGATACTACACGTGAAGCTAGTGTTGCCGTTCGTCACATTTGCACGTATTAATTATATACTATGGTTTCTTTTGAACTACACACTAAAAACTTTTTAAACTATACATTTGAGGTTTTTTTATTAGGTATATCAAGCGACGGGACGAACAATTCGTGCACTTGGTTGTAAACGGTCGTTTAGTAGCAGTAGGGCTCCTTGTGAAAGAGTTCGTCCAGGGAAGTACTGTCACCTTATCTATTTCTGCCGCCAAGCAATAACATCAGCATTACTTTGTTCCGGTTTTGAAGGGTGAAAATACAGGCACATGGAACTTGTCAACTTATGTCTCAGGATGACGGATGCAGTAACAGTTGCAGTGCTCTGAGTGGCACTGCAACTGTTATGGACAGGCGTGCAGCTTACCATCAGGCGCACGACTTGTCCGTCCTGTCAACTGATATTATAAAAAAAAGACAGTCAGTTGCATTGCTGCCCACAGCTATAAATTGCCAAGGACTGAGTCATGTCATTGCGCCCGTCACCTAGAGACATAAGTTGACAGGTCCCATGTGCTTGTAATGTCATATAAATACCTATAGGTTTAGCCCAGGGTACTACGATATAAAAAACAACATTTAAATAAGTGTTTACTTTTAAAATTACTCGCGAATCTATAAAAAATTTGAAATTAATTGTACATACAAAAACTTTCTCTTACGTAAGTAGATACTCAAAAATTGCATAATGTACAATATTAGATTTTATAAATAGGAAATCTTTACAAGCTGCTTCAGCCAGGCAAGTATAGCGTAAAGATCACATACAGAAAACACCTTATAAAAACAAACTTAATTACGTATAGGTATACTACGTATTGACTACGTAAGTAACATCGCAAGTATTTCGATTATACTATCCAATTACTAACACGAAGGTACTCTACCGTGTCAAACCAATACACTGTAATGTGTACAAAAATAACTAATGTAATGTAAAAAAAACTGCTAAAAGGATTGTTTACTTTTTGTGATTTTTAGATTAACCGTATTTAAATAGTATTGCAGATAAAAATGTCACTATTTTTCTTGTCATAGTGTTTATATTTATTCAATGTATATGTATGTAACTGTATATAAAAATGTATATAACTGATAATGGTAATGTATATATCAGGTACCCTGCCCTGGTCCATTGCTGTGATTGCAGTGATGCGATTACCCACGTCCTTTACGTTTGTTCGACTTCCAATCTGGACATTGCGAACACCATGAGCGGATTAGTTGCATAAAATATAAATTTAACTTCTTCTTACAAGATATTCAAGAATCCTATTTATAGCTGAATAAAGAAAATCTACCACAAGTTTTCTCATAGATGGCGCTACAGCAATAAAACCGTTTACACCCAAAATAAAAATCAGCAATAAGCTGGAGAAATTCATAAGGTGTGCTAATTCGTTCCATAGTTCAGTTGCAAGAGCAGGAGCCCCGGTCTGGCAAACAGTGGCTAGTTTGAATTAAACCGGATAGAAAGAATTTTTTCTTTGTCAAACACAAATCTCGATCTGTGTATCAAAAATAACACCAAAACTAGTGTACCTAGAATTTTCACAAAAAACGGATGAATATCGTAGATAGATATATAAATAAACACGTCATTCACTAATGTGATACAAATACAGATTTAATACTAGAGGAAAAATAAAATATTTTTGACTAACAGTGGAAGGACGCTGACTCAGCATATGCCTAAGATCCTAAGGCGCTGATTTTCAGTCAGAACCAACGAGAGGGACTGAATCTAGCAGTTACTTGTAAGTTCATTGAAGTAATAAATGTAATAAAGTATGAATCACCTATTCAAGATGTAAATTCATGTTCGGATATGAATATAAGTGTAGGTGTAATTGAAAATTATGATTGTGAATGTGATTTATAATAAATCAAAATAAAACGTTATTTTCGAAAGGCCACGAAAAAGAGTAGAGGATATGAAAACTAATAATAACAGTAAAATTTAAACAAACTAGACAGTAAAGTAGACATCATTGTAGTAAAAATTTATGATATTCCATAAAATAAGTATTGCATTCTATTTATAAATTGCAAAATAAACTATTTCTATTCAAATACAAAAAAACTCTTTGTCCTTGACAACACTCGAAATATTCTTGGTGTAAAGAAATCCCAAAACACTACACTGGGACTTGGACAGTGTTTTGAAATACACGATAGTAACGAACGTTACTTTTAATTCAAGTTGTCCCATCACTAGCTGTCGTCGGCTTGACATTTGAGTGTCACCCAGCGTGACATTTATTCCGGCACGCGACACCGGTGTCTCACTATGTAACATCGCGTGTTATACTCGTTAATTTTTAAACTTCCCATTATCGAACGTTATTCTAGAATAGGGGAGCCCTTACAAATTGAATTTTGTTTGTAGTTTTGTACGACTTCTAAGTAGTGGGGTGTTGACAGTTAATTACAATGGTGGATTTACCGGGTTGTTACATTCTTTATCGAAGATTGTTATCGAAATGTTGGGAATTAATGTAGGTTGTTTTAATTTTTACGTTAAATTGACTTATTTTATACAAATGGAGATTTGTTTTATTAGTACAACCGATGCCCTAAGATATCTGACCGCCTAACCGACCTTTTATTTCGGAGAGCCTTCTTACGTATTCAACAGAAAAGTAAAGGAATTTCAGATTTTTGGTTGACATTTGTATTTAGTACCTAATGTAATTAAAGATCAAGATGGGTTAAAAAAATTATTAAAGCGTCATTACTAAAGATGCAATAAGGATATATTGAATTTAACGACTCACAGGTTAAAGGTTAAATTTGTTTAACCCTGTCTTCAAACTGATCTATTCAAAGTGATCTAAGAACCTATTTGGGTTCTGTTACAGTGTCGTATATATTAGGGCATCGACTGTACCTCTAGCCAGCACGCTTACGAACAGGCTGTATAACTAATAACACTATCGTGTACTATTTTAATTTCAGTACTTTCGTTCCAGAAAACATGCCAGTCCTATCAAATAATATCGTATAGTTGAAAAATCATGTTAAAATTATTCTGTGTGCATAATATTGTTAACCACCACACTACAACTGACGATGAAAAATTATCTACTGAATCATACATCTCCAAAAAATCGACCGTGGAAACGAGTAGCAGTCAATTACGGACCGAAACTAAATTATAATACACCTAAGTACACATAATTTGAATGCGAGCCTCAATCGAGGCAACAATACGCATATTTCCAAAAGTCGCACACAAAGCAATAGTTCCCTCATTTACATAATCAACTCTCATCAGCAGCATTTGCATCCGAAACCCAGTTCGAATTAAATTCAAACTACAGCAACACTAACTAAACGTCATACATTCAACCCCTACCTTAAAACGAAACAACAAGTTTTAAATTCCTATAACAACGTTTTAAAATAAGTTGGTAAAGAAGTTTGTTGCGGTTGGCGCATTCAAAAAAGAATTCGAACGTCCCGCTTGTCAGCAATTTGTTTTGAAGAGAACACTTTTAATTCGCAAAAAGAACGAGTCTTCTATGTTTAAAAAGAATCGTCACGCGAACTATGTAAGGGTATGTTTATCAAGTGGTCGGGAGAAGGCGCGCGCACTTTACAGGTTGCGTAACGTCATTAACGTTACAAATTGAAAATGAAACTTTTTTAAGTAAACCAATATTTCGGTATCTTTACAGGTTTTATGATCTCGATGGACTGGCAACGCGTATACGATTTAGAAAACAAAGTTCATTTCCAATGTGGAACTATCGCGAAAACCTAAGAACTGTATTATCACAAATTTTGATAGTGTTTATAAAGTGACAATCAAAGGGCTTTTAACGCAGTTGCAAATTTTTAAATTATTTCGCGAAATTGTTATACATGGTCTATCTTGTCAGTAACATATTTTATTTCTGTTTTAATTTATAATTTAATTATTCGTTGTATTGTAGAGCTTTGATCCCGCGAATATCAATCACGAAAATGTTTCATGAATATCGATACTTATGAAACAAAAATAGCACTAAACCAAGTCTTTTTTTTATTACATGGTAACTACATGCTCCACTCTACATGATAATACTGTAGAGTGGAGCTTCTGAAGTTGCAAATAAAATTGTCATTCAAATTAAAATATGAACTATAATTCTTACGAATTACATAAGTTACTTTGAGTATTCATGAACTACTCGCAAATAAATCGTAATGTAAATACTTACCACTTAAACTATAATATTGGGGACTAGTTGAAAGATTTAATTGGTTGTTTTATTTTCCCACCAACATAGACATGGCTTTACGAGTTCCGAATTTGAATTTAAAAAGTTCGAGATGGGGCTTTCTAGAACTTTTTTTCGCAGCCGCTAATGAGAGTGTGGCTTCTTAGGGAGCCATTGGTTGTTATAGCCAGCCAGACAGCAATTTAGACTTTGTTAAGAAACTGGTGTGGAAAAGACACGTGGACGTATTGATTTAACTATTACTTTCCATTAAGTTACCTACTTATTTGGTGATCGCAATTTTTTGTGGTAGTCATGTGCAGGTAAAAATATTACATAATGTTGTGACTATAGTACGTCTTTTTACTAGGGTTTTCATCTTTTTCTAAAGTTTCGACAATTTTTTAGTATTTTCGTTTTCGAGACTTTTGAATTGTGTCGCTCAATTAAATAGTATTTCAAATGTACTAAACCAAAAATCATTTTTTAATTTCTGGTTTATATCATGGACATTGCAACATTACTGCAAAAAAGCTGTGGTAGTCTAAAGGTATGACCTACCGCTCCTCAAATCGAGGGCGGGTTAAACGGGGCGAATAATTTCGAATCCGAGCTTGCACCTCTGACTTTTTCGGAATTTATGTGCGAAATTTAATCTGAAATTTACCACGTGCTTTTTGATGAAGAAAAACATCTCGAGTCATTGGAGGTAAAGAGGTCACACCTTGAACCTCTACAACTGCGTAGAGACGTTCCATTAATTAACACCTTTTATCGGATGTACCATGGCGAGTGCTCTGAAGAACTGTTAATCTTATCCCGCCCTCTCCTTTCCTGGTCCGAAGCTCGCGTGCTGGCCTCCGTAGTCACCATTTTACAACTAGCCGTATTCCATCGCGAACTAAAAAGTTTGGTGGCACCTCCTTTGTCTCACAGTTGAGAAATGGAACTCCCTTCCAGGATACGTATTCCCTCCGTCGTACGATATGGAGTCCTTCAAACGAGGCGTGAGGAGGTGTCTTGTAGGCATGCAGGGTGGTGGTGGCTAGGGCAGTGAGTGTGTCAACACTGCACTAGGTTCCTTCACGTTTGGATTCCATGTTATGTATAAAAAAAGCATCGTGGTTAAACATACACGTCAAAGAAGGTGCACAACCTTTGGAAAACAGGTCCAGTCCCCAACCCGCATTGGGTTATGACGTGGCGGACTATGGCTTCAACCCACGCCTAAAAGAAGAGCCGTGCCCAGCAGTGGCACGTATAAAATGGGTTGATGATGGCAACACTACAGAAAGGAGCGTAGTACTTATAATGTGGATATTGATGAACGGTTGTAAGAAAATGCAATCCTCTCTATCTGAAACCGTCTTAAGCGTTTAATACGGTTCCAGATAGAGTTTTTTGTTTCTTATAGGTACGTAACAAAAATAAAAAAATAACTTTCATTAGTAATTGTTCATTTTACAATTTGAGTTATTATAGAACTTAATTAGAACATCATTGTTATTACAGCTCCTAAGCAGAGCTCCTTGTGAAAGAGTTATGGATAGGCGTCCCGTCAGTTGGCATTATAAAAAAATTTTTTGACTGCCTACATCCCTAGTCTATAAATATGGAAGCCTATTTTTGAAAGTATTGAAAGCCTCAGTTTTCCCGGGATTTTCGAGACTGAAAGTCCAACTTTCCACCTTAAAATAAAATATCAGATTCGTAGGTCCCTGAATTAATTTTATTTTAGTATTGATATAATTTTATATAGTAAATAAGTATTTATTCGCAAACTTCCGGGTAACCTGTCACAAACTCGATTTTTTTCCGAAATAATTTTTGTTCGAATTTTCATTACACCGAAAACCGAATTATAACGAAACCGTTGTTCTTTCAGGATGGTAACCAAAGTTTCGATATATTATTGAAATTATAAGTATAAAATATATAATTAAGCATTCCTTTACATTTCTTAAAAAAAACACGACTGCTCGGTCGCATTTCTCACCCACAAAAGGCACCCAGCAGGACAAAGCAGTGCATAAAGCACGCATATCTCACATATTTGCAACGCCTCCATTGTTTAAGTACAGATTGATCACGCGAACCCTGCCCCCAGGACGCGGCGATTGAACAATCGTATTGAAGAAATTCGACAAAACGAATTTTGGAAGCAACTGCCTCCAGGAACCGTCTGCCATACTGCACGCAATGCAGCCAACATCAGCTCATTATCTTTTTTTTACTAGTATAGGTTTAGTTTTTATCATATTCGAACATAGAATTTTGTTTTGATTGCGCACGTCAAGGTCATGTGATGGTGATTTATTATTATTATGAATAAATTAGGCAGTTATTGAGTTTTGTACGTAAGATGTTTCCTGTTTATGATTCACGGATTTTAATTCAGTTTAGGAGTTCTAATTGAACAACGGAACCTACTTCATTTAAGTAATATAACTATGAAATCAAGTAGATTTTTACATGAACAAGGTATGTCCGAACGTTCGTTTGTTTCAAAACTGTATAAGCGATTATTATTCCGAAAAAAATAGTTTGATTTCAAATAATTACAAAATGTTTAAATTTGCGTAAGATTTGTAGATTCCAAGTGAAATTGACGTGCAAATATTTTGAAAATGCACCCATATTGTTCATTTAAATATTCATGCCACTCAGTGAAGTCTCAAGTAGGTATGTAAATGAAACCCTGAAGGGATTGACAAACTGTGAGAACTTTCTCTCGTGATTCCAGACGCTCTAAATTTAAATTAAATTCTTTATGTGATCGATGCTACTTGTGCGAGATTGGAATTCTTATTCAAATTTTTGAAATTCGAAACAAATTGTGGCCTTTTGGTTTCTTTAAACATGATAATGAGAATATCACAAACGCAAACAAAGAAATTAAGGAAAATTCGAATATTAGACTTGAGTAGGTATTACAACGAAAAATTTAACAAAGTACATTCTTTAGTCACACCTTCACTTTTTTTTTATAATTGGAGCATTTCATCGTATTTGCCTTGACACCCTGGAGGGAAGTCGTGAATTCACCACAATGGTTGGCACTGTAATACATTTTCGCCAACAACATAAATAACAGAAATAGTTTCATTTTCGGGTAGTGAATGAGGCCTCCACAACAATTTCACATTACCTTCATTAGGCTCTCATACGTAGTTATGCTTTAGTTCGCGCAATATCTGTTGCCCTATGGCGTTTACAACTTCAATTCAACGTAAAGAAGTATAATCAATCCCCCAATTTCGGATTCCCTTTAATGCATAACAAAAACTGGAAAGGAAAATTGATGCCAAATTCCCACACGGAAGCTGAATCGAAAAGAAAATTGGATATTTTTTTATTTCGATCGACAGAAGCTCGTGCCGAGATAGCGAAATTGCTCTCGATTCGATCGTTTCAGAGGGCACGCTCCGAGGCTCACGCAACAATTTAATAGTGAATAACGCTACAGATTGTGTTCTGAATTCAAAATTTTAAGAATAAGATTCACGAAACATCTCTCGCATAAAACAAGTTGTTTAAATAAAATTGCTTAATTTCCAAAATTAAACCTTATAGAACACTTTTTTTATTTTAAATAACGTGAAATGTTATTATAAGACCTATCCCACTTCCAAAAGGCGCTATTTTAATACGGCGCTCCTATTTCACGGCGCGCGACAAACAGTGACATCTACGTGACGCTATCGCCTTCAGCCAATGACAAAACAGCGAACGCTCATTGGCTGAAAATGTCACATTGGACTTTTTGTAGAATTTTCTTTTGAGGCATATTTGTTGAGACGTTTTACCAATGTGCTATGTTATCTATCATTATGAAAACTCTATTATAGTTAGGTAGTTACGATGGGTGATTTCTTAACAGCGATTTAATTCGATATTCAAATGAACATCTATATACTAAGTATTTCGCTTCCGGTTGAATCGAAAACGTGTAATCTTTGTGAGTACTACTTAGGATTTAACATTGCAATGTTAATAATGTTATGTAAGTAAAAAAATAAATAACCTTTCTGGAAGAAAACAAAAGTCTTAACGAAATAAAACTTAGGTATATCCATATGGTTTTTCATATCAAGTAGAATTTTATCATATTCGGCACTAAACAAATATTTTGTACAAAAATTACTTTATCCAATTACGTCACTTTATCATTGTGGGTGCAATATAAATAATTCAATGAACCGAAAAACGCACAAAAACATAAGCACAACAACATTAATTAATTAATTATTATTATTAATAAAGAAACATACCTAAATATTTATTTTAGTAATACACGTGGTAGAAAAGTTATGAACTAAAGTTACGATCAAATTATTAAACCTAGACTCTACACTGTCTTTTTTTAAAGCCAACTTAAAACTAGGGCATGGCATTGAAATTTTTACAATATATGTGGGCGGGCATTAGCCGGTTGGTTAAAAATGTCACTGCCACCGCTGCCACCCACGCGCTCTTGCTTACCATTGGTGGAAAATGTCACCGTGTCGCATTCGGCGACATCATTCATTGGTTGTGCCCCGCCCAGTTCCTATTTTGAATTTCAATTTCAGAACAGCAATGACCGTTTATACCGATTTGAAAAAAGAATGTACAGTTGTTTAGTTTTCAAAGGAAGCATATTCTTAAAGCTAGATAATTCGTGTCGTGGCGGTTGGCTTGGGCTTGCGCGGAACTATTGATTGGGAGGACGACGGCGACGGGCGACGCCCGCACTCGCCTGGCGAGGTGACAAATGACTTTGCGAGCTGATTTATCCTGCGCTGTTTAGAGCTGTTTGTCTTTGGTTTTAGAGAAATTTCTTGAGACGTTTACGCAAATGGCTGAATGCAGTGTTTTGTTTTAGCATTCCAATTCGAAACACGATATTAACGGATTACGTATTAGATATTATATAAATATGGAATTATTGCACACAGGAAATGAAACAATTTTTTCGGAACTACATCACGTTCATTTGTTATTACAAACAAAAGTTTCGGATCCTTATTCGGCTGACTTGTTTTAGATCCGATAAAATAGTTTCATTTCCTATTATTTAAAATTGTAGATATATTGTACGGACAATAGCACATCAGACTACACATTTTTGTTCAAAAATCGCCTCCAGTGCAACGGAACACGATACGTCAATGTGTAATAAATAATAATAAATAAATAATACAATAAATAAAATGTTTATTTCAGTAATACATTAACTTTACATTAACAGTGGATGGTACCTCCTATTAAGCTTATCAAGCCTGTATTAGGAGGCACCGCTCTTCCATAGCTATAAATGCACATTTAACATTTTTAACTTATACTTGATGTAGTGTTTAATTTTTACATTTTTAAACATCGTCAAAACAAAACAAACAATTTTTTTTTATTGTGTAGCTTAATGTGCTGGCGTGTATACTTTAATTGGATATTTTTCAGTAATTCTATCCATTAGAAATAACACATTAGATACTATAAAACGGCCATAGTCACAAGTCAAAAAATTTAACGTGAAACAATAATTAATACCTAATTAATTAAGTAACAACAACTAATTAATACATTAATTGTAATCTTATTCATAAATAATTTAATAATAATATGCATAAAAACAATCAAATAAATCAAATTACTAACAATAAATTGATCAATTAACAATTAGCATCATAGATCAATATCATAACACGTGTATCTAGAGTTATTTGTAGCGAGTGTATTTGTAAACATAGAAGTAAGTAAATAAACACTTAAATCCTTTAACAGGAAATCCAAACTCCTACCACGAGATTTCATTGTCGACAGTCGCTTAGCGTTCACGTAAATTTCAACAATTTTCTATGGGAAATAGAACAGCGCCTCTAGCGGTCATAGGAAGAAGTAAAATATTTCATATAAACACTTCTCAGTCGAAGCGACTACAAACTCATGGTAAAGGTACTGAAGTGTTGTCGAAATTCGGCAGCCAATTAAAACGAACTCGAGAACCAAAACAAGCAACCAAAAATCGGGGGCTATTTATAACTCACTCCTGAATTAGTCGAAAGTTGAATCGATCGAAACTTTCTCCGTGAAGTGGATTTCAGGAGTTTCTACCGATTTCTCATGAAAAGGTTCGCTTAGAGTAACTAACTCAAATACCTACAATCGTTTTACTGAATTTAGGTACCTATAATTACAATGAGTTACACATCTATCTATGTACTTGTAATACTGATTGTAATGAATATTACGATATTTTATTACCTTGATGTTATTATAGACTTACGTCTGTAGGTACCAGATTGAAGTCCTGTTATATTAACAATTGGAACAAACTATAAGTGGTGTTATTTCACAAAAAATAAATGACAGGTAAAACAGAATACGCGGCAGCAGCAACGGCCTACTGAAGACTATCGCGGATAGGAGTGAGCGCCCCGTGATGCGGCATTTAAAAGTAACCACAAAATTCGTACTAGAATTTAAGTACTAACCTAATTACCTATAAGCTATTTTTGTTCTAACACTTCATAGATTCCCGTTATCCGTAATAAAGATTTATTGTTATATTATTAAAACATCATAATATTTATTGCAATCAACATTACAAATTATAAAGCGATTTCTTGTTTTTTTATAATAGCACAAGTCGTGCGCCTGGTGGTAAGCGACACGCCTATCCATAGCATTTGCAGAGTGCCACTCAGAGCTTTAAATCGCAAAGATCTTATCATAAGCTGACATGTACTATGTGACTGTAATTTCACCAGCACCCTTCAAAACCGGAACGCATTAATAGTCACATTACTGCTGCTGCGTGTAATAGTCACATTACTGCTTGGCTGCAGAAGTAGGTAAGCAGCTCTACTGCTATTAATAATAGCAATAATTGTAATAATTGTCAACCACTGGTAAATTTATTTATTTAGTACAGGCCACATGACCCACAGCATATACCTTAAGGGTTAACATATACACAATATAATAAAACACTATTTCTAACTAGACTATACGAAGTGCACTTGTCGGCGACGTGTCGCGCGATCTGGTGTTAAGTAACCGGCTGTGGAATCGCCAATATATGACACCCTTCGGCCAAAATCCTTCCTTCATGAAGGTCGACAGATCTTTGGTCGGCGCTTTCACTACATACGAATTAAAAATGACTTTGTGGCGGGACCCCAACCGCTCAACTCACTCAGGGTGTATTGATTCATTCATTCATAATACAATATACAATTGTGTTTGAATGTCAACTTATAACTAATTAAACAATTTACATTAAACAATAAAATACCATAATACAACATTGTCAATTAATTAATTTAACATTGTTGTTTGAAAATGTTTATGTCATTTATAATTTCAAGGTCCACGGGTAATTTATTATTTAACAATTTCACACAAACTGATACTGGGGACAGTGCGTTACAATGTTTAATTTGGGATCGATAACATTTTCAAATTTTTCCTCCTAGTATTTTCTCGTTCACTTTGCTTTACATTTGATTCAAATTTCCTTCTCCTTTTTAAAAGTCCCGTCAGCAATACCAATACCAATGTATTTGGCTTTATGTCTAATGTACTCCACTATCTCTTCAGACTTCGTGAAGTAATGCAATTGTGACAGATACAGCAGCGTCATCGGTACGTAAGTAAAGGTACCTGGTTAAGTGAAAAAAAAAACGTTCATAGATTTCTCACAGATCTAACGCATACAAAAATTTCTAAGATCTTCTAACTTGATCAATCTCAGTGGCATATATACAAATAACGTACCCTTGGTAAGGTCATATCTGAAAAATGACAACTTTTCAGTAAAGACTATGCAAATGAAAGTAGTCGAGTTCTATAATTTTACATATACCTACTTACATAATTTATTTTCGATGTACTATTTTTTAGACGTACGATCATACGTACCTAGTAGTTTAGCAACGGTAGAGCTCCTTGTGAAAGAGATCATCCAGGGAAATACTACCACCTTACCTATTTCTGTCGCGTGCGTTCCGGTTTTGAAGGGGATAGGGTGCTAGGAGATTACAGGCATATGACATTTGTCAACTTATGTCTCTACGTGGCAAGCGCATTGGCAGTGCCCTCTGATCTTTACTATGGACAGGCGTCTCGCTTACCACCAGGCTCACGACTTGTTCATACCGTTACTTGCTATTATAAAAAAAAACACGTGACTTTATTATATCAGAGGTACACACAGTTTTTACAAGTTTAACTGTATCCCGGCGAATGTGGATAATATAGTTTTATGCAGTGACATGCAGCCCATATAATCTGAATAATACTCCGATTAACATAACAATTATATCTCTACAATTTAATATGTGTACATTGTTTCTTCCCAGTAGTTTAATTTTATATTGCTACAATTTAAAAAGTATTAAATTGTAGTATAAAATATAATTCAAAAGAATATTCGGTTCAATGAGTATTATTTTTGCAGGGCAGACAGTGCCTATTCATCTATGTAGGGAGAGCACGCCATGAGTTATATCTTTACTTTAATCATCGAGTATATAACCAGAAATAGAGACGGAATGTTATTTAATTTGTTTGAAAACTATTCTGCCATATAATTACGGTAACAACTGCGCTCCGATTGGCCAGCCAATCAAATGGCCAGTCAATTGTTACACTTCAAATCGACCAGTTTAACTTAAGCTTTGCTATAATGGACGAAAATTGAAAAATTACATATTTAATATATATAATATTTTTCCGGATTTAAATCGCGTATATTTGTTTTTTCAAACAAACCGACGTTTCGGGCCCTTTACAGGTCCCATGGTCACGGTTGACTGAGGTGGTACAGTCTTCAACCAGTTATGTCTAATATTGATGAAAACCACCCTATTTTTTCACTATAGTTACAATAGTTGTTTGAAAAAACAAATATACGCGATTTAAATCCGGAAAAATAGTTTCATTTCCTATGTGTAACAATCGCGAAAACCTAAGAACTCGATACATATTTAATATTTAATTACCGATGAAATGTGATTCAGTTTGTTTTGTAATTAGATGTTTTGCTTACACCACCGAATGGAAACAATAGTTAGAGATATTATCTTTATTACAATAAATACAGAATATTTTTGGAATATACGAAGATACACAGATCAGTTGTTGCTGTACAATTTCAGCTTTCTAATTCGTCGTTTCAGTGCAAACGAGAGTTGATATTTAAAAGTGATATATGGCCAATTTATTTGCCTGATGAATTGCCAGGGATGGATGGCCCTTATTTCGTCTCTATTTCTGGTTATTTGGGCACTACCTAGAACACCCAGACTAGAAGAATTTGAAGAGCTTCGATTCCCAAATTGTTTATCGGAAATCGACCAAGAAAACTTCCCATCAAGCATAGGCAGTGCAAAACGTTGAACCTATGAGATCGTCAACTAATTTACAATTTGCAAATGGTTTATTCAGACAATTACACGTCAAGTTTCAGACTTTGGAACGTTACTATCGCAAGTGGCATTACACCCTGTACACAATAAAAAATGATATAATAAATTAATTTAAAAGCCGTATGAATTAGCAGTAGAATTTCATCAACATGACTGTTTCAAGTGAAATTTGCTTACTTATGATATGATAATATTTTATGAAATCGTTGCATAATGAGGGCTCTTAAAGCCGAGGACCGTGTTAGTCTCATGCCTAAGTAATAGGTACGAGATTTTAAGTCCTTATGGTGTAATGATTGCATTAAATTCAATTAAATTGTGAAACATAACCAATGTTTAGTGTATTTTTTTTTAATACATTTTACCGCATTTATTAGGGTAGGTACAGGTTCCACTATACAGCCTCTTCATATATTTAGACGAAAGCTAAATAAACACTACAAAACAAAGAACCTAAGACGTAGAATAACATATAGGTATTTGAACAAATTTTTTTTTATTAAGATTTATGGCCCAGTTGCAAGACTTTTGGGCCAATTTAAACAATCAGGAAGCAGTATAGCGTTTGAGTAGCATCCTAATTGATATTTTAATTTAGCAAAATACGACGTTCTTTTTTTGAAATCCGTTATAAGTCTGTGCACAAAACTTTAATGAAATTTTTAATACAGTTATTCAAAACGTGGTATTTTTCGTACTAGAAATCGTGCCGAAAGTTGGATATTTCGCCCTAGTGCTTTTTACTTTTCCATTTCTTTTTTTAATTTACTGTTGTTTCAAGTCTTAAACATAGAACAAAAGTGGTTGTATATTTATTTAATATCTATGTGTTTTGTGACGTAAGTCATTCGTCATTAAAACTTATATTTACTTACAAACATCTTATTTGTTTAAATTGCTTAGGTGTTTTATAAAACAACGGGTTACATTTAAAAATACCAAAATATGATTGAATATTAACAATGACCGGAGGGGATTATTACGCGTAACCGCTGCGCGCCGCGCCACTAAAATAGTAACTTTAATGTGGCTGAATACTGGCAACAGTTGCCATTGTAGGTACTCTGAATTTTTATCAGACAAAGAAACAAAATGAGTTTTTTTCTAAATACTGTTTTATTTTGCTTTCCATGTAGTTTTTTCGCAAATGTATTAAAAAACATCGTTTGACTACTACTGACTAACTTTCCGCACTTGTATCAAAAATAACTATTTTCAGCTGCTCAGTGGCGAATAGGGAACATAGATAATATAATTTTGATTCCGAACACTAGAGAGAGCGCCTTTATGATATGGTTTAAGAAATTATAATTGACATTTATTATAGTACTGGTGTAGAAAATGATTATTAATTTGAGTTTGACTTTGAGTAATAACAAAAACACGTAAAATAGGTAATTGATATGACTCAGTTTTTTTACGGGGTTTGTTGCAATCTGCGATTAACTTTTTAAAATGCTCCAGTTCATTATACCTAATTTATACTACGCTTAATCAAGAATACAGAAAAAGCTACATTAAACCACTTCGGAGCGAAGGTAACTGCAGACGAATAAAAGTTTACGAACAAGCAGTAAACCGTCCCCTACTGAAAGCCACTCCGCCAATGAGTACACGTTAAGGAAAGTTACTTTTTATTTAGCAGTATTACCTTAGTAATGAACTACTCTTGTAGTTAGTAAGTAGTTAAAGTATGAGAACGTGGAATGGGTATTCTGATACTGATTTTAAATTAGTTCAGTTTTATACTCTACTCATAAAGGTACACTCAGTTAGAGTTTATGTTATACCATTTTTTTATTTCATACATCGCACTATTACTACAATAGTGTACTAACTCAAAACTTGTATTTTTTTCATAATCGATGAAAAAGGAATGAAAATGAATGAATGAAACTTCCCGTAAAAGATTAAGTAATAAAATTTATGCCTATAGGTCAAAGTTTATTATAGACATTTAAACAATTTCATTCTTGCCAAATATATATATATTCTTTATTGCACCAAAAATACATCAGAAAACTTAATTATAGAAAAAGTAAGCAACGGTGGACTTATCTCTAAAAGAGTTCTCTTCCAGCCAACCCAAGACAGTGATAACAAAGGTCATAAACTTGCAACACTGTGCAAGTAAAAAGGAAGGAGGAAAATAATAAACTTAGCATGTAAACAGAAAACAAATTAAAGATACCACTTACATAAGTATTATAAGCACGTAGAATATTTAACGTAAATATACACACATATAATATAATACCTAATAACTGCCTCCGTGGCCGAACGGTTACCATGCCGGACTGCCACGCAGAGGTCCCAGGTTCAATTCCCGGGCCGAGAGAAATAGTTGTATGGCCTACAATTATTTCTCTCGTGAGTTTGGGTGTAATTTGTGGTTGTCTATGTGTGTGTCCATGGCACCCGCGACACAGGGTTTCCCTAGTGCGGGGCTATGTTGAGTGTGTGCGTTATTATTATATATATATATTCCTATATAATATAATATATATATATATATTCCTATATAATATTATTCACGTTCAGCAATAGTACCTATAATCGTGAATTTCACATATTTTGAGTTACAACACTATTGCAATGGCAGTGCGATGTATTAAAATAGCCGTTGTAGCCTAATGGTTTGACTTACCGCGTTTCAGGCAGAGACCGTGGGTTCGAATCCGGACTCGCACTTCTGAGTTTCTCGGAACTTATGTGCGAAATTTAATATGAAATTTACCATGAGCTTTTCGGTGAAGAAAAACATTGTGATGAAACCTTTGCGATTGAAAGAGCTGAGTGACATTGCAACTGTTGCATGTAGCTTATGATCAGGCGCACAACTTGTTCGTTCCGCCACTTGATATTATAAAAAAAGCAGGTCAACGAAATTGACTCCGGGGCACCGTCCAGAAGTTCCACATCAGCAACAATTTAGAAACTTTCTGAATTGGTCCTATGGGGATGTTGGTATATTGGGAATCGACTTCGGAACCTTCTGATTTAGCGTCAACACTGCTAACTACCTTGCTGCGGACTCATCAACACATTAGCTCAACTCCAACTGTATCTACAGTTGCGTTACATGAATATTATAGTTGATACCATCAGCGCCAAAGTGGTATGTAACTTTTCATTTTTTTTTCTACTATTTTACTTTACATAATAATACTAAATTGCATAATTGTTTTGTACTTGGATGCTATTTTCATGTATTTTTATTTCAATATTTTTTACCTGTAAAGTGCCCTATGACCAAAGTTTAGGGCTATTTACAGGTCACACGGTGAAAGCGTCTTCAAATTTTAACTTGAAATATTTACATCACTTTTTTTAACAAGTCGTGCGCCTGGTAGCAAGCTACACTCCTATAGTTGCAGTGTCACTCAAACCTTTCAATCGCAAATATTGGCACTGCTACTGCACCCGTCACACTGAGACACAAAGTTGACGTGACCTATGTGCCTGTAGCTTCACAAGTAGCCTTACTCTTCAAAATCGGAACGTAGCAATATTTATATTACTGCTTACGGCGGCAAAAATAGGTGTGGTGACAGTACTTCCTTGTATGAAATGTTTCACACGGATCTCTACTGCAATTTTGTATTTGTAGTTAGTAGCAGTAGAGCTTATGAAAGAATTCGTCATGCGAAATACTGCCACCTTGCAGTTACGTGAACATTATTGCATTCCCGTTTAGAAGGATAAGAGTGGTGGTGAAATTACAAGTACATGGGACTTGTCAATTTATGTCTCAGGGTGCCGGGTGCAGTGGCAGTGCCCGTAAGATCTTTGCGCTTTAAAGCTCTGAGTGGCACTACAACTATCATGTATAGGCGTGTCGCTTACCACCAGGCGCATGACTTGTTCGTCCCGTCACTATATTTATACACTATATTTATTAACTATTATATAGTTATAAACGAAAAAAAAATAAAATGTGAAATTCGAAATCGCCGAATGTAAATGAGTTTTTCGTAAAAATTTTGAGTGACGTCCACTCGTACCAAGGCGATATATGTATAGTCAACATTTTTGCTACATTCCGTAAAATATCAAATAGAAGTAGGTACAAGACCTCTCAAACGAAAGCTAAAAAGATTACTCACACATAACCTTTCACCTTTTCACCCTCGAAGAAATCCCTTCGTTTCATCCACTCAAAAAAAAAACGGTCCACTCAAAAAGAGGCCTTACAGTAGGTACTCGGGTCTCATTTATTTATTTCACTTCACCCACTCACATTTGCATTCCATTTCATTTGGGTACTTTTATTCCGTTTTTAGTGTCCTTTTATTTTTATTTGAGGGAGCGGTAAGGGTTGAGTAGTTTGTTTTTTCGGTTTACGAGCGAAGCACAAAGTTGGTTAAGTGGAGCTAGATTTATACTGACGTTTTTGGGATTTGCCTTTCAATTTTCCAATGTATATTCTGACTATGATATCGTTCGGGGTATGTGAAAATAACTCTTAAATATAAGACTTTACTTGGTCAACGTGTACCATCCTCGTCTATATGTAGAGCTTTCCATAAGCCAAAATTATGGACAAACGTGAGGCAATAACAAAACTTTGAATAACATTAGTGTACTTTGGTGTGTACTGTCAGCAAAGTTGAAGCCATGCCAGTATCAAAACAATTTTCTTTGTAAACAGAGATTATAGCTAACTCCGTCCCTTGTTATTTCGAACATGCTTTTTTTGTAAATACAAGATAACTACTGCAGTTACCAGGTCTCAAACGTTCCCTGTACTATGGCTACTAGGAAACGGAATACAACGGGGCACTATCCAGAACACCCAAACCAGAACCAATTCAGAAAGTTCGTTTCCCAAATTGGCCAAAACAAAATTGCAAATTTGAACGCTATTCAGTAGAATATTATTATAGTAATAAACAATGCTGAAACCTTACCAACCCTAAAACAGTTTTATTTGCAAGTGGAAACAATAGCTCGCCACTTATTTTGTTGATTCTTTTTTATGTAAACTGATTTATTATTCATAACAAAATCATGATTTTGTCTTTAAACGCAATTGGTTGACAAGTTTAAGCTTACGCTGCGGTTGCGAGCTACTATCCGCAAATCAAAGAAAAGGCGCCAAAAACAAATACATTTAAATTTGTAATTTCAATCTAAATTGACAAAAAAGACAACATGAAAAAAATTTAGAGATTGTTGCAGTTCGCTACATATGAATTAAACTAGAAAATGTAAACTAATTTCAATGTAAAAAAATATTGAAATTTTTGTAAAATACATAGTGTCATAGAAAGCTGACAATGTTTCCCTTTTGGATTTCTAAGCTTATTCTTTGGAACACGTAGCTGCCAGCCTTCTGTGTCACATGTGTGCACCTTTGATGTAGCTACCTTAATTTCTACCATAAGAACATACAATCTGTAACCTATAATCTCTAACGAGTACTGTTAGTAAAGTAGACGCGTTTTTCTACTACTAATGGAATTCCCTGCCTGCAACTGTCCACATACAACCCGAGTATCTTTTGAGCGAGCTCGTTCTATCGTAGACCCTGTCTTTGCGCCAGGGATAGGTAGTCGTCAAAAGTAAGTCCATTTACCTTAAAAAAATACCAACAAAATCGATCTACCTTGAGGCGCGTTCCCATTATATCCTAACGTTTTATTTATCGTTGAACGACTGTCGCGTCTAACGTGTTCCCAAATCACGACTATCTGTCGTGACTATGTCGTGGACGTGTATTTTGTCATTGAAAGACATCATGTCTAGCTGTTCCCACTAGATCGTGACGACAATTTATCGGGTCACGGTAGTCGCCGTTCCCATTGTCACAACAGTCAGTCGTCTTAACGTCAAAAAAGTCGTAAACGATAATTAATCGTGTTGCTCTATGTGTGAACAACTTCGTGTAAATATACAAGCCACGACACTTTAAACTGCACGACTATATGTCGTCGCGACGTAATGAGAACGCGCCCTAATACCAGATTAGATATAAGTTACTAAAAGAAGACAATACACCTAATGTATCAGCACTTGCAATATTTTCACAATTATCTTGTACAAAAATGTTACTGTTTAAAAAGGAAAATACAAGTTGAAAATCTAATGTTAGTTCATAGGTCTCGCATTTTCATTTCTTTTCTACAGTAAAAGTAGCTCACTGAAAATATTATCCATTTCAAAGGAATTATTCCATTATTCTATTTTAAAATTAAAACGTTCAACTGAATAATTGTAATAACCACATTATAACCGTCAGTCACATTCGCATTACGGCATTAACGTTAAAATATAACAGAAAAATTAAATGCGAAATTTAATCCATGTCTAGTTGCCAGAGCTCTTAATTTGTCTGTCCGTATGTCTGTCTGTCTGTAAGTAATACCTACTGGGAGTTAATAGAACGACTGCATCCCGCTGAGAACTGAATTCAACTTTCACAGAGATGCAGTTAGACTGGATTTTGTATCTCAAATTTATTTTAATAAAAAATCAAAATTAAATTTACAACCTGTATGCGCACTAACTATCTTGTTTCTCACTAGGTTAGGTAACGACTTCGGACCTCTACTCGTTACATTCCTGATGTTTCTAATCGAATATAGGTACTAATAATCTCAGTATAGAGCACTAAAAAAATCGACCTTAAAGTGACTGGAATTCATCATCATTATTATCAACCCATTTATACGTCCCACTGCTGGGCACGGGTCTCCTTTCAGACGAGGGTTTAGGCCATAGTCCGCCACGCTGGCTCAACGCGGGTTGGGGACTTCACACGTTTTCCGAGGGTTGTGAACCTTCATCGACGCGCAGGTTTCATCATGATGTTTTCCTTCACCGAAAAGCTCATGATAAATTTCAAATTAAATTAAATTTCGCACATAAATTTCGAGAAACTCAGAGGTGCGAGCCCAGATTCGAACCCACGACCCTCTACTTGAGAGGTAGTAGGTTAAACCATTAGGCTACCTCAGCTTTCATCACGATGTTTTGTGTGGAATTAGGTAGGTATATTTATTTGCCAGGTTTAATTGAAATCGATTACCAGAAAGTGCGTGAAACCGGATTCATTCCCTAGTTTGCCACCCTTACAGGTGGAATATTTTCTTCAAATTTAAATGGTACCACTATTGGGGTACTCTTCCAACAAAAACGAATCATCAAAATCGGTTCATAAATGAGTTGTCGCATAACACACATACGAAATATATATACAGTCGGATTGGAAACCTCCTCCTTTTTTGAAGTCGGTTAAAAAATTGCGAAACACAGGAATTTAAAAAACATTTATGAATTTAATACTAAAAATATCGTTGGACTCGGCTAAACTGGACTCTACATGATTTTTTCTTCTGTAACTTGAATTCAAAGGAAACCTGACTTGCGTACATTTGTAGCCTTTCTAGTTCAAATTGCACACGTATCTACTGCCTAAAACCGTACCACAGCAAAACAGCTAGGTCAGCATCTAGTTGGCACAGAAGTACACGCTAATGAAACTTGCTTCCTACACCGTCATGGTTACCCTATCTCTTATATACACCTATCTGACTCCTCATATGAAATAAGTACATAAGTATATTGTTTAAACGAAAAGAATATTTTGTAACTTTATGCTGCCACTAACAAGCTACCCTTACTTACTTTACTGCCTCTGTGGCCGCACGGTTACCATGCTGGACTGCCACGCAGAGGTCCTAGGTTCGATTCCCGGGTCGGGAGAAATATTTGTATGGCCTACATTTATTTCTCTCGTGAGTTTGGGTGTAATTTGTGGTTGTCTATGTGTGCATCCATGGCACCCGTGTCACAGGGTTTCCCTAGTGCGGGGCTATGTTGAGCGTGTGCGTTAATAGTGTGCGTTTTATATTGTGAGCTAGAAGAAAAAATGCTGCGTCAATGAGAAAATGAAAGAAATGTTTTTTCTCAACTAAAGCAAAGCACTTAAAACAATTTTAAGCGTCATTTAAACTAATCTGGCAAGGAAAACTGCCGTTAAACCCGATGCGTGCAAATTTGTAAGTCACTGGCAGGTTCGCAGGAACGTTCCATAAACAATGCCATTAGCAGAACGTTACGCGGCAGATTTTAAATTTGGAACGAGCGTAGCCATTCGTCATGTCGCCGCCGCGCCCGCGACACTCCGTTGTTGAGATGCGAGTTTTTGTACTAGATGGTAGAGATTTTGGCACTTTTTCCAATTAATGTGCATGCTGTTTAAGTTTTTCGTCTAAAATAATTTTGTAGCAAGTTTTTTAGTAAATACTTACATATTAGTTTAAAACTAACTCCACATTTTTTCATGACGCTGCAGCAAAAATGCTACTAAAGTGAATTAATATAAACCCTTCACATAAAATAGAAACAATTTCTTAAAAATATGTTTAATTTTGGACATTAATATTTTTAAGGTCAAGAATAAAAATACACACAGATTTTTATTTCGGTACGTAACATTTTGAGTGTATTATGAATACGGAGAAATATCAAAACCTATAACTCTCCCTACTTTCGTTGACTAATGACGTCATGTGTCCCGTGCAGCGCGATCGCAAGCGGCAAATGGCTCGAATGAATTTAAAATTTGAACTTGGAACGTTAACGAGGGAGGCGGCGATGCTGAGTTATTGCCAATGTCGCCATTCGCGTTTAGAAATTGGTATATTGTAAAATATATACTATCATATTGAAAATTTATTCAGAAAGAGATTGCTTTAATAAAAATCCAAATTCCGTTTTAGAATACACAATTCGAACTTTGTCAGGTTCGCCATATTTTATCAAAATATACAATATACTTTATATAATATTGTATATCGTAATATACAATGCAGGTGCTTTGCATGTTGTAAACATACAAAAAAACTATTTATTCGCTAATATGACACAAATACTGATAAAACACAAAAGTAAAATCATTACATTATTGTCATAGCAGTGGAAGTGCACTGACGAAACATATGTTTCATACGTTTCGTACCAAAGTTTCCTAAGGCGCTGGTTTTCTATCAGATCAAACGAGAGGGATTAATTTATTTGTAAACAAAAATATAACGTCTATGCGTAAATTTATACATTCATAATAAAATATAAATACTATCTAAAATAACCTATTGGACATGTGAGTGCATGTGCGAGTGAGAATGTAAGTGCAGCTGTAGGAGTAAATTGTGAATATAAATAGATTTTAGTGTTGTAACTATAATGTGTTTATTACATAATAATGTTTTTAATGTGAATAAATCAGAATAAAAATAAAATTCCATTCCAGACAAACCGCGGAAAGGGAGTACAAACACACTACGCAGATTTTTGAAGTAACATTAGGTGTAGAATAATATGGACCACCCGCTTCGTTAACCCTTCAACCCTTACAGTAACTATATAGATATTACTTTGAAACTGTAGCCACCAAAATATTTCACCAAACAGGGCAGTCTGTTCAGTCACCGTCAGACGGCTTCTGTTATTTTTACTGCGACGCGGGTGGCCGTTGATCAATTATTGCCTATTAGCACGTGGCCAGGAAGCCACTCTGTTTACCTTACTCACTGTCTTCTCTTTGAACGTTTGTAAGTAGAGAAGACATGTAGGTGCCTAGTATATTTGTAGGTATATATGACATCTATATTTAAAGTTGGATTTCTATCCTCGCGATGTAACTAAGTCTTATCAAAAAAAAAAAATGACTAAGCAAAGATGGCAAGCTAAGCAAGGTTTTCGCATTTACAAAACGAACTTCAAACTAAATTTGAGTTCTAATTTCTTGCTTAAAATTAGGTAAAGATTTTTTTATACAAAAATAAGTGAGCGTTAGACCTCCATCTCACCTGATGGACACTTTACTAGCATGCACACGTAAATAATGATTATTGACTCTCGCCTTGAAAAGGTCCAAGTGAGTGTTCGGGAAACAAGTCCGCAGCCAGGGATCAGAGTTCCACTCCCTAACCACCCGCCATAATGTGGAAGCAAAACGCTTCGTGCGAATTGGGAATATCCACAACACAGAGGTGGAACCCTAGCCCACGTCTAGCCCCCGATCATGGAAAGGGGAAGGTGGTGGTGGAAGAAAATCTATCGAGTTCTTAGGTTTTCGCCATTTTTACATTTAGGAAATGGAAATATTTTTTCGGATCTGAATATATATGTTTGTTTTGTCAAACAAACTAACTTTTGGTGCCCCTTACAGATGCCATGGTCACGGTTGACTGACGCGATTTAGATCCAATAAAAAACAGTTTCATTTCCTATTAAGCAAAGATCATTTTGTAAATACGAAAAACTTGCTTAGCTGAGTTTTAAAGAACTTTTTTTTATTATATCTAGTGACGGGACGAACAAGTTGTGGGCCTGATGGTAAGCAACACGACTGTCCTTAACAGTTGCAATGCAGCTCAAACGGCACTACCGCTGCGCCCGTCACCCTGAGACATAAGTTGGCAAGTCCCAAGTGCCTGTAATTTCATCAGCACTCTTATTACCCTTCAAAACCGGATCAGAAATAGGTAAGGTGGCAGTAATTCCCTGGGCGAACTCTTTCACACGGTGCTCTACTGCTACTAAAATTCTATTGGCAACACAGAAAATCAATAAATCATTTCAGAGACCTGAATGTTAGCGAATCGTAACATCTAATTTATTTTATTTAGTTACGAAAAATTACTTTATTTCACTAAGAATTATGTTTTGTCGAAATAAAAAAAATTTACGGAACGCTGACGAGCGCCCACCATTGCTAAAAATATATTTGCCGCGATAAGACGTGGCTGTGTTTTGTTTGTTGTTCTGTGTTGTTTGGATTTATAGTGAAAATATATTATAATATAATTTATAACAGTCACTGGAATTTCATTTCTATGTCTACTATAAAAATCTGACATGAATTTATTTGTTAATTATTTACCACTAAAAATAAAATGTATAATGCAAATGACAATGTCTGCACACAACAGTATTGACTCGGTATCAAGTAACAGAATTCTTGGTAACTGTTATGCATGCTGAACTATTTCTACGCAAGCAAATTTAAGTAGCGCTTGAACACTATTTTTTAAGTAGATTTCCATCTATACATTTGGGAAAAGAAGCGTATAGGTACATGATGATGAATCTACAAAGTGAATCTCAAAGACCATTCTAACGAGAAATATAAATCAAATATGCTTGAAAAATCTAACGGTGTACTTTCCAACGACCGTGAATTTAGAGCATTTACACCTCTTCGCTTCTTATCGACAAAAGTAAACTGAAAAACAAAAGCAGTCCAAACAAAACACTACATTTGGTTAATACATGCCTGTCTATAGCCATTGAAAACACAACGGTAATGAATCTTAATTGCGCTTTTGCAATAGCTATACCCAACTAAGAAAGATCTCTCGTACGCTAACAAGCCACTAGTACACAAGGCGTGACAGGGTTCAATTAAGATAGGTTAGTTCGTTCATGTGACGCGTTGAGTCAGTGTGGCCCGAATTTGGCGGTGCCACGCTAATGACACTCATTGCCTGCCAATCAGTTTAGCGGTTCACATTTGCCGAACGCATTATGCTGTGCGCGGTGTTAACTCAGGCAGCGGCCATCTTGGTGGCCGGCACGCGTCAACGAATTAGGAGTGCGTTCCAAATTTGATTGAAGGTGATCGTCGCTTGTTTTTCGTGGAAATTTCTAAGCCCACGAAAGGCTGACATAAAAGCGGCAAAAATTTCTAACCTCTTAACGCCACGTGTACATCAAAATCTATCAAAATGTACTTAATATGTATTATGTGAAATGATAAGAGACACAAGACAATATTATTCCTGTGATCACGTAAAAGCCCAGTGTACATTATAATGAAAATATCGCATTCAAATTTAGCGTTATATATTCTGTATGTTCATGTGGCCACACACATGTATCTACTAGAATATGTAATTTGAAAAATAAGTACTTCAATCGTGTTTTGGTTACGATTAAACTTTTTGGTATAGGTACCTATGTGGCAAGTGGTTCATATGAACGTTGTTATCATAATTCAACCATTTTTTAGCGTTTCTAAATATACCCATGAGTACATTTATATTAAGTATTTTGAGTAATTAATAATCCTTTCACAGAGGACTTTTAAATTTTTTTATGATATCAAGTGACGGTATATACTAGTCGTGAGTCTGGTGATCAGCGACACGCCTATCCATAACAGTTGCAATGCCACTCAAAGCTCTACACCGCAAAGACATAAAATCTCAGTAATGCTCCCATTATTACTCGGCGGTAGAAATAGCTAAGTATACCATACCTACACTAACGATAATAGTTTCTCTTTATACTGTATATGACAAAAACTAGTCTAATTTTCCTTAAATAGAAACCAAAGCAATCACAAATCAACCTACACTTAATAATTAGCAACAAAAACCAAATCCAAAACTGTCGTTTAGTTGCCGGAAATTTAATGAATAATGATTTTTGTGCGTGCAGCCTCGCATTAAATTTACCAAGTTATGATTTCAGGTGGCGAAATTCATGTCCTATTAGGTATTCTTTAAGAAAAGATCCCTTTATCACATATAAAATAAAGACACCGAAAGGTGGCTGTCATTTTCAGGAAAAAATGAAGCCACAAAAATCAGAAGCGTACGTCGTTTTTCTTACCAAATTGTGCTGTCTATCTGGTTTATATATTGCGAAATAATTATCCAGAAGTAGCTGATTTCCACAAATTCCAGTAAACCATTAAATTCGTAGAAAATACTCCTTTTCCTGTGCACAAAAATTTATGTCTTAAATTTTTGTGCACAGGAGAAGGAGTATTTTGCACTGTCGTGCAAGAGACTACACGAGATATTCTATTTAAATAGGCTCTCGCTATCTTGTGCGCTATCCTACACAGTTAAAGACGGAAAAAATCTATAAATGTAATAGTGTACAATAAGTGTCACTGAACTTTTGAAGCAAAAGACAAAGCTTGCTTTAAAGCTGTAGTCAATAAAAGGCAACAGCACAAGCAAGACATTAGACGTAATACTGTATTTAAATCGACCCCGTCTACCGTGTACGCTATCTGAGAAAGCAGAGAAATACAAAATATATTATATAAATATTTTAGTATAGTGAACAAGTTTCGCTGAACTATAGACAAAGCTTGCTTTAAAGATATAGTCAATAAAAAGCAAATTCGACAGCATTGATAATTTGGTAACATTGCAAGAGACTATAGGTGTCGAATCTAATGATGGTGTCACGAAACGTATCATTAGCAGAATAAGACTTTGCCTTTGTCTTCGGTTTCTTCCGTGAAGTGAGGTCATGCTCCATTTGTAATACTACCAAATACAGGAGAGAACAATGGTGCTTTACTTAAAAAAGATATCGATATAGTTTAAAAATTTACCTCGTCACCTGATTAAATTATTTCTATATCCTCCTTTAAATTATATCGTAGTTTAGTAGCAGTAGAGCTCCTTAAGAAATAGTTCAGCCAGGGAAATACTGCCACATTACCTATTTCTGCCGCCTAGCAGTAACGTGAGCATTACTGCGTTTCTTTTGAAGGGTAAAGATGCTGCTGAAATTACTGGCACATTGGGACTTATCAACTTATGTCTCACAGTGATGGGCTCAGTGGCAGTGCCCCTCAGATCTTTGTAATTTTTTTTTATTATTGTATCAAGTGCCGGGACGAATAAGTCGTGTGCCTGATGGTAAGCTACATGCCTGTCCATAAAGTTGCAGTGCCACTCAGTTTTAAATCTCAAAGATCTTGAGGGGCACCGCCACTGCGCCTGTCACCTAGAGACATTAGTGACAAGTCCCATGTGCCTGTAATTTCGCCGAAGTTCTGAGTGGTACTCCAACTGTTAAGGACAGGCATGTCGCTTACCACCAGGCGCATAAATTATTCGTTCCTTCACTTAGTAAAAAAACACGACCTCACTCAGCTTTCAAAAGCATTAATATCTGTGTTATTTATGAATATTCATTCATTGATAATACAGACTGATACACGAATTGGACTCGAGCTACAGGTTAATACGAAAAGTACTAAAAGTAAGTAGTAAAATTACTAACTACTTTCTTCTACTTATTTCTACTTACTTACTACTAAATAATTTGTTTTCAGACAACATAGTCCATACAAGTTAGTAACAAACCACACCTTATGACTATTATTATTAGGATTAGTGAGATACAGTCACTCTACAGGCTGACAAGTTACATATAAGTACATTATAAGATACATTGTCCTAGAAAACTTGTCTAGTGTTAGCTATAAGTCATGAGAGGGACGGTTTTTTTGACTATGAGGCAATATTTAAATGTAAACTTCAGAATAACCGCACATAACTAACACATTCCAAGTGATGTTTCGTAAGAACGTACTGATATTTAAATTCCAAGAAAACTCATGTGGTGAACAGTATGTATTGTGTAATTGTTTTATAATTGCTATAGTTATGTTTTTTATATCAGCCCTTAAGACAGTTTTTTAGTTCAGCGTGATTACGAAAATTGATTTAAATTCACGATTATCGCACATAATTTCTTCAGCCTCTTCGAGATCATAGGCGTTGCAATACGTCCGAAGCTTCGGGGAAAATAAAATATGTTTTTATACGTGGGGTGCACTATAAGTTTCGGGAATGAATAAGAAAAAAATAGTATAAATGGTCAGAAATGAATTTATTGTTTCTCAAAATATTCTCCGTTAGCATTAATGCACTTTTTCACACGAATGAACTAATTTTGAAAACATTTTTGCCACTCCTCCGTGACAATCTCTGAAACTCTTTTTTCATGCTCTTCGTCAGCCTCTTCTGGTGATGAAAATTGTTAACCGCGTAACTGGTTCTTAATTTTTGGAAATAAATAAAAGTCACAAAGTGCCAGGTCGTAACTGTACGCGGGATGGCTTATAAGGTCAACATTGTTCACCTTCGAAAATTCATTTGTCTGGCCGTGTGAGAACTGGCATTATCATGGTGCAAGATGCTACGGCGTTTACGGTTATTTTTAAGGAGTTTGTCAATAACTTCCGGCAAACAAGTGGTCGTGTACCAATTACTATTCACGGTACAACGATTCTTCAAATCAACTGTAGCCACGTGTCCAGTTTTATTAAAAAAAGAAGCAATCAACCGCTTAGAGGCACTTTGTACGCGCGCCATTTTGGTTGGTTTCGGCTCATCTCGAAAGACCCATACGCTCGATAGCTGCTTTGTTTTGGGATCATAACTATAAATCCATGTTTCGTCACCTGTTTCAATATCCCACACCAAATTTGACGGCCTTTCGTTGAATCTGATAAGCATGGCATTGCACCAAGTGACGCGATCCGTTTTTTGAGCCTCAGTCAAATTGTGTGGGATCCACCGAGAGCACAGCTTTTTCACACCCAAATATTTGTGTAGTTTTGATTGTATTTGACTCATGTCTATGCCTAAAGATACCCGAATCTCATGGTATGTCACATGCCTGTCTGTTTTGATCATAGCCGTATGAGCACAGCATCGATATTTTTGTTGTTCACGGCAGTGGACGGGCGACCATTACGAAATTCGTTACTGAGATTCACATTTACATTACATTAAATTACAGTTAAAGTCGTAGAAAATCAAATTACGAAAATTTTCACGAGTTAAATCCATGTTGATTTAAGCAACCAATTTCTAAAATGACGCCAGTGACAGTTGTAACAAACTGTATTCTATAGCCAAAAAATTCCATTTTGAAATGTTGTAATTACTTTTTAAATATTGTTTATGTAAGTGGCCAGTTCCGGAAACTTATAGTGCGCCCTATGTACACGATTAAGTTCCGAATTTTAAATCAAATAATTATGAAAATTTATCAAACTCAACGTATTTGTTTTTATTACAGTACAAAATACAGTCTTTATGATTTCTAATAAAAATAAATACGCATCTTAATGGGCAAGGAAAAGGTAATGTTTGAATTTGGAGTGTTCTTATAACATTAATTCAACTTTCAACCGCTAGATGGCATTGACCGGTTTTAAGTTATATTCTAAAACGCGGTGTTGAAATATTCCCAACGGGCTATATGCAGGAAATATAATTATAATTACGGTCATTGTGGTTTTTTGTTAGTGTTTGTACAGTAAAAGTAAAGTAACTAATAAATAAAGGTATTAAATTCATATCGGTTTTTGAATTCAATGGTGATGTTGTTAACTTGTAATTTTGTTAATTTTATTGTAGAGTACGTAGAACGCGTTAAAGGATTGAGGGGGCTGGCTGGCCCAGGAAAGGAATAGCAGGCAAAGTTGCATTTTTAACCGACTTCAAAAAAGGGAGGTTCTCAATTCGACTGTATTTCTTTGTGTGTATGTTATGCGATTACTCCGTCATTTGTGAACCAATTTAGATGGTTCTTTTTTTGTTTGGAAAGGAGGTACCTCAATAGTGAACTCATTCAAATTTGAAGAAAACATTCCACCTTTAAGGGTCACAAATTAAGAGATGAATTCGGTTTATTGGATTTCACTAATTTCAACTTTTTATTAGATTTAATTTTACAAACTTTTGAGGTTAGTTTATTGTGCAAAAAAAATTATAATTATACCTTTCTGCAATCGCCATTACATTTTTTTTATTAAGCCATGAATATTTTAACCCGGTTCCACAGCTGGATACGGATTTCTTCAAATGGAAGCCTCATCGTGAGAATATTATATCCTTGTAATACCATCGTATAACAAGTATAATAAATAACGTTTTTTTAATACATCGACCTAAGTAAGTAGCTTACGTATTCAAATAGGAGTCGTTAAAACCTCGTCACGGACAAAACGGCGTTTCGCCGAACTTAAGACGAAATCACTTCTGATTAGAAGTCATCCATCATTTCAAAGCACGAAGGTATATATGGCAAAAATATTATATACAGATACTAGGATCACTCAACTTTTTATCGGCTCTCGGTTGTCCTTAATTTTTTAAATAAAATTTACAAATTGGCTAACGTTTTTGTAATTAACTATCGTAAAAA
>NW_020654289.1:16372180-16407851 GCF_003589595.1 Hyposmocoma kahamanoa
AAAATTTACAAATTGGCTAACGTTTTTGTAATTAACTATCGTAAAAAGTATCGTAGTCCAAATGTATCTCGTAAACATTTTTTTTCCCATGTTCAACATAATATGTATATATTATATTAATATAAATAAATACATAAATGCTGTGAAATTAGTGACAAATGATAAAATTTTAAACATTATTCCACAAACTTGGATATTTTCTTATCATATCACAAATTATTTAATTTATACTTGAAAAAGCTAATAATTAAAATAAAACTTGTTTTTTTACGATAATACGTCACATGAAACAAATAACATTCTATTAAATACTCCCGTTTAAGTATAAAAAAGTTATCGACCAAGTATTTTAACCTCTCTTCTGAAAGGTTGTCATTTTGCAGATATGACCTTATTACGGTAATCTATCACAAACTCGATTTCTTTTTCCGAAATAACGTTTGTTCGAATTTTCATTACACCGAAAACCGAATAATAACGAAACCGTAGTTCTTTCAGTATATGTTGGATGTTTATCGCAAGACACGATTAGGTTCGGTTAGGTTAGGTTCAGTTAGGTTTAAAAGAAAAAACATTTACCTCTCAAAGTTACTTTCGAGGTTATGAAAATCCGAACAAACGTTATTTCTGGAAAATGTCATTTCGGATTACTGATAGGTAACCCCTTATTAGACCAAGGGTGCGATATAAATAAATTCCAATTAAGATTATCTTACACGTCGGTAAAAAAGTTGATTGACCCCACTTATGCTTAATACGAGTATAACAATAATACATGATTAAACATAACGATTAGACAACATGTGTCGTATAAAAAAAAACAAGGAAACGGATATACCTAGATAAAAAGAATCTAAATCAGATCAATATTTTGTCAAATGTAAATAAAACTAGTTGGTTTAAAAAAATCGTACAAAAATTTATCCAAAAAATTAATAGACTGTCTAGGAAACCCAAGGGCCGGCTACCATGTACAACGCATTAGCAAAGCAATATAAGGGGGAAACGCTGCCAGCATCTTGGGCACCTTACCACGGGGATCCATTTTTATTCATATAATTTAATCCTTTTTTTAATAATATCAAGTGAAGGGACGAAGAAGTTGTGCGCCTGATGGTAAGCTACAAGCCTGACTGTCCGATTGAATAGATATCTTCTGGGCGACCTCGTTCTTCTTGTTCATTCTCGCTCATTCATTTATAAGTTTAGTTTTCAGGTCTCTAATCACTCTATGCTTTTAAATAGTCTGGTATTCATCAATAACCTTCCTTTATTGTTTATTTTTCATCCTAATTAGGAGTTGATGGATGTATATTTGTCTCAAGTTCTGGCCTTGACATTTGAAAAACTTCCTTAAATAGGCTAATGTACATTACAATCTTATTTACGTGTCATTAAATCAATGCTATAGGAAACTTCTCAGTGAACGTATAGAATTGACTGAAGGAATATCTTTGTTAAGCATATATAATTTTGTTGTCACTTGTGTCCATTTTGTGAACTACAACTAGGGCTTATTTAATTTTTTAACTGCATATACATTTGTTATCGTCCGTGAACTTAAGGAAAATGATTTGTATTAACTTCTTACATAAAGTATAGTCGACATCAATCATAAGTGGTAATGTTCTTAATGACATGTTTTGTCTGTTTCTTTTGTGATGGATGAACAATTTATAATGGATATTATTGCCTACGATCATTTTGTAAGGTATAAATTACTAAGGTAGTATATAGGAAGGAATTAAATGATTATTATTATAAAATCTAAGCAAGAATATTAAAGATTTGCAGCGCATCATGTAATTAGGAAATTAGTTAATCTATCCGAACCGTAATGCATATCTATATTCTCTAAATACTTAAACAATACTACATTACTTGTTTTCTTCACACCCCTAAACTAACATCAGACGGCGTTCCACGTGAGAAAGCCTGTACGTGCATAAGTGATACTAAAGTAATGAAATTATTTTATATTTGGATGCTATTTTCATACTATATATATATATTGTTTTTTAGCCCCGCACGAGATAAATAAATGTAGGCCATACAAATATTTCTCCCGGTACGGGTATCGAACTCGGGACCTCTGCATGGCAGCCGACATGCTAACCGCTGGGCCACGGAAGCAGTTAAATTTAAAAAAATATTGTTACTACCATATATGGTTCCTATATAAAATGAATTTGACTAATTTTAAATCCCTCATCTTGTATACGAATTTCAAAGGGGTACATCAATTTGCTGATCGCCTCAAATAAAACTTTTAAAAATCTGACAAGCCGTAAAAACTGGACCTAAAATTTATTAGAGAACGAATATAGACACGGTGATATTGAATCTTTCATCGTTGATATTATGATCAATTATAGAGTGTAACTTGCAATATTCGTACTTTTCGATTTCCGATTTTATAAAGGGGTTGTAAAGTTCTAGAATACTCCAAAACTAAAGACGTTGAAACCAAAGAATTGTACAACAATTTGCTCATTTACGAAGTCATCCGTCTTACCTCTAAAGTATGATGACAACAAGATAAATCGGAACGAATGGAACGCGGCGTTCTTTTTTCAAACCGAGTTCGTTCCCGCCCTCGTTTACGATTGGACGATAGTGTGTACGTGTTGATGCGTATGCGCTGATATTGGAACCGTTTTGAAATATTACAGGTGTGTCTCTTTTTTACTTTGTGCACATTCTAATGGCACTTTATTAACTTGTGCTAAATTTCAGTAATTGATTACTGTACTAATTTTAAAATTCGTACCTATAATGGTTCATCAATAAATGTAAAGTATCTATTTTAACAATAACAATATTTATAATTTCTTAGTAATCATTTATTTTATTCAAATGAATGGTTCAAAGTGACATCTGAACGAATAGTCAAGCTCTACAGTGATGTTACTTACATGTTTGCTAGATAGTTAGATAAGATCAAATACACAAGAGGTCCACCTTGAACCGTAAAAACTGAAAATAGCGCTATGTGGCGCTTAATTGATGAGGTTAGGAGGTCCAATGATATGTGACACATTGCAGATGAAGAATTGATGAAAATAAAATGAAAATGTCTGTTATCTTTCATAAGAAATTTATATAAGTACTTACAAATATAATATATAAATACCTAATACCTATGGTCCTCACATGTTATAGAATATTGTTTCGTTTGTGAATGTCTGATGTCTTTACTAGGATTAACCTGTGTTTTAAAGCATCAGGCTCTCACCCTTCCACCTCTAAAAATACGTACATTAAAGAGGTATGTTTAACTGACAGGAACAGTTAACTTAGTGTCTTGTCTACAATGAAGTCAAAAACAATAGGTGAGTTAATTTTAATAAAAAACAAACGTTTAATACTGTAAGAAACATATTTAAAAAAAACGATCCCGAAAGTTAGCTTCACTGTTTTCTTTACCGTGACCCCGCCAACGATAACCGAAACGCATGACATAGAAGTCGTCGTCAAACAGAATAATATGAGCCCAAACATAAGGTAGCTGCTGTGAAAGACTACCTCTGTTGAGGAATTGCATCATGCGTAGCCATGCTACGGGGGCTGATCAGCTGTAGGTCACCACAATATTTTAATTTCATTGGAATTACATCTGTGGAAAGTTTTATTGATATCGTTAATGGAAAGTGAGTGAAATTATATAAACTGGATTCCTCCCCTAATTTGCCAACCTTACAGATGGAATATGGAATACCTTATTAGTGGAACCAAAGTCAAAGTCAAAGTCAAATAATCTTTATTGCATAGGTAATACGTAAGGCATACTGATTATACTCTACTGCTCATTCATAAGGCAGATTCCCCTAGATCCCCTTCATTCTTCATGAGCAAGAAACTCTAGGAGTTGCTCCTTGTAAATAGATTTGAATACATTTATCATTACAATATTTAATTTAAACATTTTAGATCGAGACTATCTGAAAGAGCTAAACGACTACCACGGGTTTTTGTCATCCAACTAAGCAGAAGCTGTATAATAATAACCTTTACTATAAAGTTTTTGTTTCAGTATAATTTTAATCCACGTAAATGGCAAATTTTAAATATCAATCGAAATCTTATTATAGAAGCGTATACATTGCCCCTTAAATGAATTTGAGATTTTGTGAAGACGACTATCAAGAACAGGTAGTTCATTTTTATTTCAATTTGTTTTTTTACTCCCTTTCTAACAAAAAAGGATCATCGAAATCGGTTTACAAATATAAAATATATGTAATCGCGTAACGTACACAAAAAACACCTACACACAAATTGAAAACCTCGTCCTTTTAAGAAGTCGGTTAAAAATGTTATTAGACTTTTTATATGCTTTAGTTTTTAATTAAATTTATTTTACATTTTGAGATTCTTAATTCTTTGTTTTATTTTTAAGCTGAATAATCATTTTACATTTCATTGAAAATATGACTCTACAACCATTTCTCTGAAGTGCTAGTTACCTTGAAAAAATTTATAGCATTTACAAACAGATACATATATCCACGTCAGACCGCAAAAAACCTCAAATTAAAGATTTTATAAGGGCCGCTATGATTACGGTAACGTCAAAGCGACCTATCTAATTAGGTGGTTGATTTATTGCGGGCAAAGTGGAGCAATTATTGTGGGACTATTAAGATCACTAGCCGTCGTTAGAGTCAAAGTAGGAGGTGACCAAAAGTACAAGTTTTAGGTGGAAAGTGTATTAAGTTATTTGAAGAACATAAATTATGGACGGTAATAAATTCGAGTCGCCTCCATTTTTTTAGAAAAACGGTGATGTGAACTAATTTAGACAAAGTTGTGTCTGTTGCTTTATGTATTGTTTGTAGAAAAAAAAACCGATTTATTTTGAGTTTTCTTGTAGCTGAAAAAAGCTATTTCTTACAACTAATACCTGCAATTTCGTCACTACTTAATTTTTCATTTTTTTTATAATAGTCGTTATTTTCAAGTTGTTGAGGTATTTGTGATACTTTCTTAAATTCTTCACAATATACAATAATTAAAAAATGGCTCGATTTTACGCTACGGCTAAAATGTCTTTGAAAAACCAAATACAAAGACACGACGCAAGCACATAGAAAGATTCGTGAGGTCCGCTGGTTCATTCCGTGGCTTAGTTGGTATAGCGTCTGCCACGGTATGCTAGAAGACGTCGGTTCGAATCCGGCCGGATTGAAGGAATTTTTACTGAGTGTTCGATATTTGTATTAATAATTATCCAACCAAATAAATAAATAAATATTATCCAACCAAAATCAATAGTGAGTCCTACATCGAGTTACATAACCGCTGCAACAAGCTCTGTAGGAGCGCCAGGCGTAAGCATATTCACTCCACTATCGAAGGTTGTCCGCATACTAAGATGTGGAAATATTTGAAGTGACTGGGTATCGGTAAAGCTGATCATGTCTTTCCCTTCAATGTCGATCTTAACGCGCTGAACGACTACTTTGCATCTTCCCCAGTATGTTTAGATTCTGTCATAAAATCGCGAACTTTATCTGTCCTGGCCAATGCACCTTGTCTTGCTTCAGCTTCTTTTGATTTTGGAAAGGTTACGACAGCAGATGTGTTGAAAATACTTAAGTCTGTCACCACGAAGGCTGTTGGTAATGACGGTTTGAGTCTTGACATGATCACTCCAATACAGGACCTAGTAGCTCCTATCCTAGCTCATATCCTTAATTTTTCCCTTTCCAGTGGTGTGTTTCCCGCTGTATGGAAACAAGCCCATGTAATTCCTCTCCCTAAAAAATCAAATCCTTCTTCTTTCTCCCATTACCGCCCTATCTCCATACTTCCTGTATTGTCCAAAATCCTTGGACTCACTAACCACCTCCTACGTTACGATATTTTCAACCATCTGCAGTCTGGTTTTCGAGCGGGCCATAGCACAGTTTCTGCTCTGGTGAAAATCACTGACGACATTCGTCTTAATATAGAAAATAAAAAAGTTACTGTCCTCACTTTATTGGATTTTAGCAGTGCCTTCAGTACTGTTGATTTTAATTTGCTTCTTGCTGTGCTTAGAACTTTAAATCTACCTCCCTTAGCCGAATCCTGGTTTCGTTCGTATTTATTTGATCGTTCCCAGCTCGTAAAGACCGGTGACATGCACTCGGACTGGTGTAGCCTTACGGCTGGCGTTCCGCAGGGTAGGGTTTTATCACCTATACTTTTTTCGGTCTTTATCGGTGGAATTACATCATCACTCACGTCTTCTTTCCATCTCTATGCCGATGACCTTCAAATCTATACTGCAGCCCGTCTTGAAGATGTAGTTACTGCTATCGGCACATTGAATTCCGACCTACAAAAGGTTTCGGTATGGGCTAAGAACTACGGACTTCTTTTAAATGCACAAAAGTCCCAAGCCATAATTATTGGCAGTCGCCATTCCATCTCCAAGTTTGAGTCTATGGTGATACCCAATTTAGTTCTGAATGACACTATTATTCCTTTTTCCACTTCAGTTAAAAATTTGGGCATCATAATGGATCAGACACTTTCTTGGTCGGAGCATGTCGCCGATGTAAGTCGTAAAATCTTTGCATCACTTCATTCCCTCAAGCGGATGCAGTGCTTTCTTCCTCTGTCTACCAAATTTATGCTAATACGCACTCTTCTTTTTCCTATTCTGGACTATGGTGACGTCTCCTATCTTGATCTTTCGAAGGACCTTCTTAATAAATTGGAGCGGCTGCAAAATCAATGTATCAGATTTGTGTTTGGATTAAAAAAGTACGACCACATTTCCAAGTTTAGAGATGAGTTGAAGTTGTTGCCTATTCGTTTACGTAGAAATGCTCACATTTTATGCTTCCTCTATAAAATCCTGTTCCATCCCACTTCACCTAGCTATCTACGTGAGCGTTTTCAATACCGTCAGGCTATGGGTGACCGCCTGCGTTCTGGCACCAATTTGTCCCTCGTCCTTCCACAACACAGTTCCCAAAAATATTCGAACTCGTTCACAGTAAATGCTGCCCGTATGTGGAACCTTCTCCCGGTCGAGGTCAGACAGTCGCCTTCGGTTCGGGTTTTCAAGGGTGCTCTTTTGAAGTTTTGGGATTGTTCAGACTCCACATGTTAGAGCTTTTGAAATATTTATTTACTTTTGATATATTTATTTATAGTTTTATTTTGTACATTCAATTTATTATAGACTTTGTATGTATTAATGTATCAACATTACTTAATATATATATTCGTATGTACAGTTGATTTATTAAATTTATCTGTGTATTTATTGAGTATAGTATATTTCATTTCTTTACTTATCTATTTTTAGTGCCACCCCAAAAACCAACTTTCCTCTCAGATTTTCAAAGGTTAGTTGAAAGAAATCTCTTTATGGGATAAGCTCGCCTTTGTACACAAATATTTAAATTGTTTCTGAAAATTTGTAAGTTACTTTGTGGTACAATAAAGTGTTCAAATAAATAAATAAATAATAAAAATTATAACAAATTAGAGTAGTAATTTCACATAAAATAATTGAATATTAATTCAATAAAAATATAAATACAATGTATAGCGACATCTCTGGCCGGGGCAGGTAGCTGTAAAGGTATCTAACTGGGTGACTAAATATTATAGATTTCCCATAGATGGCGCTATGGCTAAAAAGTCGTTGAAAAACCAAATACAAAGATTCGACGCAACCACATAGAAAGATTCGTGAGGTCCGCTGGTTCGTTCCGTGGCTTAGTTGCTATAGCGTCTGACACGGTATGCTAGAAGACGTCGCTTCGAATCCGGCCGGATTGAAGGAATATTTACTGAGTGTTCGATCTTTGTATTAATAATTACATTCAGCTATGTTTATACAATTTTATTTTATAATTTATGCTAAATAAAATTTTAAACGATATACATGATATGAGTCTTCGAATTATATTTTTCCACTTTTTCAAAAATGTTTAATGTGTATATTATTATATACAAAATCCTCCTTATTTGTAAATAAGTGTATAGTTTCTCATTAATTTTACAAATTATGGTATCTGCGGCAAACAACTTAGCAATCTTGGGACGTGGCATATGGACTGGAGCTGCTACTTTATGGCCCGCAACCACTCAACCCCTAACAACCTACAATTACGTTAGCAAAGTATCACAAAATTATTTAAAAAAAAATTTGCCAGCGCGTGCCATGTATGATACAAGGAGTAAAAAAGGTACCACTATAAAAAGGGCAATTTAAACCCGTAAATTATTGTAAAACAACGGGTCATTTCGCATTTAATTTTCGATCATTTTGTGTTTTTTTCGCAAAAAAATGAGTCACTCATTAAATTTTTTTAAGTTGTAAAAAATCATAAGGCACCGAAATCATCGGTGAATATTGTTCTCTTGGAACACAAAAAGTGCCACTATTATTTCCTTAAAACACACTTAGTTTTCACCTGTGTTTTTTAATTCACTGTGTTTAAGATTGCAAATACTTCGTTACGTTTGGTTTTCAGGCGACCTTAGATGATGACATCACGTATCAAGCTAGTTTGAAACCTATTGATAACTATATTATTTACCGTTTACCATTGGGACACGACAAGAAAATGGACGCTGTCAAGAGGTCCGACTTTGAAACGAACTTCCTATCACTGTTCACGAAAGTAAATTGTTAACTACTTTCAAAATGAGTGTTAAATTTATCCACTATCCATCCATAAATCTTGGGTATTATAATATCGTTCCTGGAGAGGCGAAATTAGAAATCAGAAACATTTATTGTATGAATTGGTAAAATACAGGTGTTACTTACAAGTGATTAGATACACAATTCTTACCCAAATCAGGCGTACAATGTCTTAAAATTACAATTCATTTAAAATTTATTACAACTTAAATGTCAAAAATTAAAATTATAATTAAGTTAATTAGACAATTGTCAAATATTTGACGTCTTTATATAAAATTCATTAAGATTGTAAAAAACTTTGTCAATTAACCATTTTTTAAACAAGCTTTAAATTTATCACCATTTAAACATTTCATTTCCATAGGAAGTCTGTTATAAATTCTGATCGCTGTTACATAGGTGTTGCGGTCAAAGATCGTGCTGCTTTATTCTCAGGAGGACAAGACGGTCTTTGTTGCTGACGTTAACGGAGTGTACATTAGATATTTTAGTAAAGAAGTTACTGTGATTACGTACAAAAAGATATATTTTGAAAATATATATTCCTGTTAAAGTCAGGAAACCCTTTTCTTTGTACAGACTTCTTAGAGAATAATCACTGGGCTTACAATAGCATATGTGTATGCATCATTTTTGTTGAATATTTTAACTGCATTGACAGAGTTTCCCCAAAAAATTACACCTTACATTAATAACGGGTATACCTACGTTTCCGTAATATGCTTTTTTTGCAACTTCAACAGACGCTACATCGACCAATACAGATAAAACGTGGCAATAACTACAAAGTTTTTAACACATCTATGTGATGTTTCCAATTTATGTTTTTATCTATAGTATTACTAAGAAATTTAGAATTATTTACCTCATTAATAACGTAATTTTCACAAGTTATGTGTAAACCTAAGTAATTTTTTTTGTAATTACCAAACTTCATATATTTTGCTTTAGAATTATTTCCTTTTGAATTTTGCGATTTAAGCCAGGTAGTAAGACCGTTCAATGTATTGTTTATGTCAAATTCGTAGTCAATTTTGGTTGTTTGAGGACCCAATACGCTTCCCTTTGGCACGCCCAATATATTTCTTAAATATGTCGATCTGGCCTCTTGCACGCATTTATTGCTAAACACGGTCAGACATAGTGCTTGTTTATGTTTCGATAGGTAACTACGTATTAAGTCATTTGCTACGCCTCGAATACCACAGTTGTCGAGTTGTTTTAGCAAGATAGAGTTTATAACACAGCCGAAAGCTTTTGACATGTCCAAGGAAAGTGCAATACTGTCTTTTGAATATTTATAGCTATAATAAACTATGTACAAATATAAAAATGAATAGAGATGTTGATCTCATCTTACGAAACCCAAACTGAAACTGACTATAATATAATATGTTACATTTATCTAAAAAGTTTGTTATTCTTTTGTAGATAACCTTCTCGAATATTTTAGAGAAATTGGGCAGAAGAGCTATAGGCCTGTAATTTTCTGAGTCTTCCTTGGAACCTTTTTATGTAAAGGTTTAATTAATGATATCTTTATTTTATCAGGAAAGTAGCCATTTGTAGCACTAAATTCATTATATGCACTAGCGGCAGTATAATAATCTCAACACTAGTCTTTATCACTTGCATCGAAATATCAGTATCACCACAACTTCGTTTACTTTTGATAATTATAATTATGTATTGAACTTCCTGTTCATCAACTGGATTCAAATATATGTTCTTACTTTCATGTCCTTGGATAAATTTAGAATTAATAATAAAATTGGAATTGAAATTTTGTGTAATATAATGTCTATTTAAATGTTCAGCTATTTGTGAAGGGTCAGTTAGTTATATTTCCTTGACCGGTTTACAAATTTTTGATTGTTGTCGATATTTCGTTTGCAGTTGTAGTATTCTGTTTAATTGTACTCCAAGTGGCTTTAGTTTTATTTGTACTTATGGATTGTAATTTATGTTCGTTTTGCGTTTAGAATATCGTATAGTGGATCCAAGTATTTTTTCATATTTATTGTAATGTGAAATAGTAGAATCGGACCTATATTTTTGGAATTCAACGAAAATTTGACGCTTGTGTTTGCTAGAAGTTTTAATAGCTTTTGTGTTCCAATGTGGTTTCTTTCTGAAGGTCACTTTACATTTTTCTATCGGAAAACACAAATCGTATACAGTTTTGAATATATCAATAAATACATTATATGCCTCATTGGGATGAGTTTGCTCAAATATCTCATGGAACTTGATTTGAGATAAATATTTCATAAATATGTCAATGTAATTATCATTTTTTCTTCTATAATCATACCAATGTCTGACAGAAAAGCTTGCGGATCAAGGAAATACCAGCATTTGTGATAGTACTTAAGCGCCATTTTCGGCCTTTGGGAGGTTAGTAATTTCGCCTTTCCAGCGATGACAGGAAATACGTATTTATCTAAGTATTTATATACCTAGTTACAATAATCTAATATTATTTAGGTATCATATAATTTTTGTTTTGTTGTATACGTAAGCCAGTTCACACACACACACAGTAAACACGTATAAATTGCGTCCTGTATTTAGGCTGCTAACAGATTGATTGCATGTCTGCAGTTAATGAGTGAAGTCGTAATCATTTATTTATTTATTTAAACTTAATTGCACACAAAACAGTACAAATGGCGGACTTAAAGCCATTAGGCATTCTCTACCAATCAACCGGAGAGCTGGGGTCAAAATAATTAACAGAGGTGCATTTTTTAACAATTAAAATAGATAGGAAAAAATTTATAAATAATTATGATATATAGTTTAAACACAATATAAATATAGCACATAATATTATATGACTAACTATATACTTATATAAGCAACCTATATACACATACATGCATAATATGTAATACATACACATATATATTTAATGTACATATTTATATATAACAATGTCAGACTAATGGGATGTAGATTGAGACTCCATTAAGAAATCGCGGATTAATTGCTTGAAAGCTAGTTTATTCGGCACTTTTTGAATATGAGGCGGTAGAGCGTTCCAGAGCTGTATTGCCTGAAGAGTAAATGAGTTAGAAAGAAAACCAGTACGGTGAGAAGGAATTAAAAGAGTCAATTTGCTGTCTGAGTGAAGATTTCGATTGAGGGATGTACCCAAATATTGAAATTTATATTTCAGGTGCACATTTATCATTAATGATAGAGTAAAGAGTGGAAAGTATTCTAAAATCACGACGTCGGCGATTCGTAAGCCACTTCAGCTCATTGCGACATGCGGACACGTGATCAAATTTTCGAAGCCCATAAATAAAGCGAATGCAACTATTGAGCAAGCGATGCAATTTGTTGAGAAGTTCCTGGGTGATATCAGCATAATAAAGGATAGGAAAAATAGTAGCCTGTACTAAACGGATTTTTGTTGAGATGGGAAGAAAGTGTTTAAATTGGTAGAATGATCTTAAGGTACCAATGATCTTCTGACTATTGCAGTCAATCTGAGGTTTCCAGCTTAAAGTACTATCAATGTGTAGTCCCAGATTCACAACATGAGGTGCGAAAACAATAGGTGTCATTATAAGAACACCACGACTGCACGAAGTTGATAACGACCCCACCATTAACTGCATGGAGTCGATCTCGGCTACGTGAAGTGAGTTTCGACTGCATGCAGTTAATGCGTGAAGTCGTTATCAACTTCATGCAGTCGCGGTCTCGGATTTCAACTTCACGCATGAACTGCAAACATGCAGTCAATCTGTTAGCAGCCTTAGATCCGCAGAAAGAAATTTGTTTAAGAAATTAGCAAAACTTTTTGTTTGTGGTTTTTTTATTAATTGTGAAATGTGTGTTTGTCCCGTGCAACAAACTATTAGATAAAATAAAATAAGTGTATTAGATTGAAACCTCATTCATTCTCTACGTTTTGCGTCACACGCGTGCCAACAGTAGGCCTAGTTAGGTCTACTACTAGGCCTACTTGAGCACAGTCCGCCATTTTCGCATTGTACGGTATAGCTGTGACAATTCTTTCGCGGAAATTCTGTAAAATCGTAGAAAAAAGCGTAGTTCAGAAGTGGTTTGCGAATGACATTTCAATATGAACTCCAGACTAGCTTTTAATTTAGGCGGTTAAGGGCTGTGGAATGTATAAAAGCTAAGCAATTCCCATTACCATCAGATTAACATTATAGGGGGAAACTTAATACCTCACACAGCCGTTCGCGAAACAGTTTCTATAGAAGTAAGGCTATCCGCAAAAATGTTATAGCCTGCGGTACACTATTGTTGTGCGTTATCGATGTGCGCATGACATTTACTCTGAATTGCTTACACCGAACTGTAATCGACGTTTGTATTGGAATTTACAATTATTATTTTTGTTGTTAGTATTGGTCCAAAGTTGAAACAAACGCAAAGAAAAATTCCTTCGATCCGGCTGAACTCGAACCAGTGACTTTTTCGCCAAACCGCTTTAGAACAAGCTTAACACAACAACAAGCAAGAACGTGCTAACGGGCCTTACAAATTCCAATTATAATACCAAGTGACGGAACGAATAAGTCGTGTGTCTGATGGTAAGTGACACGCCTATCCATAACATAGAGCATTTAAGCGCAAAGACCTTAAGGGCACTACACGACGAGCACTGACGAGCACAATTCTCTTCAATCTGAGACATAAGTTGACAAGTCGCATGTGCTTGTAATTTCACCAGCACCCTTACCCCTCCAAACCAGAATTTCTCTATGTTCTTGTTGCAGATCTTTGTTTTTGTTTTTATTTATGTTTAAAAGCATTTATTTTGTATTTACAAAGTCCTAGAGGAAGGAGGAGGAGGCACTAAAAAACTGCAATATGCTGGGACTGTACTATTAATTCATGTTTTTGTAACAAAAATTTGAAGAACAGATGGTACTTTAGTGTAATTCTTATATAATAATAATAATAACGCACACACTCAACATTGCCCCACACTAGGGAAACCCTGTGTCGCGGGTGTAATGAACACACACATAGACAACCACAAATTACACCCAAACTCACGAGAGAAATAAATGTAGGCCATACAACTATTTCTCCCGGCCCGGGAATCGAACCCGGGACCTCTGCGTGGCAGTCCGGCATGATAACTGTTTGGCCACGGAGGCAGTTAATAATGTGTCTTTTAGATGTGTGATGACTAAATATCTGCATAAAGAACCACGTTCTTTGCGCACGTTCTTTCTTCAACCTGTGGTGCACGGCACCGCAGGTTGAAGAAAGAGCACAAGCAATTTAGCCCGAGGCGTTTGCGGAAGTAGAAGTGCAAAGGGAGTAAGAAATATTTGGCGTAGAACCTGTAAAGGGCCCGAAACGTTGGTTTATTTGAAAAACAAATAGGTATACGCGATCTGAATCCGGAAAAATAGTTTAATTTTGATTAAATAAAATCAATTATAATAAATTCTTATAGTTGATTACAATGATCGTCGGATTCTTCTCCACATGAACGGGAATCATCACTTGAATCCTCATTAACATTAATTATTAATTCTTGAGTACACAAATTGTCAAACGCAACATCACGATTTTAATCAGACAATATCTTCTTTTTGGAACCCGCTCACATTCACGATTAAAACTTCTTCATAAATAAAATCGATTGTCATAAAAAATCGAATCGGAAACTCATTTGGACATCACCAATTGATCAGAATTCAACCAGTCAAAAGTTAAATAAATGGTTAGCTCCGTCTAACCGTATAGAGGCCTTGATAGCATCGCCGGACCAAAAGACTACTTCTTAAAAGAGTCTGTGGTTACAAGTTTGAAACGCTCTTGCTCGTTTTAAAGTACAAATGACGCAAATATGGTGCATATCTATTTCATTGTTTATTTTATAAGGTTAAGCCATGAACAATAACAGTCTCTTTTTACGACTTCAAAACTGTATTTTTTTATACATTTTACGAAAATTCACCGACTAATTATACAATAATAATTATACTAAAATATGAGCAAACAAAGGACATATACGAATTTCCAAATATTATTTTATTATGAGCTATGAATATATTATTAATTCTAATTGTAGATAATACCCACGGGCAATGATTTTATGTGAACTGGAATACATTAAAGACATCAATATAACCAATTTAAATCAATATTTTATGAATATATTTAGAGGTTTGCGTAAAAAAGACGTTTTAATTGAATAACTGCATAATTCTTTGGAGCCTATTATGGTCATTAAAGTCCTAGCTGGGTATAGGGCGTATATATTGAGCGGACTATAGAGATATCCTGCATAGAGCTTGAACGGCTTGTTATATTAAGCGTGTACAGACATCATTCATCTTATGAACTATTTGAAAAAAGATTAGATGAAGTTTTAGCCAAATTAAATAATATAAATAAATATATTGCTGTTTGTGGTGACTTCAATGTTAACTTATTAGAAGGTTCCAGTGCTAGCAGTAGGCTCATATCATTTTTCCAATGTTATAACCTTGTGAATCTTTTTTTGGTGCCTACTAGAATAACTTCTACTACTGCCACTTGTTTAGACAACATTTATACCAACGCCGTACCTAGTAATAAATCTATTATAAATAAATTAACTTCAGATCACTGCGGTCAATTGGCCACTTTTAATATAACTGTTGACAAAATGCCGAAAAAGGATATCACATGTGTTCCGATAAATAATGCTTATCGACTTAAAGCTTATAGAAATAACGTAATGCTTAAACTAACTGACATTCCGTACGTTAACGATCCCAATAAATTGTATAATTCAGTTTTCAACATAGTGAAAAGTGAACGTGATAATGTTTTTAAGTCCAAAATCATTACTATTAATAATTCATTGAAATTTAGTGAATGGGCGACTGTGGGAATTCACAAAAGTAGACAAAGGCTATATGATCTTTACGATGAAAGAACTTATAACACTAGTAACAGTTTTAATGATTTTGTTAGGAAATATTCGAAAATGTTTAAACGTGTTTGTGTGGCAGCCAAAGCAATGTTTATTAATAATAAAATAAAAAGCAGCGCGAATGTAGTAAAAACGACTTGGAATATTATAAATAGCGAAACTGGAAGGGTCAAACCTCGTAACTTAGATTTTCAACTAAGATTTAATGACAAAATTGTAAACACAGACGCAGAAGTTGCTAAAATATTTGAAAATTTTTTTACCGACATTCCAATTTTGACTACTAATTCGTTAAATTCATCTCCCACGGCCGCTGAATCCTTACTAAAAGAAAATAATGCAGTTAGTGTCACTAATTTAAGGTTCCGTCATGTATTTCCAAACGATATTGTTAAAGCCTTTAAGTCTATAAATATAAAAAATACTGCTGATCTTGATGGTCTTTCAGTCAGAGTAATTAGTTCTATAGTTGATTGTATTGCGCCTTACTTAGCCTGTGTCTTTAATAAATGTGTTGATGATGGTGTCTTTCCTGACCTCATGAAGCAAAGTAAAGTTATTCCACTTTTCAAATCTGGTAGTATTTCTGACCCCACCAATTTCAGACCTATATCAATACTACCAACTCTCAGTAAAATATTTGAAAAAATTATTCTAAATCAGATGTGTGCACATTTTTATAGTAATAATTTAATGTCTCCTAAATAATTTGGTTTCACTCGGGGTCGCTCTACAACCGACGCTGGTGTAGAGTTGATTAATCATATATTTGATGCATGACACATGATGCTATTGGTGTATTCTGTGACCTTTCCAAGGCTTTTGATTGTGTGCACCATGATACACTGGTCAGGAAACTTCGCCATTATGGTGTGGCGGGACGTGATCTCGACCTTCTTAAATCGTATTTGCGTGGTAGGGTACAGAGGGTCGATGTTAACGGTACGAGATCGTCAGGCTCTGTAATTAGCATGGGTGTCCCTCAAGGTTCAATTCTAGGCCCATTTTTGTTTTTAGTTTATATTAATGATTTACCTAGCCTTATGGAGGGTATAAAACATGAGATAGTATTGTTTGCTGATGATACTTCCTTATTATTTAAAGTTAAAAGGCACCAATGTTCCTATGACGATGTGAACAATGCTATATCTAAAGTAGTTGATTGGTTTGCTGTTAATAACCTACTTCTTAATGAGAAAAAAACAAATTGTGTGAAATTTACTTTACCCAATGTTAGAGAGACGGTTACAAACATTGTAGTTAGAAACGAAAAATTGAATCTTGTGGATACAGTTGTATTTCTAGGTATAACGTTAGATGCTAAATTGCAATGGGGTCCCCATATAAGTTAGTTGTCAAAACGACTCAGCTCTGCAGTGTACGCGATTAAAAAAATAAGGAAACTTTCAGACGTCGAAACCGCTAGATTGGTTTATTTCAGCTACTTTCACAGTCTAATGACATACGGCATTTTGCTTTGGGGTAATGCCGCCGATATCAATAGAATCTTTGTCCTGCAGAAACGTGCAGTTAGGGCAATTTACAATCTGGGCCCCAAAGTATCTTTGAGAGATAGGTTTAAGGAAATTAACATTCTTACACTAGCCTCACAATACATTTATGAAAATATAATTTATGTTAAAAGGAATAGTAATTTCTTTATGAAAAATAGTGACAGACATAACATTAATACGAGGAATAAAAATAAACTAGCTTTTCTTGATAGTCGTCTTCACAAAGTCAAACAATCATTTAAGGGGCAATGTATACGCTTCTATAACAAGATTCCGGTTGATATACAAAATTTGCCTTTCACGAGGTTTAAAACTATAGTGAAACAAAAACTTTATACTAAAGGTTATTATACAACTTCTGCGTACTTGGATGACAAAAATCCGTGGTAGTAACCCGTTTAGCTCATGGAGGTAGTCTCAATCTGATGTTTCAAATAAAAAAAATATTGTAAATGTTATTTACAAAGAGCAACCCCTAGAGTTTCTTGCTCATTCTTCTCAGGGGAATCTGCCTTACGAATGAGCGGTAGAGTTTAACCATTGTGACGATTTCAAGTGTAATAATGCTTACCTATGAAATAAAGATTATTTTGAATTTGAATTTGAATTAGGCATTACAACAATATTGTTTTTTCGAGGGAAGGTTTTTTTCATTTTGTGCACTTTTAAAGACGAAAAAATTAATCATTCAACACTTTCTTTAAAAAAGGAGAAAGTTCTAAATTCGAATCTATATTTTTTTTTTTGTATTATGTTACGCGATAGCTCCGGATTTGTGAACCGATTTTGATGATTCTTTTTTGTTGAAAAGAGGGTACCTCAGTAGTGATCCCATTCAAATTGGTAGAAAATATTCCATATGCAAGGATGGCAAACTAGGGGATGAATCCGGTTTCGCGCACTTTACGGTAATCGATTTCTATAAAACTTGGCTAATAGATATAATTCCACACACTTTTGACGACGGTAGGAGTACTCTGTACTGAGATTGTTATACTACTATATTCTGTACAACAAAATATTAATTGTAAACTCTTAACTTCTTTAAATTATAACTAAAGTAACGAATCACTTCAGATACTGTAAGTGGCCTGAAGTCATTGCCCTTGATTTGATGCCCTTAATTTCCAGATAAAAACGATGAAAAAAAAACGTTGTCTGTAGTCCGTTATAGAAAACTTCTTCAAAACGAATACAAAAATTTTTATATTGTTGTATGTAGCATACAGCAAATCCTAAATTCACCGATTGCATGACAGTGTAACAAATGATCGCATTAAAGGTTCCCAGGGACAAGAGACGTGTGCTCGCGACCACTGCTCCAGGGAGAATGCTTTTTATTTTTACAAAGCCAATGCGTGCGGGTAGAACAAGAATGTGACCAAACGTGCGATATGAACCGCCTCGGGGGTAAAGACACTCGTGTTTTATAAAGTGCTGCGGTATAAGCGTTCAGCTGTAATCAGAGTTTTGCAAGTTTTATTGCTTGTTAGAGAACTGTCCTTTGTGATTTACGGCATCATATAATGCATTTCATTTTTAACATACATGTATATGAAACAAACACTAGCCAAAACAGTTTCCACTAATGTTAAAATAAGTTACATTTGATAGACAAATTTGTTCATATAGCTACAACCAGGCAACAACTAACATAATAATTACCACTAAGCAACAAATTGTAAATAAGTTTTAATTACAATTTAAATTTATTGAATATTATGATGTTCAACAATGATATTCAATTATGTTATGCGAAATTACTCCACGAGTTTGTTATAAGTATTAACACAAAAAACATTAAGAAAAATTCCTTCGATCGATTGATAATTATGTTAATAAAAGCTTCTTAATGGAAGATTTGAACCGGAGTGGCCTATTGTCAAACATACTCCCGGATACATAATTAGAACCACCTCGCATTTTTGTCTTATAGGGCTGGAATACAAAAGTAATGGTATCGTCAAAGAAAATGTTTTCCTCCGGTTTTGAAAATCCAAATTTCCAACAAGGATTTATGGAAAAGACATTTAGTATACTAGTTTCAAAATAGCATAATACTTTTTGATCAATCAAACATTGTTTAAGTTTAGGGCATTTAATACTGAAAATTGCGAGGTGGCTCGTATTATGTGTCCAGGAGTGTATATTAATTTCTTGATATTCGTTATTAAATTCAGTACAAGCCCGTACAAGGAACCTATTTTTAGAATATTTAGTGCGATAATGAGGTATTGCAAATGGGCCTCGAGAACGTAGGTTCGTCTCGGATATTTTAATGAAATTTGGCTTAATAAATAAGTAAAATCAATGTGATTATTAATAATTTTGATAAGAAAAATTTGATCCCTATTACGAATATTTTTATTTCTGTAGACGCTATTCAGAAATTTCCTAAAAAAAATTATGCGTTTGGTGCTAAGTGACACGGCTGCCCATAACAGTTACAGTGTCACTTAGAAACTGGCAAGATCTGAGTGGCACTACGATTGACAAGTCTATAAATTGACAAGTCCATTGTACCTGTCATTTCTGTATAATGTTGCTTTAGGTACATATATTATATTATTTATTATTATAAGACATATGTAAGTCTATTATGTATATTTATATTATTATGTGATTTATTTTATACCATACACATTATCGATTAGCTTCTAGTATATTGTTCTTCTTATTTAAATGTTATCAATCAATCAATCAGCCTATTGCAGTCCACTGCTGGACATAAACCTCCCCAAGTGTACGCCATAGTGCCCGATCACCGGTTTTCCGCATCCAACCGCGACCTTCTTCATATCGTCGGTCCATCTTGCAGGGGGACGTCTTACGTCACGTTTGCCGAGACGTGGTCTCCACTCGAGAACCCATCTACTCCATCGGTCATCGGTTCTGCGACAGATGTGGCCAGCCCACTGCCTGATAACTTCGTTCCGGACTTTGTTCCTTAACAAGATACCCAGCATAGACCTTTCCATACCTCGCTGAGCGACGTGTAGTGTGTGAACCAGTTTGGCCGTCATTTTCTACATCTTGGCTCCGTAAGTCATGACCGGCAGGACGCATTGGTTGTAAACCCTGGACTTCAGGTACTGCGGGAGTGGTGACGAGAAGACATGACGCAGTTTCTCAAACGCTGTCCAAGAGTGCAGCAGACTCTCCTAGCTATTTCACGCTCGAAGTTGTCTCTACTTGGTTGCAGGGTTTGCCCGAGGTAGACATATTCTTGGATAACTTCGAGCGTTTCGCCATCAATCGAGATCGGCTCCAGGATGACGAGCTCATTGAACAAGACCTTAGTCTTGTCCAAATTCATTCGAAGACCGACCGATAATCAGGCAGCATTAAGGCTGTTCAACATTTTCTGCAGATCCTGCAGCGATTCCGCCATTATAACGATGTCGTCGGCAAAGCGAAGGTGTGTGAGGTTTTCGCCATTAATATTGATACTCAATCCAGTCCAATCAAGTGTCTTAAAGATGTCCTCCAGAGCGCTTGAGAACAGTTTCGGAGAGATAACATCTCCCTGTCTCACGCCTCTATTGCTCAGTTCCAACTGGAACGCTTCGGAGTCACGCATGGTTTGAAGTAGCGTTGGACGAATAAGAGATCTCATCATACGGCTTCTCTCGACCTTGAAGTCGATATTTAGGGTACCTCTTACGAGTCTGTGGTCGCTACCAGTATTAAACCTATTGACCACAGAGATATCCCTACATATACGCTTCTTGTCCGTCAAGATGAAGTCGATCTCGTTCTTCGTCAGACACTGGATATTTCCAACAGTTGTCACGGAGAACTTTGTTGACAAGGAACCCGCCTCCTTTATTTTATTTATTTATTTTATTTTTTATTTATTTATTTATTGCACATATAAAAAGTAAAACAGGTGGCCAGATTCTAAAGTAGTCGTGTCTTCCCCTTGTCTTCAAACTTCAGACAACATATATCACATGCCACCTTATTTTCTCTAGTTCCACCTCGAGTTGCATCAAACTTTCGTCCAGCCGCAGACTGCGTCCGTTATACGTTGACAAGGTCAATTTGTGGTAGCCTTCCATAACCCGGGGATTCTTTGCACGCCCTGTCTTACCGTTACTGAGGCCGCTGCCTTGGCCCGGAATAGTAAGACGGCCGGGAACTGGGAGCCGCTTCTTCCTTGGTTTTGACATTTGGTGGTTAATGCCCATACTCATCACGCTAGGAAAACGAGTTGGTGAGCGCAGAGCCGAGTCTCGCGTCAACAGCGCTGGTGCTCGCCGCTGACCAGGGTACCTATTTAGGACTCGGCCTATGGATATACCGCCATCGGTTTCGGTCGCCAGAGCCTCGTTCGTTTGTCGACAGGGTGCACCACGTGCAGGTGAGAATGACTTTTGGGACATTAAGTTGGTGTTTTGCCCCCACACACCCGTTTTAAGTTGAAGTTTAAGTTTAAGTGTAGCATCAACCTATTGTTTTTTTTCGTTTGGCCCAATGGTTGACTGGTGGAGAATGCCTTATGGCTGTAAGTCCGCCATTTGTACTATAAAGTTTAAATAAATAAACAATTTCACCTGCACCCTTAAAACCGAAAACAATAATGCTATAATTATTTCTAATCAATTATAAATAATTCGTTATATAATATATATATATATAATTTCATAATTCGGTATTCTCATTTGGTAATAGATTGACATATTGGTTACTCTTGTAATGTTACAAGAAATGGATTTGAACTAATCTTGTATTTTTTTCCAAATTTATGACGTGTACATAAAACTTTGTGTATACAACTACAATATATAAATTTAAATTACCGCCCATTTTTCTTCAAACGTAAACACTTCTTGTTACGTTAGAGATGTGTTAACATACTTAATTCTATATTGCCAAAATAACAAATAATGGAAATATAGATCCGTACCTCGCGACTATAGTTTCGCCAAACAGAGACCAAAAAAACCCAGTCCATTTTTACCGACACTTCTTCTTCTTACATAGTACAAGCAATTATACCGGTTTAAAAACTTGTGATTAACGCCATGGAATGATTCTTATATTGTCTTTCAGAGTTGCCGTTTTTTTACTAATTATCTGTCAAGCTTTTAAAAATCTAAATACTATTGGTTCTATGTATAAATACTATTGGTTCGTCTATCACCTTAGGCGTTAGCTGCTAATAATTAAAATAGAGTCAACTTATAAGTCTCAGGTCATTCATTTTCATAGTTACTAACATTAATTATAAAAAATAAAATGACTTTAAAGATGAAAATGACTAAGATGAAGCTTAATATTATTGAATTTCAATTGGTTTATTTTCTTTTAAATCTATTTGAAAAGGCCTGAAACGTTTGACCGTTTATGTCGGGTTTGGTTTATTTTTATAATTAGTAAATTATGAAATAATAAAGATAAACGTTTGCGTTTCAATAATTAATATAAGAAAATTTTCTAAATATTGACGTTGAGTCAAAAAGACTGCGCATGTACATGCTATGACATTTCATGTGAAAATTTTCTAAATAATGACGTCGAGTCAAAAAGACTCTGCGCATGTACATGCTATGACATAGTTATAATAACTTAAAAATGAAATATTATAATATTAGATAACTATTTGTTGACTTTACTATCTCAGTCAGCCGAAACGTTGGTTTGTTTGAAAAAAAGAACAAATACACGCGATAAAATCGGAAAAACTTGTTCCATTTCCTATTACAAATCAAATTACAATCATCATGCAAAATATGTTTTTATTGTGAATAAAATCAAACTCAAGAATCAATAAACTACGTATAACTGCACTATGCTAATGTATCTTCATAGATTACTTTTCGGTCTCCTCAAGTATTTACGCCCTGAAACTCAAAATATGGAATGACAACACTAGTTACACGAAAGTCGTTTAATCTTCAGCTAAAAATCGCGCTTAAGTATTTAACTTAACCGCCTGGTAAATACTTTTCATGGTAATGATACTGACACGCAAACGCCCTGAAACGATAGCCCATTAGACCTCATTTCCAGGACTCCTACAATTATGAAATTACCGATTGTCTTGCCTTGCTGTATTCTTTTTTCCTATTTATTTGATCTGGAATAAAACTTTCGTGAGACTGGAAAAGACGGTAAATCATTTGAGATGGGCAACATTATACCCGTTACATAAATTATTCCCGTTTATTTGTTTTGCATTCTTTAACCCAATTTTGTTTTATGATACAAGTGAGGGGAAGAACAAATCGTGCACCAGGTGATAAAGGACACGCATGACAAAGGGCACGCAGTTGCAGTGCCACCCAGAACTTTAAATCGTAAAGGTATGAGGGGCACACTGCCACTGCCCCCATCACTGCCCCCTCAACCTTCAAAACCGGGACGTAGCAAAGCTAGCTTTACTGGTTGGCCGCAGAATCGGGAAGGTGGTACTTCCCTGGACGAACTCTTTCACAAGGAGCTCTACTGCTACTAATTATATCCTTTAGATAATAATTGCCGCTTATTTGTTTTGTATTATTTACCCTAAATATTAACTGCTCGTTTTAATACCAACAGTAGACGTACAATATGAAGCATCAAGCGTCAAACAAACCACGAAACATTTTTTTTAATTTTATTTAAACCGACAATTCAGCCAGTCATAGCAGCCGCTACTATTGCCTACCTATAATGAGGAAGATGAAAAACCGACCTCAAAAGTCATTCATCCCCTAGTTTGTCACCCTTAGAGGTGGAACACTTTCTTCAAATTTAAGTGGAACCTCTACTGAGGTACCCATTTTCCAACAAAAAAAAAACCATCAAAATCGGGTCACAAATGCCGGTTATTGCATAACATACATACAAAAAAAACATACAGTTGAACCTCCCCCTTTTTTGAAGTCCGTTAAAAACAACATGTGAATGCATGGCTGGCCAAATGGCAAACATTCTTATTATCGTTGCATGTGATCCTTCCATATTCCGTATCAAAGCACTGTTGTGGTAGAAATAGGTAGGACTCTAGTATCTACTAATGGCGAAGGGTGGATATTAGAAGTACCTTTAATCGCAATTGAATTAGTACCATTAATTTTTAGCAGCAGTAGAGTAACATATCATTAGCAGAATAAGACTATGCCTTTGTCTTCGTCTTTGTCTATGTCTTCTGTGAAGTGCGCTCATACTCCATTTTGTAATTTACTACCAAATACAGGAGAGAACAATGGTGCTTTACTAGAAACGTTAAATCAATACCGAAACTATAATTCGTTTATATAAAGTATAGAAAGATTATTCAAAAAATATCTAGCCATTCTATATAAATGGTGGCAGTTTACCTAAGCAAGACAGCGCAATCGTTTGCCTGTAACCGGCAGCCGGTAATGATCGTGTGCGCCCGCGCCGTTCCCACGCAACGCATCTGCAGTGTGCACGCATGCATTCGGATGTTAGGTTAGGTTACTTTAGTAACCATTTGCAATATAGTATTGACATCGCATTGATTATGCTCTCTCATTAATTTGATATAAAACAGCCATAAAACCTAGCTCTATTTATATACAATGTTAAGCTTTCATTAGCGTTGATTGGGGAAAACACAAACGAAACAATATGAGATCAGTGAATCTGTCTCTTTAATAATTCCTTATAAATTTAGTCGTGATACAAATTAATACTGTTCAAAATTATAAAGTACTCCATAGACATCTAGTAATTTGACAATTCTAAACGACATTCTCAATACTTTATTAGCAATAAATTCGTTGTACTGAACTCTAATTAGTTCACGATTACCTTATTTTTATAATATCTGGTGTCGGAACAACTCGTGCAAGTTGATGATAAGCTACACACCTGTCCATAACAGTTACAGTGCCACTCAGAGCTTTAAATAGCAAAGATCTGAGGAGTACTACCACTGCGCCCGTCACCCTGAGCCATAAGTCAACAAGTCCCGTGTGCTTATAATTTCATCAGCACCCTTACCCTTCAAAACCGGAACACAATAATGCTGACGTTACTGCTTGGCGGCAGAAATAAGTAAGGTGGCAGTACTTCCCTGGACGAACTCTTTCACGAGGAGCTCTACTGCTGCTTACCTGAATTGATGACGCCAATGTACCTTATATTGTCCCTATCTACCGACCCGAGAGATAAGGTTTTCGGGAGAGACTACGAGCTCGACGGCAAGACCAATGTACAGCGGACGTCCGGGCCAAGCCCTCCGCAGTGCGACGCCTTTGCTTCTCTGGTGGACCCAGACTTGGGTATGGACTCGCTGGAGTTTGTGGGTAGGTGCGGAGACGGACATGTTTGTCTGCCCCGGTTGGGTGTGGCCGGGGTGTCTGTAGTGTGTTAGTAGTGGTCTAGTTGAGGACTTAAAGCGAGGAGACGCGCGGGACACGTAAGTTGCCCTTTAAGTTGGAAGCTATGTCCGGGCATAGTCGCAAGACACTGCGACTGGCATCTCCGGCTACCTAGCTAGCTAACTAGAGAATAAGCTAGATATCCTCCGGTCCCTCCAGCCACTTAGGTTATTTGGAACTGGAGAGACGTCGTTTTTCGGCAATGAGCTGTCAGGAAATGAGCGTACCTTACAGCTCCGCCACCTATGAGGAGATTTGGTAGTGGACTCAGAGTCGACGGCTTAGCGGTGGCAACCGCTAGTTGTGCAATGCGCAACGGGAAGTGAGCGTACCTACAGCTCCGAAGAACCGGATGAAGTCAAGTGACAGAGGTCTGTGACAACCCTATACACTGGCTGATCTGGGGTCAGAACCTGAACATATAAGGTTCCTGTGCGCGCACAGGTTGTAGTGCCCTTCTCGTATACCCTAAGGGTCGGTAGGGAGGGTCACTATAATCAAATCTAATGTAGAAAGATATGGGGCTGTACCTTATATTGTTTACTTGGTATTTTAAATAATTAATGAATCATTACAGGTAAGACATTGATGATTTTCTGATAATGGATTTCTGATAGAGCAGCTATCTATTTATTTTGAAATATACTAGTAGTACGGTAATAAACGACAATATATATTATATTTAAGTATACATATATACAGGGTGTTAACTTAAATGCATTACATTAAAGTAAACGTTTCATCCTTTAAAACGACAAAAATTAACTACCCATATTAAATATTCATATTTATTCGACCAGTGTACCTACACAGACGAGCTGCTTTTTTCGCGATTTCAGAGGGGTTCTCCTAGCAAAAGTGAGTGGAATCATCTCCTTCGGGTGTAACGTAAATAACGAATTGGATGTTTGAAAATATTTAAATATAGTTTTTAATCATAGGTAATACGAAATATCATTAATTTCACATAGAAGATTGTGACTTCAATTACTTTTCCAATGACAATCGAATTTGTAATTGGCTACACATTTACCTACATATTATTGTAAATGCTGTACGATTATTTTAAACTGTGTATAACATTCGATTAAAAGGATATATTTAAAATAGGAACCCGAGGAGACCGCCCCGTGAACTGCCACCTGTTTACCAATTACGAAGACGAGACAAGACAATGCACAAAATGACCAGCGCTTAACTCTTCACACTAAATTACTGTTACACTTACTGAAACACGTGTTACGAAAGACTATTGACCAATACAACCACGAATTTCTATCGTTAAAATATAAAGAACATTTTTAATAGTGGATTAAGAATAATTTCTATAATTAGAATAATTATGACATATTAAAGTCTTTGACTTGGTTTGAGATTAAACTGTACAGAAACAGATACTAACAAATTGATAAATTTGTTTTAAATAACCAGGTCATTACGTTGACTTTTCTCAAGTTATTGTTATTTTTTATCAAGTAAATTTTACTTTTTTTACTACATAGCGCAAAATAATAATATTTAGAATAACTTTAACTTGTAAATGGTGCATTGTTGTATATTAGGTATGTCAAATTATCATAGCTACAATACATCGTTCCTCTTCGATATATCGTAAGTAATATTTTTGTGGGAACTGATGGAAAAACACACAAAGTTACTTCGAAATTTTACAAGAAAACCGCTGTATTCAATAGGTATTTTACATACACCAATGATTTTTTTTATATTAGCTGAACTAAATAGAACATGTATAATATACAATATACATTTTTCAAAAAGCTTTAATTTCGTTTGTATAAAAATAAATTCCGAAATAAAGCCAGTGTCCCTGCCGCTCGACGCAAGTAAAATGAACCGTATTACTACGGGAAAAGTTTGAATTGGAGCTGAGATAATATCAACGATGAAAATACCTCTGAAAAAATTGATTACGTTAGTTATATAGTAGTACCATAGTAGTTAAGAGGGGAATTAAATCTCATAATAAAATTTCCAATAGAAACCGATTGCTATCAAAATAAGTAACAACTCTGCAGATGGAAAATGCAAGAGTTGCGTGTCCTGGCACCCTTCGAAAGCAGAACACGTAATGAGAGCTCGTAGCTCTGCACAAAATACGGTGAAAAGTAATATTAAGAGTTCATTCCAGGGTCATTTCTCACGATTACTGGAATTGGAACCAAACACTTTTGTCTTTAATCTTTTCACCAGAATTCTACGTAGCGATACCACTGGACCGTACGTGATCATGTAGACCTACATGATCCCTAGTACTATTAATTTTAAACTGACAAACATTTTCATTCGGTCTTAGACCTTCTTATTATTACGTAAAACCTGTATTCGGTAGCTGAAAGATATCCAATCTTTCAGCTTAGAAGATTCCGCAAATTTATTCCGATTTAGCAGCAGTAGAGCTCTTTGTGAAACAATTCGTCCAGGGAAGTACCTTACCTATTTCTGCCGCCAAGCAGTAATGCGAGCGTGCTGGTGAAATTACAGACTCATGGGACTCGTCAACTTATGTCTCAGGGTGACGGGCGCAGTGGCAGTGCCCTAAAGATCGTAGCGATTTAAAGCTCTGAATGGATAGGCTGCTGCAACTGTTATAGATAGGCGTGTCGCTTACTACCAGGCGTACGATTTGTTCGTCCCGTCACTTGGTATTACATAAAAGAAAGGTAGCAGTACTTCCCTTGACGAACTCTTTCACTAGGAGCAAGTTTCGAGAATTGGTAGAGTATAGTATCCCGTATGATAGCTGGGTGCTATCACAGACGATAAGATACGATACCCTCTGAAGATTAGTTGGTTATACATATAATTACCCGGGAACCATACAACTAAAATACCGACAGACGTAGCATATAAATTTCTTACTGACAGTCTTTGGACGTAAAAAAGTCAATAATGTACTCGACTTACTCATTACTTAAATTTCAAAGAATCATTATTCACAAACACAGTCTTAAGGGACATGAAAGCCATGGGAAAACCTTGCCAGAAGGCCTAATTGCCTTTAAAGTGGGAGAGGGGAGGACCAGGCTTTGTAAATAGCCGCCGGGAATTTGCGCATCGGACCCGATTGGCGTGAGTACTTAGGCTTCTAATTATTGAGTGGTTCTGTTTAAGTCTTTCAATTGTGAAAGTTGTTTGAGCTAAAATGCAATTTCTTTTTTTGCTTATAGCAAGGTTAAATTAAAATTATATTCTACCCTCTTTATCATAACAATCTGTGAAACGAGATCAACAACACCCTGTGAACAGTTATTTCACTCGAAAAGCAACATCTGCGGCTGTTGTGATACCTGTAAAGGCTGTGGTGAGAAGGTTATTCAAAAATCTCTCACTAGATATCATAATCACAATAAAATCAGTACAAAGATCTACAACAAAAACACTTAGGAGAATTTCGACGACTCGGTAACTGGACCCGTGTCTCAGATGGTTAGAGCAATGCTACGGTGCAGCAGGGACGTGGGTTGAAGTCCCACCATAGGGTCGACGAAATTTTTTCTGTATGTTCTTTGTATTCATAGTCATAACAAAACTAACGGAGTTATTTAAAAAAAAATCTCAATGAACAGCTTTTAATATCTTTTTTAGTTCTATTATTAAGGAAAATCAGATTAAAAGTGCTTTCCCACCGGCGAGGCGAGACGAAACGGGGCGAAACGAGGATTGACATTTGTATAACTAAATTTCAATTCTCTTGGTGAAAATTATCTGGAATGACGACGTCCACAGAGAGTTCATATGATCTCGCTATTGCTCTTGATGTCAGTCGCGAGATTGTGGGGTACGTACGATTTGAATTTTAATAAAAAATGGTTTCATCTAATTCTACTTCCGTTAATATATTTACTACTAATAATTTACGGGACATGTTCATGGGAAGCTGTATACTGAGTTATTGCGTAAACAAAACCAATTTTATATAAAAAAAATCTTGGGTACAATATATTCAGCCTAACTCCAATATGAATAGATATTTGAAGCAGGTCTATAGAGGTTTTGGAAAAATTTTTTTTTAATGAAATCAAGCCGTCCACTAACTAAAAAGCGGCTAAGTGACAAATGGTCAAATATCCGTTTCAAATAGAAAAAGATAGAGCACAAAATTTTCTTTAAAAAAAAAGTTAAAATTAGTTAACGTGTTCGAATTATCGGAACTTACCGTAACGATGCATAGCTGAAATATTATTAAACAATTTCAATATTCTAAAACTGGGTTATAGTTTTTTCTGCTACCTCAAAAAAATATTTTGTCAGTTAACCGCGTTTTGGTTAACGGACGGCGGAAGTGACGGGACGAATAAGTCGTGCGCCTGGTGGTAAGCGACATGGCTGTCCATAACAGTGCCACTCAGAGTTTTAAATCACAAAGATCTGAGGGACACTGCCCGTCACCCTGAGACATAAGTTGACAAGTCGCTAATACCTGTAATTTCAGTTTTTCAAATTCAAAGCCGGAACGCAGTAATGCTCACATTACTGCTTAGCGGCAAAAATAGGTAAGGGTAACTCTTTCACAAAGAGCTCTACTTTTACTAAAGTCTATCTTCATAATATATCTCTTTCAGTTACTTATATATATTTTTCAGTTTTGTTATTCTTATCGGTTAAAACAATTAATTGTTCAATCAATTGTTGTGGTTTTTATGTAGTTACAAAACGTATTTAAAAAAAAATATAATAAATTAGTTCCAACTTTGTGCGTGACCCAAATTGTACTTACCTAAGTAAATATAACCAAAAAAAACCCAACTTTATGTTAAAAAAAACATTCAAATGATTCTTCAATCGTAGAAGATTTTCGTCACATTTCATTCGTTTTAGGTTCCTTGCGGACTCGAATGATGTAACTTTAAAAAATATGAACTGTTTTCTCTCGCCTCCGAATTCCATCACTAGAAATTCAAACATTGAACCCCCAGTAATAGTAACAGCGGTCATTTATTATCGATATGATACATCACTATCCGGATTTGAAATTAAAAGACCTAATATCTCATTGCTATTACAATAGTGTTGTAACTCAAAATATGTGAAATTTAATATTATATCATTACTGAACGTAAAATTTGATTATTTACACGACAAAAAAACCATCGTTAGAATATTGTAAGAAACAATCAAAAGATATCTCTTAACTCAAAACGAGATTCACTTTATGTGAGCTATTTCTGGCCTAAACAATCCTTGTTCAAAAACATGAAATTATTTTTTCCATTTTATTTTAAATATATTTAAGAAATTGTTTAAGTTCTATAATAAACTATAACATACAAACTTTAATGATTTTTTTTGCAGGAAGTGAGTAATTCGTTTTTCATCGATTCTGAGAAAGTCCTTTTTTTGAGTTAATACACTATTGTATTAACAGTGCGACTTGTGTCTACTGTGTTATAATTACCATAAACAAAAAATTAAGAAATTGTACTTTTTCTTTAAAGTAAAAGTACAATTTTTAAAATTTCTTAAACAATATAAAAAGTTTAAATTTACTTTACTAAGACGAAAGTACAAACAATACTAACTCAACGTTAAAAGTAGCATAAAATTCCTTTGATATTTTGCTAACGCCATTTGGTTACCAGCTATGTTTGTTACATCTACCACATCCAGGTTCACTTACAAAAAAACATCACCCACATTTGTGCCTAGAATTAAGGTTGTAAATGGCTTATTCTATTTTTTTTTTTAATTATGGTAGTCGGTGTTTTGCAAGCCGGGGGGTCCAGGTATCAAAAGTTGTCATATCTTCCATTGTAAATAATTTCTGCTTCACAAAATAATTGCTCAGTGAATTTGTTAACATTATAATTGCATTACAATTGCATATAATAGGCTGAACAAAAGTCGATTGACATTTTATCTCAGAGGCCTTGTATAAATGCTATTGTTGAATTTAAAAGCCAGGTGATTATATTTTTGTTATTATCGTATTGTGTTTCGGTGGTAAGTAAGGTTATCGAAACCTTGAGATAAGTAGGTGCCTACTGCGTCTCTACATCTTCTTGAGCTTTCGGTAGCTGTTTGTAACCGCGAGTATAATAGACAAATTCAAATTAAGCTTGTTTTCACTGTCGTTTATTAACGCTGTGTTAACGTTGAGTAGCAATAGAGCTCCTTGTGAAAGAGTTCGTCCAGGGTAGTACTGCCACCTTATCTATTTCTACCGCCAAGCAGTAATGTCAGCATTACTGTGTTCCGGTTTTGAAAGGTAAGGGTGCTAGTAAAATTACAGGCATATGGGACTTGTCAACTTATGTCTCAGAGTGACGGGCGCAGTGGAAGTTCCCCTCATATCTTTGAGATTTAAAGCTCTAAGTGGCACTGCAACTGCTATAGACAGGCGAGTCCCTTTGCACCTGGTGCACGACTTGTTCGTCCCGTCACTTGGCATAATAAAAAAATGTGGGTTAAATAATGCAAAACAAATAAACGGCAATAATTCATCTAAAGGGTATAATGTTGTCCAGCTCAAATGATTTATCGTCTTTTCCAAAGTCTCACGAAAGTTTTATTCCAGATCAGATAAATGGGAAAAAATAATACAGCAGGGTAAGACAATCGCTACGAACTCTTTTACAAGGAGCAAGGAGCTTACCTTACCTATTTCTGCCGTCTATCAGCAATTTGAGTACCATTGCGTTGCGGTTGATAAGGGCTAAAGATGCTAGTGAAATTATACTCACATGGGTCTTGTCAATTTATGTCTTACGGTGACGGGCGTAGTGGCAGTTTCCCTCAGATCTTTGCTATTTAAAGGTCTGAGAAGCACTGCAACTGTTATGGACAGGCGTGTAGCTTACCATCAGGCGCACGACTTCTTCGTCCCGTCACTTGATAATTATAAAAAAAAATACATCAGTAACGCCCAATTTTTAAACAAACATTATTTTTAAACAAACGACATCATTATGATATCAATCAATGACTTGTTATTAACACTAACATAAGTTACTGTAGAATTCTCGAATAATAGTTTCTTTTTTTGTTTGGTTTGTAAGTCGTATACAATATTATCTGTAGGTGAGAGGTGAAGAACGTTAAGTGCCAAATTGTTATATTAGGCATTTAAAATCAATCTTAAGGTCAAATAAAATATGTTAAATAAAAAACAAACGACGATGGGACTTAATGTCTTTTATCATTACGTGATTTTTAGGATTCTAAAATAATGTTTGTAAAAAAATCTAAATTCCAAAATATTAACTTAAGAGTCTATTCAAACTCAAATGGCTTTGTTGATTCCGCATAACAGCGAAAGTGTAGAATCATAACAAAATTGAGGATATGATTTATGATTTACTGATTACTGTGGTGTGAAAACAAAAAAAAACACAAACTTACCTCGAAATTTTACAAGAAAACCGCTGTATTCAATATGTACTTTACATGTACTAATCCTTTTTTTTACATCAACTGAACTAAATAGAACACGTATATTATATAATATACATTTTCCAAATGGCTTTAATTTCGTTTGTAAAAAAAAAATGTGAAATATAGCCAGTGTCCCTGTCACTCCATCCAAGCAAAATGAATCGTATTAGTACGGGAAAAATTTTAATTTGAGCTAAGGTAGTATCGACCCTTAACGCCCTTTACCTCTCACCTTACAAATATTGAGTACGTTCATTTTTTTGTATAAGATGAATAATTTATAGGAAATGAAACTATTTTTCCGGATTTAAATCGCATATATTTGTTTTTTCAAACAAACCGACGTTTCGGGCCCTTTACAGGTCTCATGGTCACGGTTGACTGAGGTGGTACAGTCTTCAACCAGTTATGTCTATTATTGATGCAAACCACCCTATTTTTTCACTATAGTTACAATAGTTATTAATTAAATACCATATTTTTAATTTTACAAAAGAAAACATTCCAATTTACGCTATATTAAGTTTTACAAATTATTTTGTCGAATGAATTTTTATTAAGTTCAATTTATTATCAATTATTAATAGAAATTAGAATAAACTAAAACATATTAATTAGTACTGCAGTCTTATGTCTGATTGGGATTTTTCACTAGAGGAAATACTGGATCCCAAACTGGTGGTACGGAGAAACCATCTGCCCTGTTGAAATTAGGATGTTTTTTAATTTCAATGGCCTCTCGCAGCATCCGTAGATAACGGACTTCTTTTGCAAGGACCTGGGGTTTGTCAAACTTTATTGAATGTGCAGGTTTATCCATGACATGCTCGCACACTGCAGACTTGTTTACGCGACGGTGTTTGACGCGGGTACAAATACTTCGCTTTGTTTGTCCAATATAAGAGAGACCGCACTCACAGTCAAGCTTGTAAACTCCTGCATCCTGTAAGGGGATGTTACATTTCACGGGTCTCAGGAACTGAGAAATCTTCCTCAGGGGCTTGAAATAGGTCTTGATAGATGCGCGCCTGAGGACTCTTCCGATCTTGTCTGTAACATATCTCACGTAAGGTAAGATGGCAGGTCTTCGCTCGACTGTTGGTGGTTTCACACGGGGCCTGTGGCATTGGCGTGGAATCTTCAACTTATTCACATGTAGGACTTGCTTTATATGTTGAAGTTCCCCTGTCAGATGATTACTGTCGCAGACACCACGTGCTCTCTGAAACAAAGACTTGCCCACGGTAGCTAACTGGCTAGGATGGTGAATGAACAATTTAATTAATAATTTAATTCTAAAACTATTTTTCCACGTATCTATAACGAGATAATTAGAATTCTTAAGCATTTGCATAAGGTTTTTCAGACCAGACACTTTCTTTCATTTACGAGTTTTTCAATGGTCTTTAATGCTATTAGATAAATCCTCAAATATCCACCTGATTACCATATTGCAGGATGTAGAAGATGTGTCAAGAATCAACTTTCGGTTCGCCATCGCAAATGCCCATTGGCCGCTAAAGCTTTCCAGCTGGCTTGTTAAAAAGGATATTGAAACTACTCGTATTTTTTTATCATAAAGATCTCGTTGTAATCAGTAAGCTTACCTCTACACGAGTTACTTATTGATACTTACTTACCTTGTCCTTAAAGCCTTACCTTTTATGATGTAACAACCTGAATAGATTTAATTTTCTAGAGCTCTTACATAGATTTTTCATTATCTTTACCTAAATTCAGGATTAGCAAATTGCTGTATTAGAGACATTGCTACGAGTTACCAACTATTACTTATGTGAGTGTGAAGACTTTTGGATTAATATAGCAATTAAAATTAACGGAATTCTTAAAAGTATTTCAATTTGTGATGCATAATTAAAACCACATGTAAATTTAAGCGCAAATATAGCTTGAGACGTAGTTTTACCTCGCTATTAAAACTCAAAGGAAGTTTGTCCTTATATTTATTACCATAGGAACATCTAGCTAAGTATTGTGCCGTAGCTCCATTTGAAATTAATAAAAACAGCACCGTAGCGAGCTTTTGAGTTTAATGTCGAAGCGATCTAAGGTTAAGCCGGTGCAGAGCTACCAGCCGGCCATTACAGCACCAATACCATCGGCTGCATCTCCGCTATTAAAACTAAACACCGCATTATTATAAGGCTCTGGTTTAAGATGTAAGCTGATGAGATTCTAGGACACGCAAGAAGTAATGACAAAGATCATTAGGTATCTGCTGTTTCCTGGATAATATCCTCCAGATCAGATGAATTGGTACAGTGGACTTTTCACCGGTGTTTTGGATAAGCTCTGTGAGCCCACTCGCACAAACAAATGTTGGAGTGCACTATGATAAGACCATCGATAATGAGACGGGAGGTTTCAAATCAAGCCATAATTAGTTTTAAAAAACCCAACAAACACACCCACCACACACCAGAAAAATAAGTAAATAAATAAATATTACAAAACATCACATACTTTGCTCAGATCCCAAAGTAAGTAACTAAAGCACTTATGTTATGGAAATCGGAAACAACGACGGTACCACAAACACTCTGACCCGAAACAATACAGAAAAGTTAATTTTCTACATTGATCCGGCCAGGGATCGAACCCGGGACCTCAGTGATAGCGACACCATGAAAACCGGTGTGCAAGCCACTCGACTATGAAGGTCGTCATAGATCAAAATAGTGTACTATTGAATGCCAGATAGTAACTCATTTTCTTAATTGTGACAAAGATATAGTAATTTTTCATGTCCCAAACCTCCCTCTTATGATATGGAGGGTGGAAGTGGCTAGGGGTGACTGTACCAACACTGGACTAGGTCCTTCCCTTA
>NW_020654289.1:16422851-16451144 GCF_003589595.1 Hyposmocoma kahamanoa
ATGTGTGTATGTGTAACTGCACCTGGAGTCAATTTCAAATCGATGTCTCAATTATTATGTATTTTATTGAAATACAAAATTGCTATATCCTTATTAGAAAACCATAAACATCTCTAAGTGACAATTATCAATTTCCAACAATGCCTGTACTAGGAGATTACAGCGTCGGTCTTTAGAGACCTCGTAAAATATGTGACAGTTTTTTAAATTTAGATAAATTATTTACACTCTCGTTAACGACAACTGTACTCATGGTAGAGGTACTCGTGGACAACAGACTGATCGACGCTTTAAACAATATAAAAAATATATAGCTACCTACATTAACGCAGCTCTCCGCACCTTTAATAACATCCATTGACTCACTTCCTTAACGATAGACGTTAAATTTAAAAAAAAATCATCAAGTCATTGTTCTTTCAACGTGCAACCTTCTACCAAAAATCCTATGTGATTTTCACATCACTCGGACAGTCGCTTCCGCGAGTCGACACCCAAATTGGCCGACATTGTTCCAGATTGCCGGCACATAATTGTCCGTAATAGCACGATTATCTGCAATTACTAACGAAGTGTAGGACAAGGTGATCGGTAATTCGGTTTGAACATTAACGTGTTAATATTATTTATGTTTAGATTTCAGTGTTACCTCATAAGTACTGTGGAGATCGCATACCAGTCTCATTTCCTTTCTCTTATAGATCTTCTCTCTTGTGTCTTTTCGAATTCCGATTCAAGTACTCGAACTATCTAATCTACTTGACGTATTTGCAAAATTAATTTCATGGCAAAATCATTTTAAGTTTATCATCATAGTAACACCAGAGTTCTATAATGTAATTAGATGCTTTTAGAACCACTGTTATTGGCGCGTCTGTGGTACGTCTGTTTTATTTCCTCGCGCATAAATTAATAAACGGTTCCTTCTAAATACAAATCCCAGTGCTATTTTTTCGCAATGATAAAAAGGGCCCAGGTCCCAGATCAGCGATCCATGTGGCCCCGAGTCCTGCTACAGTGGACCAATGAATGTTGACTTTTCCAACCTGACCGTAACAATACAAGTCATTTTGTTTACTTGCTAGCGATTGAAAGATAAACACAAGTGTTCCGAAATGAAAATTAGAATAGAAAACGTATATAGTGCCATGGGGCACCACTTGTGTAAAATTTAAGACCGCTTTCTAATTCAACACTCGAGGAAGTGCCACAGCAGCGCCTCCTTGAGCGTCTAATTTGTACGCGCCTGACGGACCTGCTAGTACATACCAACAGTTGATACTTAGTTATATTTCATTTCCGTAAAAAATATATAATATGCTCCAGCACACCTACTTAAACTGACTGCCTTCGTAATTCATTTTGCATTGGATGTGTGACAAATAATTGTAGATTTTTTAATGTATTATTATTTTATCTATAATTTGGTATCTACATAGCACTAACGAAGAGTGCAGGTTCTCAAGAAACAAATTGTCGAAAATTTCAACAGCAAGTCCATTGTGCAACAGTCTAATTACAAAATAAACGTTATAATATTGTATCGATTCGCCCACTTAAAATGACTATAAGTACCATTATAATAATAAACACACATAATTACATACAATCACTGAAACAACTATTTCCAAAAACTGAACACGTTTGTCATGTTCGTAGGTTCAAAATTTCAGACGCAAGTATTTACTGTCGCATAACTTTGTAAGTTATAACAAATTCCGTTTTATTTTTATTATAACTATACACTGGTTCAATAACTTCGCACCAAGGTGTCAATAATCGCTCTTTTGCAAATAGCTTAGTTAAATAATAAAAGGGCATCTATCCATATCGAATAGGATAGTCGCCTCGATTTTTCGGTATAGGTGCCCTTTATTAGGGGCAAAGTACAAGACAAGAATGTTAGGAAAAGAAAATAAAAAAATACATTATTTTAGTGAAAAAGACAAGTAAATGATAATAGTATAAAAGTATGTAAAAGTACCAAAAAGACAAATTATTCACAGTTCAAACAGCGAACATTTTTGTATAGAATGTTTGGATAGCTACAAAAATACTATGAAGTAGGTTATAATTTTGAATACATATATAGTTATTATTAAAGATGTAATATATATATATATATATATACAATACATATACACATGCATACATACATACAATACAATACAATATATACAATACATTAAAGATTACAAATAAAACATTTTATTATGAATTTTACTAATTTTATTCTAAAAGGCATCTATCCTTCTTAGTACGTGGAGCGCACTATAAGTTTCCGGAATGAATAACAAAACAATACTACTATAAATGGTCAGAAATGAATTTACTGTTTCTCAAAATATTCACCGTTAGCGTTAATGCAGATTTTCATACGAATGAACCAATTTCGAAAACATTTATGCCACTCCTCCGTGATAATCTTTGAAACATATTTTTCATACTCTTCCACAGCCTCTTCAGGTGATGAAAATCGTTGACCGCGTAACTGGTTCTTAATTTTTGAAAATATATAAAAGTTACAAGGTGCCAAGTCGGGACTGTACGCGGGATGGCTCATAAGGTCAACGTTGTTCACCTTAAAAAATTCATTTGTCTGTCTGGCCGTGTGAGAACTGGCATTATCGTGGTGCAAGATGATACGGCGTTTACGGTTATTTTTACGGAATTCGTCAATAACTTCCGGCAAACAAATGACCGTGTACCAATCACTATTCACGGTACAACGATTCTCCAAAGCAACAGTAGCCACGTGTCCAGATTTATTAAAAAAAGAAGCAATTATCCGCTTAGAGGCACTTTCCACGTGCGCCACTTTGGTTGGTTTCGGCGTTTTCCTTACGCTCGATTGCTGCTTTGTTTTGGGATCAAAAAAATAGTTTTGTAAAAAGTCCATTTCTTCAAAATCAGTAAATTTTAGATCAATAAAATCAAGTCTTAAAGTAACGCAAAAGATTTAAATAGTTATATTCATAGGAATTATTCATGGTAAACTAATAATTTTCGAATTATGGATACCCTTTTAAAAAGTGGGGCATCTAACCCGGTTTAACCCAAATAAAAAGTCTAGGGATTGCTCTTTATAAATAAACATTTGTACACGTTTATCATTTACAATATTTATTCCAAACATTCCAGATCGTGACGACCTGCAATAGCTAACGGATCACAACCACGGATTTTTGTCATCGAAATACGCGGAAGCTGTATACCTAATAACCTGTAGTACCTACCAAGTTATTGTTTCACTATAATTTTAACCTCGCGAATGGCAAAGTTGGAATACCAATTGTTGTGGCATTATTATTATTATTACAGTGTAATTCGCTTGTCATCATTGTTTTCATTTTAATTGTAGGACATTATAATTATGGCATTGGTTTCAAATCTTAAAGTATCATTCTAACACACTTTTTTTAATCTATCATTCTCGCTTACACCTGTGGAATGCTAATTAGGTACTCTAATTGTCTCATAATTCCATCTCAATGTAATCACATTCAGATGGACAAATGGATGTCAGGACAATCGTCCTGACTAGTAAGGGAGGAGTAATTCGCGTAATGGAATCCATAAGAAACACGGGCATTTCTCAAAAAAATGTAGATACAGTTTGTTCATTAGGGAACTCGGCGATTTGCAGCTTGCCTCGTCAGACAAAACAATCAGGTGTGTTGTAGATATTTTTTATTTTAGTAATTGTAGAGCTCCTTGTGAAAGAGTTCGTCCAGGGTAATACTGCCACCTTACCTATTTCTGCCTTCAAGCAGTAATATCAGCATTATTGTGTTCCAGTTTTGAAGGGCGCTGGTAAACTTACAATGAAATTGTAGGACTTGTCAACTAATGTCTCAGGGTGATTGGGCGCAGTGGTAGTGCCCCTCATATCTTTGCAATTTAAAGCTCTGAGTGGCATTGTAACTGTTATTGACAGGCATGTATCTTACCATCAGGCGCACGACTTGTTCGTCCCGTCACTTGATGTTATAAAAAAAAGGTAATCAGGGTAATGACATTTCAAACCATTGTAAGTCAATGTTTCAAACACTCAAATTTAAGTTACAATGTTGTTAATATAAATCCTATATCTTGATTAAGGCAACCCAATGAGAATCGTATTACCTATACGGATCCCGATTACTATATATTATAATAGGTATACCTACAATTACGCTTGGTATAAAGCATGTGATCATAATGTCAGAAGTGCTTTTATCACAGGAATGTCAGAAAATTCAATCACTCCCGTTCTATTGTACAGTTCTGCTAACGGAACTACTGGTATTTTTCTTACCATTTGTTCTGTAAAGAAATAGTCTTCACAGAACTACAGACATTTTTCTCTCCCATCATCATCGTCATCTACAGCCCGACTTCACAGCCTATACCCATAGGTTTCCAGTAGTTTGTGCCTTCCACCACGATCCTGTGCTAATTTCACCCATCTACTGCCCGCAACTTTGACAATGTCGTCCACCCATCTCACTACAGGACGTCCCACATTTCTATATCCATTTCTTAGCTACCATTCGGTTCTCGCCTTACCCCACCTGTGTTTACCACATCTCGTTACATGTCCCGCCCAGCTCCATTATAAACTCGTTATCCGCTCTTTTATGTCGTGGACCTTAGTTTGTCTATGGATTTCGGAATTCGGAACTCGATCTATAAGTTGGATGCCGAGAATGAGTCGCTCCATGGCTTTTTTGCGACTCTCATTCTGTAAAACAGCCTTCTGTGTGAGCGTCGACATCTCGGCACCGCAAGTTATAGTGTGCAAGACACATTGGTTAAATAAGCGTGTTTTCAAATACTGTGGAGGAACCAACCGATTTTAAGATGTCATCCAGCCCACCCAGTTGCATGCGTCTTGTGATTTCCTTTTGCTGATGCTCTTTATCAAAGGATAGAATATTCCCACTACTAAGTAATACAAACTACATGAAGCAAATTACTTATAAGTACCTATGTAAAATTGTATAACTCTCCTATTAAAGCTTAAAATTAATCGACTATTTTCGTTAGTAGAATCTTTCGATCTCTCTTGACAAGTTATCATTTTGCAGATGTGGCCTTATTATAGCAACGATACGAATTATTCCTATATTAACCTACAAATTCTTAGTATGTTTAGAGAAATCACCACGAAGAAACCTGCATGTCAGTGAAAGAAAAGCTATTTGAAGACGTGTACCCTAAGCTATCTTGAGAAGGGATATACCTTGAGTGGGCCGTGTATAGGAACACATTATGTAATACTTATAGCGATATCCGAATTTCTCAGTTTGTCTTACTTTAGTCAGTAGCATGTAAAATAGTAATACCGTAAAATTAATATGTAGGCAATGAAATTCTTATAAGGTTTTCGCTATTGCTACACTTTGGAAAATGAAACTATTTTTTCGGATTTAAATCGCGCATAATTTGTCTTTGCATTGTCAACCGTGAGCACGGAACGTGTAAAGACCCAAAACGTTGGTTTGTTTGAAAAACAAATATAGCTACACTATAACTTATTAGCAATAGAGTTTATTTATTTATTTATATTTATTTAGAGTTCTTTGTGACAGAGTTCGTCCAGCCAGAGAAGTATTGCCATCTTATCTATTCCTGCCGCCAAGCAATAATGTGAGCATTACCTACAACGTTTTGGAAGGATAAGGGTGCTGGTGAAATTGTAGACACATGGAACTATGGAACTTATCAATTTATGTCTAACAGGTGGCGGGCCACTCAGATCTTTGCGATTTAAAGTTATCAGTGGCACTGTAACTGCTATGGACATGCAGGCGCACCATTTGGTCGTCCCGCTACTTGCTATCATTAAAAAAAAATACGCGATTTAGATCCGAAAAAATAGTTTCATTTTCCAAATACTTTTTGGGATTTTTATTTGGTCTCTATGGAGAAAGTGCTGTGTATTTCCTACACAAAACAGGTCTTTGACAATAGTCAAGGTAAGATATGAAGGTGGGCCATATTTGTAGCTCGAAACACATGATATTTAAAACGAAAAGTACAAAAATTAGTTCACAGTGCGTGTGCGCATTAAAAGTGCATAGCAGACTGCGCAGCCGGCGGACAGGTCACGACGCGGCGTGCATCCATGCCATAATGACACTGGCTGTACTCCTTGCACTCTATTGGAGTAGGTACTGATATGAAAATATACGAAGTACTTAAGTACAATAAAGTAGCTGTTATAGTACAGAATGTGTTTTGGAGAGAGGTTATTCTGTAACTAGTATACTAGGAAAAATATTTTTTGGTGCAAAATAAGCGCGTTTTTGTCCTCCGTCTCACTTAATGGAAAGTGACAACGATGACCGATTTTTATTTTTATTAGCTGCAACCTACGACTATGGCATCGAGACAAACCCAAGTAGGGTTTAACGGTGCTTTACAATGTTTATGTAGACTTTTTTCTTAAAACAATGTAATAAATTAAAAAATAAACTTATTATCTTTCAAAGCAGAGAGGAGAGGTCCCGTCTCTCAGCAATGGTATTTTGATTTATTTATTTATATAAAAAGCATTGGCTTCAGAGCCATCAGCTTAATGGTAACAAATAATCAAGAAACGCACAACTTAATATAGGTACCTAAAAACGCAATATACATAAACTAAAAATTAATTCGTGTCAAAAATGTAACTATTAAAACCCGTCATTTTCATATATTGCTATTTTACTTATATGATATTTGGATTAAATCGTGCTGGCGCGGAGATGTTAGAATAAACAACCCATAGCGTTATACTGGTTGATGACTCTCCTCTTCTCCATTCACTCATGTATGCATGTAAGGGTTATGCATTATTTTTCGTGTTTAATGCCTTTGATATCTCTGCGCAATTTGTTATTATAATTTTGTAACTTTATTACATATTTACGTATAAGTATCCTTGAAATACAAGGAGTAAAATACATTTCCTCTTATCTATTGTAGGGCCACGGACAATTTTAATGTAATAGGAACAATCTTTCGCGCCATCTCAGCTCGCTTTCGCGCGCTTTTTTTTTATTAGTCCAATGGCACGGGCACTCGTGACTTGCAGCCTCGTCCAGAAGCGTTGAGATAGTCCGTTGGACGATGCTAGATTTTAGTTTAGCAATAGGTACAAAAACAAGTCCAACTACCTATGTTTTTTCTCAGATAGTAAAGGCAACAACAAGATGTTTACCCTCGATATATTGCGGAATTTGACAAAAATAATCCATCAACCACAAGAAGATTATCGAATAATTATGTCGAAAGGACTGGTATTTATTGACCGCTATTTCCAAAATATCAAATACAATGCAAGCTTATTACTTTTACCATTTATGTTTTATTCTGCTTTTGGTCCTTTGTTTGTCTGTATTTTGTTCTTGTACGCAATAAATTGCCTTCGTGTCATATTGTCCTGTAAGAGATCAAAGTGTCAATCTACCTATAGGGTAGATGCAGTATACTTCAGTTCAGAAAAGGTTCAAAAGTTGCTATGGGTGACGTGTATAATGACGAAGAGAATCATCTAGAATGGGCAGCAACGTTGCCAAACCCTTTATAAAAACTTATTAGATTGAAACTGTAATAGGATAGCGAAGCATCGCTCGCCAAAGACTCAAATAATTCAATCAAATAATTTAGTAGCAGTACAGCTCCTTATGAAAGAGTACGCCCAGAGAAGTACTGCTACCTTAACTATTTCTGCCGCCAAGCAGTAATATGAGCATTACTGCGTTCCAGTTAAGAAGGGTGCTGGTGAAATTACAGGCACATGAAACTTGTCAACATATGTCTCAGGGTGACAGGCGCAGTGATAATGCCAGATCTTTGTGATTTAAAGCACTGAGTGGCGCTGCACCTGTTATCAACACGCGTGTCATTTACCACCACGTGAGCGACTTGTTTGTCCCTACACTTGGTCTCTTAAAAAAAAAGATGCAAGGCGTGCGGCGTGGTACGGGCACAGGCTCTCAGTAGCGCCCAGCGCCGTTCGCGAAGCCTCCAAAGATATCATTTATAATTGCACTATTTACACCCGAATTTCCAATCACTGGGAAAAATATAACTAATAATATATTATAAGAATAAAAGAAGAATAAGTATTGAATGGAAGGGTATTGATTGCACCCGGGCTACAAAGGCTAGCGGCTAGCGCCGACGCAGTCTGCGACTCGACATCTGCGTGTGGTGCTGGTGACTTTCATACATAATCTCGGTCTCGAAAGATTAAAGAGCTTCCACAATTTTTTTGCACTCTTTCTAGTCACTTTTCTGGAATATCAAGAATTTTGAGACCTAAGTCGCTTAATCAGATACCTATAGAATATCGATTATTGCAACCATGGTATACGATATAATATTGTACCATAGTTTAATACATGATATAATTACAGTTGGTACAAGTAAATAATAGTATCACATGGATCTTGGCAGTGTATAGCAAATGGCACTTAACATAAATAAAAACAAAAGTCATTTTTTAATCTGGTCACGTGGACATGGCAATACTTTAAAGTGGATCTAACCGTAAAATGTGGAGATTGAAGAATAATTTAATAATAAAATCGGGTTCTCTCTATCTGAAACTATACACGCCCTTGTTTCTCTTCAGATACGTGCCCATTTTAAAATTAAAACGTAACCTTCATGTCCAGATCATACAGAGTCAATGCAATCCCAAAGTCATATTTTCGAGTATCGTTACCATAATGTGGACAAATACAAGAAATGACGATAGGGTAAGTGTACCAGTGAATGAACACACCCCTGTGAATGAACAAAACACGATTTTTTCTCCAAAATAAGAAAACAAACAATTTCTACCGTAAACAATTTTTTTTTTTTTCGTTGGCAACATAATTTCGAACATGGCAATTCTTATTCCGATGACAAATACAGCTCAGTTGCAAAATGGCGTCACGGGAAAGTTGAGGTGTGCTACTAAAAATTTTTTTGTATGAGCAAGAATTTAGGGGCCAGGTAAGACATTACTTTTCTTATCGTAGTTTGGTCATCATATTTACAGTGTTTACATAGATTTTTGTTTAGATAAAGGTTATATATGACTCAATGCTTATACTCTCAGACAATTTTAATCATTTTTGTAAGTAATATTTAAATAAAACACGTGTTCATGCACTAGCTCAAGAAATTACCAAAACCCTAGTGAATGAACATATGGTTCATTCACTAGAACGTTGGCTTTTCAAAGATTTATTAATAACCCAACTTAGGCTGATAATATTAAGTTCATTTTTGCAAATAACGTTCCAAAACTGATTTCTAATCTTCTGGCTAGTGTTGGAACATAGGTGTTCTTTCATTGGTTTTTACAATCCAGTGAATATACTATGAAAAACTGACGTGTTCAAGTACTGGTGTTTCAACTTTTATTGTACCAATGAATGAACGGTATCAAATTTTGCTTTGTGATCCAAGTAATTAAGTAGATATCTACTATCAATAATGGACTTATGGCCCGTTATACTAAGTCTACATAGTTACATACATATTGTTTTTATAAAACAAGTTTTCTATCGTTTTAGGCATGCACAATGGATCCCATCAAAAAGTCCTATTCTAGATTTCGGTACACCCAAGAGACACTGGAGAAAGCACTTAATGCTATACTCAGAGGTGAAATTAGTATAAATAAGGCCAGCAAAGCGTATAATATACCAAAGTCAACTCTACATAACAAAATCAACAATAAAGTACCATGGCAACGAAAAATGGGCCCAATTTCAGAACTACCTTTCGAAGAAGAGCGAAAACTTGCTCGCTGGATTTTAAATAAAGCCAAAGTGGGTTTTCCTATGCATCCAGAAGAGGTTTATGACACAGTTAAAGATTTTTTAGACACAAACCAACGAAATACCAAATTCACTGATAACAGACCTGGTAGAAAGTGGCTATCACTTTTTTTAAATAGACACCAAGATGTAACTAAAAGAAATGCTGAACTCATATCAAAAGCAAGAGCTGCTGTTACTGAGGAAAGCTTAAGGAAGTGGTTTTTGGAGTTGGATAAATTTTTAGCTGAAGAAAACTTGCTGGATATAAAAGAAGACCCTAGTCGTATTTTTAACGCCGACGAAACTGGCATCATGACATGTCCAAAAACGGGTCTCATTCTTGGACCAAAAATTACAAAAATACCTACGAGATAGCAACTTCAGCAGAAAAAGAGTCCATAACAGTATTGTGCACGTTTGCAGCAAATGGGACCGATGTGCCACCTTTTGTAGTGTATCCTTACAAGAGGATGCCGCCTGCAGTGGTTCACAATTTTCCAGATTCTTGGCATATAGGCCGATCAGATAGTGGGTGGATGGTGTCTGAAACCTTTTTATCATATATAGTCCTGTTCTACGAGTGGCTCGTACAAAATAACACAAAATTTCCTGTGTTGCTCTTCCTAGATGGGCATAAATCTCATATAAATGAAAAAATGTTCAACTTCTGCTCTGAAAAAAAAAAATTTTTGTACTGCCTTCATCCGAATGCTACGCATATAATTCAGCCTTGTGACGTTGGTATTTTTGGTCCACTTAAGAAGAGTTGGAAGAAAGTTGCAAGGAAACATAAACAGAAAACTACTGCTCCGATAACTAAACAAAGTTTTGCTGGTAAGTTCAAGGAAGCTTATGATAAATCAATAAAAGCCGAAACCATACAGAAAGCCTTCAGGACATGTGGTTTATTTCCTATTGATCCTAATGCAGTTGACTACTCTAAGTGCATCAATACAAGAAGACAAGAAATAGCTAAAGAGCAAAATAATATGGATGCGAGCATTTCTGATGACCAAAAGGATGATTTAAGAAGTACAATGAGGGTAATTGAAAATGAAGTTTGACACATCATCAAAAACGAATTCATGCAGTCTTATAATATAAATCGATCTCATGAACATTATTTATACGGTTTATGGAGTAAATGTAAGTTAAAACTTGAAAACCGAGGTCAGAGTACGGAAACCTCATCAGCCACAGATATTCCCCTTGATTTATCTAATACGTCAACTCAATGTCTGGCCGAATCATCAAATAAAGACCAACATCCTTCCTCACCTAATCCAAGCAGTCCTGTCGTGGTGACTGTTACTGAAGCACAAACTCGTGTTTGCTCCGATGAAAATAATATTGAAGCAGATCCACCTGTTCTGAGTAAGTCTTGTAGTATTCTTCTAGACGACGACATTCTATTTGAAAGTGGTATTGGGCTACGGTTTGACACCACAGACGAAATAGTAAACTTTATCATCGAAAAAGAAAAAAATAAATCTCCTATACCCTTGCCGTGGTATGATACGTTTTCGCAAATCACATCCGATGAACTTATCACAAGCTTTTGTGACATCAATAGTTCAACTGCCCAAACTTATCATAGCGAAGTAATTATGCCTGACACTTCACAATGTACCAATTTTGTTGCCACAGTTTCTTCTGAAGGTCCCTCTGTTTTGAATTCTAAAGATGACGGTGATTTGATAGATCCCTTTATACATGATGGTGATGCTGATAAACCCGAAATAACTTTTCAAGAGAAAGTAGTATCTACTCATGTCTTGGGCGATAGTAACTTAAATATTTCCAGTACTCCTTCGAGCACGATTGTGCCAAAACGCAAAGTTCCTATCGAAAACTTTTTATCTTACCCTCAAATAGAAACCAAAAAGAAAAAAACAATGAAAAAGGAACCCATGCCATTTGGTTTAACAGGACGTAAATTTAAAGAATACCTAGAAAAACTAGATATTGCAAAGGAAAAGAAAGAAGAAGATAAAAAAAATAAAAAGAAGGAAAGAGATGCCCGAATTGAATGTAGACGTGAAATTACACGGAACAATAAAAATTTGCAGAAAAAAAACACCACACCGTTACGATTACAACAAAAAAAGAAGAAAGAAACTGATCAAAACGCGCAAAATGAGAATGAAGATATACAAAGAAATTTCTTGTCCACATCCGTTTCCAGTGATAATCATCCACCACATAATATAATTTGTGGTAAATATGTTATTGTGCAGTTTAAGACTGAGAAGAGAATACGTTCTTTTGTTGGAAAAATTCTGATGATTGACGACGAAAGATTAAAATGTAAGATAGATTTTTTGAGAAAGAAGAAAGTTGTTGAAAATGTTGTTAGTTTTGTTAAGCCCCAAGTCCCAGATATTTCAGAAGTACATGTTTCTGACATTGTACGTGTTCTGGATGAACCAAATTGTTCACGACGAGGAATGATCTCTTTTACTGACGTAAGCTTTAAAGACATAGAGTGAGTCCTTCTTCTTCATTCTTAGCTAGGTAGTAAGTGAAAAAAGATCTCTTTATATTATATTATTATGTTGTTCCTATTAATGTTTGTTACATAGGTACTAGGTGTATATTTTGAGACTGAAATAATTAGATAAGTATAACTTTAATAGGTACCTAATTATGTTATGCCAATACTTTAAGAATGTTATCCTGTGAGTTAAAGTTTAGTTAAGACTGAAATACATTTTTGGGTTGATTTAAACAATGACTTCAGTCACTGTTATATATTTGTAACTTTAGCTTAAGTTAGTGTAACAATTACTGTGAAATGTTTTTAAAACATTTATGTTTTTGATTATTTTATAAATACAATATTTGTGTTCATTTACTGGGTTTTATTGCGTTCATTTACTAGCAAAAGGCGTTCATTCACTGGTGATTCAGGGTATTTTCAGATATTTTATCAAATATTTTGATAACTGTTCTAAATACAACTCTGAAGAATCGTTTTAATGAATCTTAAATAGTGAGAGGTCACCATGGTAGACGTCAGGCTGTAAGAATATTGAAATTGTATTATTAATAAATTTAAAAAGTTGAGAATTTCCTTAAGGTTTCATTCACTGGTACACTTACCCTAGTAAATGGAAAAGTTGTAAACCTTTCCATAGTGAATCATACAACCAACTGTAGTACCTATAATAAAATTTTATGAAGCAACATCAATTTTAGATACAGCACGCACAGTGATCATTGGGGTGTTGAAATTGATTCTATGTAGGTATTTCAATAAAATTTATATTGGATTGTTATTTTCGCCTACTTACCAACAAGTTATTATTGCTTAGAACTGCTATTTTTGAGCTTATTGAAGTAGGTACAACTAACTTTCAAAATCTAAAATATCCTACAAAAACTATATAGTACATAAGCTTTATAAATGTACCAGTGGTGTAAAGCGTGGTAGACTACACTGGCGAGGCGTAAAAAATTTCCATAATAAAGCAGAAACAAAACAAAACAAAAAAAAACATTTACTTTAAGAAAAAAATATTTTCTCGTTAAAAAGGCGCAGTGGTGACTATTAAAACACAACATTTGCTTACAAATAGTAAGTAGTAACACAAGATACTACTCCACTTCATTTCATTGGTTAACATACCACACATAAAATAATTTGGTAATTTACTACATTTTGTGCTACCCGTCGCGATACGCAAGTTTGTTAATAAACAAACTTTCATGAAAGATTATTTTATTTATTTATTTGTTAAGCATTGGCTATGGAGCCATCAGCTTAAACAAGCAATAAATAATTAAGAAACTCACAATAATACTTAAACTAAAAACAAATTTGTGAAAAACCTGTAACTATTTTACAATAAACCCGCCATTTTTCCGTCTCTTCACGAATGATGACTGCTAAATGATGCTATATATTTTAATATATATATATTTTAATTTTTAATTGCAATTACGAATTCTAGGGTCGGTGGACTAAACACATAACACATAAGTCAAAAAAGTGCTTCATTTATTTATATATATGTAAGTATATATTTTTTGTGTTATTTTTAGTGTTGGAAGTAAAATAACCTCTACAATAAAGTTAGAAATTTATGAAGTAACCATTGACTTACAAACTTGAAGTAACAAATGAATTTGACTTATGTGCTTTACCCGGTAATGTATTAATTTAAATGAATCCTGTTGGATTTTGACTTACGTGCTTTAGTCTGCCGACCCTAGAATTAACATAACCTTCTACGTACTTTACGTGGCCCTACTGTTGGGTAATTTTCCGAAAAATATCAAATAGTGGAAATTTTTCATATGATTCGAACCCGGGCCCGTACCTCCGAGTTTCTCGGAATTTATGAAAAACATTTAATTTGAAATTAACCATGAACTTTTTGGTGAAGAAAAACATCGTAATGCACACATGCACGTCGAAGAAGGTTCACAACCCTCGGAAAACGTATGAAGTCCCCAATCCACATTGGGCCGGGCGGCGATGTGGAATATGGTCTAAACCCTCGCCTGAGAGAAAACCCAGCAGTGGGATGTAAAATTAGTTGATGAATTTAAATATTTAAAATGTTGAGGTTTTTTAATAGGCTTATATTACGTAAATGACTAAATAAGTTTTCAAATAAATAAATATTATATTTTACGCGGGCTCGCGTGAGAAATCGTATTTCCGGTGAAGAGTTGTAGGCAGCAATACGGTTCAATATTACATCAACAGACCATTTCCACCGAAGATGCACTAGGAAAGAATTGAGATTTTGCCATGCAAATTTCAATCCACGTCTCGCCTCGCCGGTGGAAAAGCACCTTTAGGCTCAATTTATATTGCGGCGGAACGGAATGGAAGCGAATTTTTGTAACGATATTGTACATAATATAATGAATCTCGCGCATGCTCGAGAATGTTCGCGCATTCCGTGGAAGATTTTGGCTCGTATTAGTTTGTATGTTACACAATTGACCATAAAGTTCTTTGTGCTACAACATGATTACAAAAATTCGCTTCCATTCCGAGCCTAATATGCTTTTGATGTTACTAGAGTTCTTCCCAAAGCCAGACTACATTCGTCTTAAATAAATAGCCAAGATACTGTATTATAATGATTATGTAATGATCAAACTGCTGTACTTTTAAGTTCACAATTTTGTAAGTTGTTTTACTTGTACTATTGATTTTAACTCATTGACTTACAAATAAATGGACGACGGGTCTAATACAAAAATCACGAAAAAAATGTCCCAAGTCAACCTATTCGAAATTTAAATTGTAATGTCATCGCAGTATCGCGCTGTCAGTAGAACAAATGAAGACTAAAGCGGAGTGTCGCGCTCTGTATACGATTTTAGCGCCTTACAAGTGCGGACACTTTTTAGCGCGGACCCGACGTCCATATAATTGTAAGTCAATGTTTTAACTTCATGGTTGTCACGTATGCCGCAAGAGGCCCCAAGTTGTACCTTCCGGAACTTTGATCACATTACATTAATTAAATATTAAATTTTAGTTTTTTATTAGTTGATAATTAAAAATTTACATTACTTAATTATATATAAATAATTAAAAGTACTTATATTGAAAGTTATTTCATAGACATTTTATTGTTGTAGTCACCAATTACACTGCTAGGTGTTGTTGTTGTTGAAGACAAAGATTTTGGGCGGAGAACAGAAACTTGTCTCTCGTGCTGTTGTGTGTGGTTGTCGAAAATATGTCGGATTCCAAGTACTACTGTGTTTTCCAATTCTTTCCGTCTCAGTTGTCACACTAGGCGGAAATGTTTGGAATAGTAATTTTAACTTCAAGGCCGTGTTTATTAACTTAGAACAAGTAATGGAACTTCATGTTCACGTGTGTAGGAGTTGGTGTAGGTTATTAATAATCAAAATAAAACCTATTAACAATAACAAAATTTATTTTCCTTTACAACTCTTCTTGTGCCTTAATATTTCAACAGGCGTCATATACAAATTCTGTTCACAAGTTTCACACTTATATTCTTTTGCATTAGGTCTATTATCCTTTGGCGCTGAGGAAGTTTCTGGAAGGTTCTCTTGCGTTCTAGAAGAACAGGTGAATTTTGTATGTTGGAAGCGTTCTAATGGCGACAGGCAAGCTGTTATATGACACAATTCACAGGTCCAGGGCAGACTGTAGACTTCTTGATAGCTTGTGTAACTCCAATCGGTGTCTATTACGCTGAAAATAAGTCAGTTTTACTCTTGTCGCTTATTACGCGATTAGCAAATTAGGGCCACTAAAATATGTCACTTTTGACATAGATGTAGAGTTACCATAAGGCACATTTTCAGCTTTTTGATTTTCTGTCCGGATTTGTTATTAGTCCGGATTTTTCGGCTTAGGGTGACAATTTTCAAGCTAAAAGGTAGAATGTCCACCTTGCAATCGATATATAACAAATGTGTTGCTGCTCGAGCGTTAGTCTATCTCTGCTGTCGCGTAAGAGTAAGATTTCGATTTTATTTTGTTACCAAAATATCCGTACTTTCTTCTTGCAAATATCAGACTTTTTGTCCGGACCCAACATGGGAGGGGAATATGTTATGACGTGCCAGGTAAAGACTTGAAATATGATGGTCTCCGATACAGTTCGAATTTTTTCACATACTACCATGTAACGGTTGGAAGAACTCAAAATGTATGGGTGACTGACAGATGTTTCTTGTAAGAAAATGAGCGAGTTTTCGAGCAGCCTTTATTATCATAATCCAAAACTTTAGTTGCAGATAATGGGGAACCATTATTTTTAATATTATGTAACCAAGTCGTGGGCCTACGTGGTAAGCGACTTGCAGTGCCACTCAGAGCTCAATCGCAAAGATCTGAAGGGCACTGCATTGCGGTCGTCACCCTGAGACATAAGTTGACAAATCCCATGCGTCTGGAATTTCACCAACACCCTTACCCTTCAAAACTGGTACGCAGTAATGCGCACATTACTGCTATTACAGCAGAAATAGGTAAAGGGGCTGTACTTTCCTATACGAACTCTTTCACAAGGAACTCTACTACCACTAATTTCCATTGATAACTGACAAAGTGTAACATAAATTCAAAGAAGCTTGTTAACAAGTTACGAAACAAGTTTTGTATCACGAATTTAGAGAAACGTTCATCGTATTTAAATTAACTATTCGTTATATTTACCAGTTATAAACAACGTTATCGGTAACGTAAACACCTCCTTTCTTATCATGAGCACGACATTCAAAGCCTTCTTCAAAAGGATTTGGGTCTATACTCGGGTGCGCTTCATCTGGACCACAATATAAAACCTGTAAAATAAAGGTACGGTTATATTATGAGATACTAAAAATTTCATCAGTACATTTAAAAAAATACTCAAAGTATCATGTTGAGAATTGAACTGCTAACCTATTGTGTAAAGTTTAATAAATACTTTGGGTTTCAAAAGCGTCCATGACATCAAACAATTTGAAAGCTTGAAACGATTTTAAGGCTTTTCCGTACAAATCTGATCACCGTTGGAACAAAAACGCTAAAAAATATTAAAAAGTCTATTTTTTTATGGTGTCAGTATCATGGACACATTATGACCAAAATTTGTATTACACCCTGTGATTATACTCTTATATATATATTATATTATTGTTACATCCATACACACACCGCTTATACACACAAAGTAAAAGTAAATACTGTCAACTTTGTATGCCATAAGGCGGATCACAGTGATTCAAAATTCATTCTTGTAACAACTTTATAACCTGTGTATCACAAAGAAATAAATGATTTGATTTGATTTGATTGTAAATAAAATATAAAGAGCAATATTACTATGAGCTGCAGTGTAATAACGGAAGCGCCTGCACAAAATTAATAGCATCGGCAACGCGTTTATTTGCCTGAATATTTATATAAGGCGTTTGGTATTCAAGTCCAATGTCAAGCAGCAACTTGTAACGGCTGAAGTTTGTGTAGTTTACATACTTGATATCAGAAACGGACTATTAATATAGCTCGTTTCTGATCGTAATGTTTATACACTACGGTTTCTAATGTACTAACTTACAATTTAAGGCATTCACAAAAAGATAATAACCTTCGTAATAGTTGTCTTTGCCTTCAAGAAAGTAAAAACAAATATCAAGTAGAGCGACGAGAGTAGTTAGTGTATATTGGTAACAGGTAAACGTAAGGCATAAATTAAAGAGCCTTATATACCTTACGTAACGCCGCTGGTTTTCATAGTAAAAATTAGAGTAAAACTTTTTAAAGTTGTATATCGTTTGCCATGAATTTAGTGAATATAAATTTAATTTAATTTACTGCGGGCTAAAGTAGTAATTACTATCCCCAATACACCCAAAAATGGCGCCAACACAATTTATTTTGTATGGAGTTTTTTCATGTCCTGGAGCTGGCAGTAGTGATCAACTCCATGCGGCAAGATAAATCATTCTGAAAAATGAAAAGCAAACCTTGCCTTCAAATCTCCAGGTAATAGCCTCTTTATAGTGTAGTACACTTCCGAGCTCATATAAGAACTGATGTCACAGGACAGATTGTGCTGCAGCTCTTCAAACGACGCTTTAGGCTGGTTCTTTTGGAGCTCTGTTTCTACCGATTTGTTCGTATTTGCATCTGAAATAATTATAATTATATGCATGTTTATTTTAACTGTTTATTAAAGTTTAAGTTTTTAAGTTCATTTACATGGACGGTGATCTATACCTAAACATATACAATGTGTCAAAATCCTTTGTTAAAAATTATACTTTACGTCTTTTGCATAGAGTACAACTTTGCAAACTAAAAAAAGTAACACTGTGCAGTTTAATCCATGGTTGAATTATTTACTATAGGAAATTTCTTAGTTAAATCAACAGTAATGACAATGTGACAAAGCTCAGGTATGTAGTATTATTAAGCAATTTATGGTTAAGACTGTATAATCTATATATGTGTTGCAGAATAATTATTATTAGCTATTATGACAGAATATATCAAATCTGAATTATTTTACTTAACATGCAATACAATAAAAAAATACTAATGAATAATAATTCAAATACGTCAAATGGACGATGCAGACTAAGAGGCAAAGATTTTGTCTCACCCGATAAGAAAAGAGCGTGAGGTGGGTCTGTGACTCAGCTACAATGGAATATAAGCCCTCGTTAATATTCTACCATTGCCCATAATGGTTAGAGCAAAAAATACAAATTGACAACCCAATACATAAGACATGAAAGCACCCCGGTTTGCTTATCAAATATACATTGTGACCGTCATCCTTTAAATGTCAAAAACGTTTGAGAATAGGATAGGAAGTGCCTGTACCACGAGATTACAGTTATCGCTAGCGACCACGCGGTGCTTGTATACAAAACACTACGCAGTGTTTGTATACAAAATGTTGTTTCTTCTTAGGACCGCTAGGGGCGCTGTATAATTTGCCCTACAAAATTGTGAAGTACAAAAACATTAAAGTAAGGTCATATGTCAAATTTAGGAATCTTAAAAAGTTGCACGGATGCAATGGAAACAATATTCTTTTCAGTTTTATTGTCTTAATATTGATTTGTAATGATTTAAATATAATTGAACTTATTTATTTACATATATCTCTTCAATATTTTGTTTATTTTTTTATTTAGCAGCACATAGTAAATACTTTTTCGTTAAATAAAAATACGCGATGTTTATTTCGTAAAATTATAACAGCGCCATCTATATGCTCCTTGGTGAAACTAACCGTTGACACTAGACTATAGTTCCGAATTCACAACGTGACTATCAAAACTCAGCTTGTTTTATTTATTTTACTTGATGAAAATGCGGAATAATTATTGAAAACAACGTAATTTTAATAGATTTTATTATTACATACTTTTCTTTTCTTAACAGTCAAAATTCGCTGAATGTAAATAACATTAAGTACTTAAACATTATACTACGATAAGACGATTCGGAACATCAAAAAAGAAAGAGATGGCATTATATAGTTCACATAGCGTTATCTCTTTCCTATTTTTAGTAAGGAATAGACAATATTGGGAAATCATTCGTTCTTTCAATCACTTTTGCAATAATACATAACTTGGTTGACAGGTTCGTCATGGTCCAAATATGAGTAATATTAAAATAAGCTTACTTTAAGCTAACATTGAAAGAAGATTGTTTTTGGAAAGGTTAAGGCCCCCAGGGTAGTACCTTATCCATTTCTGCCGCCAAGCAGTAATGCGAGCATTACTGCATTCCAAATTTGAACGGTAAGGGTACTGGTGAAATTACAGACACATGAGCCTACTATTATGTCTCAAGGTGACCTGGGCAGTGGCAGCGAACTTTGAGCGGCACTGCAACTGTTATGGACAGACTTAGCATCAGGCGCACGACTTGTTCGTCCTGTCACATAGTATCATTAAAAAAAAGTCACAGTAAACTGGTGGTAGAGGCACAGGTATAAGAACATAATAGAGCAGGCAATTGACAACATTGCTTAGGTTTCAGAAGGCAGGCGAGGTGAAGTTTGTCTACGCGAATTGTAGAACCTGTTAAGGAGACTTACCTGCAAGTCGTCGGTTGATAAGAGCATCCCATCTCTGTCGTAACTTAACGGCTTTCATTAATAAACTCAATCCAGTCTCGGGAAATGGAAACTCCAGCAACAACCACGAATCGCATACAATTCTGAAAATGTGAGAATAAAATTTGGTCATAATTATTAAAACACAGATCTATAACAAATACATGGAGAAATTCATAAGGCCTGCTGACTCGATCTTTAGCTCGGTTGATAGAGCGGTGGCCCTGGTTTGGCACAGTTGCAGTTTCGAAACCTGGTAGGTTGAAAGAATTTTTCTTTGTCTTCCATCTTTGTATTAATAATTATAACAAACTAGTGGAGTTATTTCGGAAAAATATATGAATATCACGGTAGTTCAAACATCATGATATTCAATAACATTATAATGTGGTTAATCTGTCCAATTGTTGTAACTAGAATTAATTTAATTTATTCAAAACAGAAACAGTTTAACTTTTCACATCAAGAAAAGAGACGAATTATGCAGAAATGATTTAATCCACGAAAATAAGTACAATCTACCATATTCTGAGGTGAGCTTGGTTTTCGGAAAACCAAAATATATTAGTATCATGGGGTACCATTTCATACAAATTTACTTTAGTACATATGTAAATCTGTAGATGGCGACGCTTGGATCAAATTACAAACATAGTATTGAATCTCGAAAATTTAAGGTAAGTCATACTAAATAATAAGTATAATACAAAACTATTTAAACATGTTAGGTGGTGAAAACGGTAGTGTCTATGAAAAGATAAGAAATCGAAGATTTCTCAATGTTATATTTTTTATTTGTTGTTTGTAATAAATGCTTTTTTGAATTTGGTCTCGAAACTAAGTAACGTTTTAGCGTCGATTTATACTTTAAAATATTAAAAGTACTGACTCCGCTTCCTTGCAATTTTATTATATGTTATTGTATGCAGTGTTTTTTTATGTGGAAATCTGCAACTATACATGATACAAGGAAACTGTCTTAGGAACCATTAAGTCTTTTTTGTAGAACAATTTTGGCATAGCAAATTTTGTGATCACGTGTGGGTTGTCTATAAAATGAATAAAAATCTTTTTTTTTTAGTGCTGTCGACTTAGTTTCAGGGATCAAGGGATCATTTCAGTGTATGAGACGAAAAAATCGGGACAACCGAAGTTGTCTTTCATACAATATTTTTTATACAAAATGAATAAAATTGTGCGCGCCTCAGTGTTGATGAGGCGAAAGATGTGTGTCAGGACCGTAGCAAGTGGAAGATTGTTGTCTCTGCGTACCCGATGGGGAAATGGCGTGAGGTATATGGATGTAAGTTTTTAATGCTTATAGACTCAGTTTCTTATAAGGATGACTTCATTGTACGGGAAGAAAAAAATTGCGACAGCAGAAGTTGGTCAAATTCTTCGGACAGTCTCTTTTTATAACATTAAGCTTCCTTGTATCTTCTATGGTTTCGGATTTCCCCATACTGTCCCATTAAAAAAACACTGTAAATAGTCAACGCCTAAACAAGAGAAACAATCTGGACAATGGCATCGCGAGGTTTACTTGGTACCATCTATTGATCTACATTAAGAATCAAAACAAGCGTCCGAATAAACGGAGTTACAAGTGTGACATTTCTTTATATGAGATTGGGTATCTGTACTAGTATAGTATTATACTATCTGTGTTAGTATAATAGTAAGCTATTATAACAGCATCAAAAATGTGTTTTTATCTATTTTAATTACCTGGTAAACCCAATATTAGTGTCAATCGAGTGAGCCAATAACAATAACGTTTGCGCAGCAGGCATGCGCATTGAGTTTACTATATACGGTTTTGTAGTCTCGAGGAGAGATCTGAAAAAATTACGAACACATCAGGTAACAATGTTTGTATGCTAGGAGAATAAACAATGGAATTGAAATAATTAATTAGAATAATCAATTAAATTTCATAAAATGAATATTTACAGATGGTGACTTTATTGCCATTTTAGAGCACACTGTATTGTTTCGGGTACTTTTTTAATTTTAATAAAGTTTTATTATCCATAAATATCAATGAACAGTTGATGCTGATTTCTATTCTAAATCATTTTAGATAAATTCTTACAAATAACACAATATCTGATGTTTATCCGACAGCGGCAATTTGCTCTTATAACCAGGAGGTGGATCAGTTTGCATGTCCGCGTCACTTAGTTGCAGCACCCGCGGTTGCTTGCCGAAGATTGATGTCGGGTGGAGAAACACGAACGGTTTACTCCACGTGTGGTATATTTGTTCGAATATTGACTGGAATTCAAATAAACATTGTCAATTGTGATCTAATGAATAGAATATAATAGAGACCAACGTCAAAGACACTGTAAGAGTGTGTGTGTCGTTATGTCACAGGCTCTTATCCTCTCCTCTCTACTTGTTCCCTGCCTCTATACCAACCTGTACGTAACTTAATCGTTTTATTTTCTTTGATAAAATACTCGCATATTTGTAGGAAAGACTGTTACAATAGAAGTCTGTCGCGTGAGTGATTCGATACAATTCAAAAACAAAAAAACGTTAAATGACTGCGCCGCTGCTTCAACGATGTTGTGATTAATTTCCAGTAGATGTCATCAAAGCACAGAAAGAAAAATTAAAAAAAGACAGTAAAATAAAAATGGTCATTTTCACCTCACTAGCTCGGAAAGGTTTTCTTTCTCATTAGAAATCTGCGCGCAAAAGCGTTTTCTCAAAGCTATCGTGGAAAAGATTTTTGAAATTCGAACTTGCACCACAGTGGTGCATCTTTTTCTTTCGATGAAAAAAACAAACAAACGTTCAGCTACGCGACTTGTCGTACATTATTCATGTAATACAGTAAATCCGTCGTTTTATTCTTATTATTGTTGACATTAAATTGACAACGATAACTAATTTTGTTTATTAAATTATTTTGATTCATCGAAGAACTAAACTGATTTGTTGTAGGTCAACTGTTTTTATTTCATCTACCATTTTCCTCGGTATCTTTGCGATATAAAGCTCTGAGCTCTCTACAAACATTTCTCCTGCCCCGGGAATCGAACCCGGGACCTTGTAGCAGTAGAGCTCCTTGTGACAGAGTTCGTCCAGGGAAGTACTGCCACCTTACCTATTTTTGTCGACAAGCAGTTCCAGTTTTGAAGGGTAAGGGTGCTGGTGAAATTACAGGTACATGGGACTTGACAACTTATGTCTCAGGGTGACGGGTACAGTGGGAGTGTACCTCAGATATTTGTGATTTAAAGCTCTGAGTGACACTGGAACTGTTATGGGCAGGCGTGTAGCTTACTATTACGTCACTTGATATTATAAAAAAAATATCTTTTTAAAATTTATTATATTTGCTAAATTATTTATTTTAATTACTCTTGTGACAATTTGTACTTTGCCTGTTCAACAACATCAATTACACAGTTTTAAATTAAAGGAATTAATCCCGAAGCACTATTGCAGAGCACTCAGACAAATACCAATTTAAAAAAAAACATCCCAAACTGCCACTGCACCCGTCACCCGAAGACAGAACGTTAACAAGTCCCATGTGCCTATAGTTTGTTTCAAAAGCAACATTACCCTTTAAAACTGGAACACAGTAATGTACTGCTTGGCGGCAGAAGTAAGTATGGCGACAGTGCTTCTTATTTTAAAATATAAAGTTAAATTTAAAATAGTAAAAGCAATAAAATAATAACCTTGCAATGGTTAAATGCATCTGCGACTGCAATTTGTGGGTACAACGCTCTGCATAACACTAACTGAAAAAAAATAATCCTACATTAAAATTGTAGTTATAAATTTAATAACATACTTTGCTGTTTATTAATACAGGCTGAAATTGCATCAAAAACCGTAAATCCGTCAACGTGTAATCATTTTTCATTCATTCCTACCTTCAACATAATAAGGTCGCGTCCACTTGAAGCAGAAGCACCAGAAACAAGAGCTCTGATCCTTCCTGCATCGTTGGTCATACGAAATTCAATATCGCGAATGTCCATGACGTCTTCCTCTTCGTTTTTGTCGTTGACTATCTCCCACGAATCGACTTTGAGGCGTTTCTTCCGTTTCGATTCTTCTGCCGCTTTTTGTTTGTATTGTCTGTATCATTTTAAGTTAATTATTTACTATAGTAAAATTATTTACTCGCTGCAAACTCGGTCATAAGTAATGTTGGGTCATGGTAAAAATTTCCATTTCGAAAAATTCATCATTTTTCTGAAAAATAAATATTTTTATAATTCACGCTAAATAAAACTTCGAAAGATACATCTCAACGTAGAACATACTATGAGCCTTCGAACAATTTTGTTACCAATTTTTCAGATAAATTTGCATATTACTCGACAGTAGTCATAAGTCATTGGAGCGGGACAGGTATATTACGCTCTCTCTTTCACTTGCTTAATACATAGGCATCACGATAAACACGAATGAGTCACTAAGGGCACGTGGTCGGTGCGGTATTCAGAAACAGTGGTGTAAATTGCAACATCTTACGTCTTTCATGTTGTCGTGCTGAAATTGGTCCTCAATTTTTGTATTAGATATAACTAATTAGTATTTGTGTAAGTTAAATCCTTTTTTTTTTGACGGGGGGAAATCTTTATGGAGACTCAGGGGTTATGTGGGGACTCTCCCTCCAGACTGGAGGGCCTACCCCACTAAAACCCCCCGGGTTTCCCTCTCGCCGGTTGAGTCGGCGCCGTGGGATCAGTGAACATTCACCACGACGTGAAAGTTAAATCCTAGTGAATTTTATATCTGAACGGTCCAAATGTAGATGTAGTAATCGTTACCGTTTCATATCTTTCAGTTGTTTCAACTGTCCATGACGCATCGCTCGTTCTGCTGACGTCATTGACTCAGGTTCTGGTGTTTCCATTAGATTGTTGTCCTACAGATAAAATGAACTTGCATTTACTTGAATGTGCTAATTGTCGATAATTTTAGATACGTATTGAGTTCTCAATACGTACTTAAAATCGCATATACTAGGTTTTTCAAACAAACCAACGTTACAGGCTCTTTACAGGTAGGCATGGTCACGGGTGACAAAGATGGTACTGTAGTACAGGCAGCTTAGGTTTTGTATTTAGAATTGTAAGAATAACAGAGTATTGATGTCAAACAGACATCTAGGAGTTCTGGACAAAGCTTTGAACATTGAATACATGCATAAAGTTATGATATAATCGCCGTTTATATTTATATAGTACCTCTCGCTACGCAATCCCAAGCTACGTTCCCATGCTATAGTACAGTAATCGGACAGTTGTTTTGTTTGAAGAAGGAAAATACCCACCATTTACATACAGATGAAAAGTTTCATTCCTAATTTTAGACACAAAAGTAGCATTATACAATTAAATTAAAGAACTGAAGGGAATGTTCACAAACATCTTTAAATAATTTTTCACAGCGGAAGACTGTATCCTAAAGCCGTTCTTAAAGGAGGCTGATTTAACAGTTCATATTATACAGGGTGTTATGCAGATGGACTGGCAAAACTGTTGCGAGGTTTGGAGGTCATTTGCTACCTATTACCCATATCTTAGATTTCACGGTAATAGAAATGATTTTTTTTTAATTTAATTAAACGAAAAATCCCTTTACATGGTAATACAATTTTTGTAATTACATAAAAATAATTAAAAAATCATATTTCTATTACCCTGACACCTACGACATACAGACAGCGGTTAAAAGCTCTGTGTATATATCACTCACTTGCAGTAAATTCCGGAGTTGTGCAGCCAACTTAGTCAGTTCATATAATCTCTGTTCCTCGATGCCGCGTCTGCGACACCATGCGCGTCCGCCTTGGCCTTCTGCTTTTACTGCCAACCACGCGCAGTATAAAGAGAGAAGGGTTATCGGATCGCCGTGGTCAGATTCGTCTGGTTTGCGAGCGTTCTGGACAAACAAAATTACGTTGTCTCGATAGATGCCAAATGACCAAGAGTTATCTGTATTCATGAGCTGATTAAGGTTCTCGTAACATTTTTACTGTGTATATTAGCAACACCCTCCAGAAAATACCACAGGCACCGCCATAAGGTCTGCGAGAATTTAATGGGGTGATTCTATGCATCAGTACAACGGAAGAAAAAACAATGGAAGTGTCTTAAAGCTCGATTACTATCATAACCGCTTTAGCCAAAACTCAGACATTTATCATGTTAAACACTGTGGAATCTTGATAATGATAGGCCGTTGTTTCTATTTTAAAAAGAAGTAACACATTCTGTACTGTTAATATAATTTCAACCTTACCTTGTTCCCATATCGTTGAAAGGGTTCAATACCTATTATAGCAAGTTATGACGTTTTTTGATTTTACATGGAAAGCATGCAAAGTTGAAACCTAGAAGCTCAGTAAAATTAGGAATCATGAAACAATTGACTGAAGCTTTTTTTATGAGGGTAAGTGATGGAACAAACAAGATATGCCCCCAGTGGTAAGCGATACGCCCGTCCATGACAGTTACAGTGCCACTCAGAGCTTTAAATCACAAAAATCTTAGGGGCACTGCCACTGCGCCGTCATCCTGATATATAAGTTGACAAGTCGATGTGCCTGTAATTTCACCAGCGCCCTTATTCTTCAAAATCGGAACACAGTATTGCTCACACAGAAATACGTAAGGTGGCAGTACTTCCCTGGACGAACTCTTTCACAAGGAGCTCTACTATTGCTACTAACTTTGACTACCATCGCTATCTAACGGTAAAATTAGGAATCATTGCATTGGAAGTGACAACCGACTGAAGCTGAATACTGGAGACTGCCATTTGCAAACAAAAAAATATTAATAACTCAAATTATTCTGCGATAATTTGTGTTAATAAGACTCGTCAATTTACCTCACATTCGAAATCCCTATGCGCCCTCGTAGTATAAATAGAGCGGATGCCCAAAGCTGCAGTCAAAGCGAGGGCAGAATCTCTCTTGTGAGGTGGTAGAGTTGCACTGCCGATCACTAGGGCTTTCGCAAGTTCCACTTCTACTGGCAGGTTGGCTAGGGTTCGTCCCAGTGAAGTTAGTTTTTCGTTTGATGTAAGCGCTCCCTGGAATGTAAAAATTGTAATGCTATTATTTTCTAATTTTAATAACATTAAAAATTACAATAATATATGTATACGTATATATGTAATAACAATAGTATATACGTAATATACATCATTATTAGTATTATACTATATTATTGTGGATTATATTTCAGATTTTACTTTCGTACAAAAATATTTAAAAAGATCGCTATAAACGGTGACAACTCTGTGCGGTATAACTTTATAAAAAAAACCGACTTCAAAAATGTAATGTAATTCCACGAATTTTTGATGTCGGTTTCGGTAAAGTTTTATTGACATTGGTTGCCGGACAATGCACGAAACCGGATTCATTCACTAGTATGCCACCCTTAGCGCCCAGACACGCGAGGAGAAAGTTTTCGCGCGGCCGCCACGCGGTCGGAGAGCGGACTCCGCTCGGCGACCGCGTAGACAAAAGACAACCTAGTGCCTTCCACCTAAAAGCTAAATAAATAGAGAGTATGTTGCCATGACAGTTCGGTCTCTGAACACGTGCACACGGTAGCTGGGCGGCGGCAGCCGCAGACTTCGCGCGGCGACCGCGCGGGGTGAGCGCGATGAAATTCGTGTCGTATAAACGCGCCCTTGGAGGTGGAATAATTTCTTGAAATTTAAATGGGACCACTACTGAGGCATCTTCTTTCCAACAAAAAAAGAATTATCAAAATCGGTTCACAAATTTATCACGTAAGTGTTAGAGTTATCGCGTAACATACGTACAAAAAAAAGAAACTCCTCCTTTATTGAAATCGGTTGAAGTGTCAGACGGTACAACAAAAACTTAAAAACGTGTGTGTGTGTGTGTGTGTGTGTGTGTGTGTGTGTGTGTGTGTGTG
>NW_020654289.1:16451154-16453333 GCF_003589595.1 Hyposmocoma kahamanoa
TATATATATATTAGTAGCAGTCCTGCGAGGTTTATAATTTTACAAATAACCCTGTATACAATAATAATAGTATAGTATATCATATTATATATGTATATACCATTATTATAATTTTGTATAGAAAGGCTATTTACTTTGCGCCGGTAAGATTAAATCCAGTTGCGCTTTTGGCGATAATTTGAAAAACAGAGCGACAAAATATCCGTGAACTAGACAATGAATATCTTGTGTTGTTTGATTTGTAATTTCAAGTTTCGGTATACAAAAGACTTACATGCTGTTTGAGCTCCAATAGGGCGTTCTCAATAGCGTCTTCAGGCGGAGTGTCGATGAAGGGGAAGCGCCTTACATCGTTGACACCGAGCGAGCTCATGAGTAGCAGCAAGGAAGCTAAAGGCACGCGGGATACTTCAGGAGTGCTAAAGGGTTCCATTTCGGAATATTCCTTGTCAGAATAGATGCGATAGCAAACACCGGGACCTGTAAAATACATATTGTAGATACAATTTCGGAGACTTCAGTGGCCCAACTGTTTGCGCTTTGAGCGCTGGATTAAGCGGGTTTCGATTTTGCGTTATCTATACTAAAAGTCACTTCAATAACCGAAAAAAACCTGTAACACGCAAAGCACATCTATGTGTAGTGAAATGAAAAGTTGCACTCAAGACTTGCAGTTAGGGTTGAATTTGGGCGCGAAATGTTGGGACGATGCATAGTGTCCCGGACGTAGACGAACTTCTCGTCAAAAGGCAGTGTTTCTCAATATTTTCTTTGGGAAATTTATTTTTACTTTTCAGTAAAATTTTAGTAATAAAATACCTAGGAAATGAAACTATTTTTTCGAATCTATATGGCGTATATTTGTTTTTTTTTCAAACTAAACGTTTCGGGCCCTTTACACGTCCCATGGTCACGGCTGAATCAGCACATTGAGCATGGGACGTGTAAAGGGCTTGAAACGTTAGTTTCAAAAAAGAAATATACCTGATTTAGATCCGAAAAAGTAGTTTAATTTCCTATGTGTAACAATTGCGACAACCTAAACACTCAACAAAATACCTGTTCTTCCAGCACGTCCTTTTCTTTGATCAGCGCTCGCTTTTGATATCCAAAACTCTTTCAACCTTTGCATTTTTGTTGTGGAATCGTAGCTCATTTCTTTTACCTGAAAAAGAAAATATATATTTTTACAGTATTACAACAACTATACTTAATCCTAACAAAAAATATTTGTTAACTATACACAGCTGCATAATTCGTAGAGCCAGACAGTGATTTACTTTCAATGTGTAGAATCCCGTATCTTCTAAGGGTCACCACACTTATTAACGCAGAATCGCATTATGCCGATCAGAAAAAGCTTTATGTCCATGAACCTAAGAGCGAAATAAAAAAAACCGACCACAAAAATTCGTGGAATTACATCTATTTGCCAAGTTTTATTGAATTTTTTATGTGAAAAACAATAGACTCAATTAATCGTGTAACCTCCAATAGTATGGTCATACCTTTCCCGAATCAACGACGAATCTTATACCGTCAATGGTGACTGAAGTTTCTGCTATATTTGTGGAGACTATGCATTTTCTAACGCCCTCTGGTGGATAGTCAAAGACCTGAAAAATAATTCAAATAATTTCTAACTCGTTACTAATATGATTTTTTGCATATGTATAACTGTCTATCCCTCAATAAAATAAAAAATAAAAATTCATGAGTTTTGCGGTATTGTAACAATGTCAAGTGTTCAAAACAGCATGGCATTAATCGATGCAGCAAAACAGTTCTTTTATCAAATTTCGTTTACTGAGATATCAGTCAAAACTTTATAATAATGTCTAATGTATAATACGTAATACATTATTTGATTTTAAAATGAAAATCGTGAAAGTTTCAATCAATGTAATACATAGTCATACATACAATGTAATACAACATAGGCATGCAAACGAATTGACTATAGCAACTTTTTTCACTTATATTTTTTATGACTTAAATAGAATCTACATCATACACGTATACGTATATTGTTTTTCTATAATTTAAATTCAATCATTTTAACCAGCTCATTTCGAAACAGCTTAAGCGCCAGTCCACGGTCTGACGTCACGATAGTGATTTAAAAACCGATTCTAAACTTATATGAATTTGTATGTTTTCAGTTATTATGTACAACATA
>NW_020654289.1:16458333-16478520 GCF_003589595.1 Hyposmocoma kahamanoa
CAAATTACTTACTAGGGTACTTATTGTCAATCAATTGCATGACCTGAACGTAGGGTTGTGGATCCAGCCGGTCGTCTCTCGTAGGCTTGTCTTCTATGAATGTGGGCTTATAGTGAAGCTCAATAGGAAACAAGCGTCCAGGCACCTGAAATGATAACATTTATTATACACATACAAAGAAAGCCAGCGATTATTAAAGAATGATTTTACCTATCTACGAACAACTTTGATTAAGATGACCCCAACTTAAATCGCGAAAATATATCAGTTGTATCATACTAAACGTTTCATAATCCATGTATTTGTGAAAACACAGGTTGTATAGAAGTTAATGTGTACAAAATAAGTACTTTCATTGAGTCCAGCCATACATAAGGCATACAAACATAATGAAGGTAGGTATATTTTACATTTACTCACATGCACTTCAACAGACTAAAGCAGGTGAACATGTTCGTTTTTAATAATATCGTCGGAGATAGTGCAAATCCGCGTATGCAGTATTGGCGAAAAGCGCGTATCTGCATTAAATCAAATTCTACAGAAGAGGGATTAAACTTTTTTTTTAAATGGCTACGACTTTTTTTTTAGATGGCTACGACTTTTCTTTAAATGGCTACGTTTTTTTTTTAAATGGCTACGACTCATTTTTGCACAGTAAGCATCAATTCATGTTACCTACCTGATAACATTAGATTTTATTTCCCTTGACTGTACCCACTATCTAGATGACCGATAAAGTTTTAATTTATTACCTGTACAACTGCAGCAGATTCAGCGGAAAAATAGTCTTCAAATAATTTAATATTAATTGTAGCCGACATTAGTACTAGTTTGATGTCATTCCTACTGTGAATCAGACATTTCAACACGCCTAATAAAAAATCACCCATGAGATGTCGCTCGTGTATCTCATCTAGGATTATGACGTCATAATTTGGCAGATTTTCTGAAGACATCTGAAAAGGCATTGACAATATAATGAAGATAATTTAGGAAAATAATTAAGTTGACAAGTTAGTAGAGAGTGTGGAACTGAGAAAGATAGTCTAAAACGCAGTTATAGCTAAGCAGGTAACGTAAAGAGCGTGGCAAAATATCTTATATACTTCATTGGGACGACAACGAAGTTGTGTGTTCTGTCTCTAATATGAAGTCATACTTCTGTGTATCCTTAAGTCTTGGGTAGATTTTAATAGTTAGAAATTAGTAGCTTGAGTTTCAGATAGAATTTTATTTAAGCTGGGCTTGTTTCTTTATAATTTCACTTGATGAAAAGGTAAAATGTGGTCGATGATGGTACATGCCACCATAAAAGATTCACAACGACTTTAAATACATCACAATATAAAACATGTCAGAGTTTCACTTCGTAGTTGTGAGCTTGTTGTGGGCTCGCACATCTGAGTTTCTCAGAATTTAGGTGCGTAATTTAATTTGAAAGGAGAATGGTCAAAATAGACCTGGGTGCGGCCACTTCAAGAACTACTTTCAATCAATAGATATCATTATTGCGATCAAAAAACATTATGAGCACCAACACGTAAGTCATTAAGTTTTCGAAATATCTTAAATAATATATATTTTTAAAAGTTGATACTTAATATACGAACTTCGGCCTGGAATATGTTTGTGTGGCGTGTATGCTAACCATGATTGACCAAATATTTAAAGAGTTCTATGAACTGTTAAAAATAATGACACAATTTTGTAAAATGATGATGATTGCCTTTAAACAACCAAGGCCACGAAGATGTTCCGACTTGGTTGTGAGCGTATAGATGATCCTACTTCCATATCGTCGCCTTACTTTCTCAAGCTCGTATCTTAAAGCACAAAGTTACTGAAATTGCAAAAAATGGATTGTATATACAAATTTTGCAGGCTCATTTCAGTACACATTTCCTTCATATTCATCCACTGGCTTTTACCCACTTTGGGACAGTTGCTTCAGCTGTACGAAGCACAAGTCCGGTCGTGGATGGAGTATTGCTGCCACCTTTGGAATGGCTCTGCTACATACCAACTGGCCACCTTGGATTCAATTGACAACCGTGCCAAGAAACTTATAGGTGACTCGGAATTAGTGGAGGCGAAACTGCAGAGCCTTGAACACCGCCGTAAAGTTGCCTGCTTATCGGTATTTTACAGGGTATATCACGGAGAGTGTGCGATGGAATTACACGATTTAATTCCGACTTCCCCTTTCCATCACCGGGGGAGTAGGCGCAGGCTTGGGTTCCACCCTTGTGTTGTGGATATTCCAAAGATTCGCACGAAGCGTTACGCTTCCACATTTATATAGCGAATGGCTGAACGTTATAACATGGACCTTTTCAAGGCGAGAGTGAATAGGAATTATTTAGGTGTGCATGCTCCATAGTCAACCTCATTGTCACTTCCCATCAGGTGCGATGGAGCTCGAATGTGCACTCACATAAGACAAAAAAAAAAAAAATTAAAAAACCTATTCTTAAAGTATTACATCCAACACCCTTGATAAAAAATTTAAAATAAATAGAAAGTTTTGCCATCTCCTGAATAACCACTCTATAAAATACGAGTTTGAGAAAGTAATGCGTCGATATTTTGACTATTAGTGTTATAAACAAACTTAATAATTACCTGTCTAAGCAACAAACCTTCGGTAATAAAACATATTTTAGTATCTGCTGTTTTGCTTTTCTCAAACCGAATCTGGTAGCCGACTTTGCTTTCAAATTGAGTCAGCATCTCAAATGCTACTCGCTTTGATAGTGACACACAGGCTATTCTTCTTGGTTGCGTGCACGCTGCAAAAAATGGACTAACCTTAGTAAAGTCATTATCTACAAAGTTGAAAATGGATTTTCACTGGATTATTTATAAAGAAATAAGGGTCGTTGGATTCTATTTTCAAGTTTAAAACTTACATTAAAAGTATTTTAATTGAAAAGTTAAATTGCAAAATTAAAGAGTATGTGTTAGATAAAGAAGTATGGAAAGACAACAAGAGTCTAGATACCACACAATTATGATTCAAAGTGTATTCCATAGCATTTAAGTTTATTTGAAAAGAGCAATCCCTAGAGTTTCTTACTCGTTCTTCTCAGGGAGGTTAGCGTAGTGACCAAGCAGTAGCTTAAAAGTAGTAAAAATTTTACCTATGGAACAGATGATTATTTGACGTTGACTATTTAATAATAACTATTCTACCAACAACTATCTTTATTTTCCATGGAACTTTTTCATAGCTTGGAGCTGGCAATAATCACCAATATCATGGCGCCATGCCGTTTAAAAAATGAAGATAATTTGATAATTTGACGGTGTGGACGGCCGAGAAGGCGTTAGCGGGACGATCTTGATGGGTTTGAGAGAACATATTTAATTCTCACTCAACTTCGTACAATTACATACATCCTAATAACTCTCACAAAATAACACTTTCCCAACATACAAACTTTTACTCACACACACAACTTACTAAATCAAAACCACACTTCATGTCTCGAAATAGTTTATTGAACACTGCAAAAATTTTTAACTCCCCTGTAGGAATATTGAGTCAATTAGGTAATGTATATTTCAACAGTGTAATAATAATGTTCAACTGGAAATTCCTTATTAAAATTCGATAGCTTACATACTAATTATAAATAGTATCATTAATGATTTAACTGTTTCGAAATCTCAAGCGTGTGAACCCGAAGACTGCATAAACCATATACTAAATCTATGGCATAAACCATGTGGACAATTATGGAAATTGCCTTAATATACTTACCCAGAATATTCGTAGCATCTCAGCTAATATTTCTGGGCATAAAACACTTTTATTTAGAACTAATTTAACACAAGTCATTATAGTACTACTGAATGTTGGCTTTCTTGTAATCCAATTATCCCGGTAATAAAGGGTTATAATCATTATTTCGCAAACATTTCAATAAATAAAAATGATGGAATAGTTGTTTATGTTAAAAATTATATCTTGGACGTTAAAGTAAATGAACCGGAGGTTCTGGATGCAAATTTCATGTTAATGAAAATTGGTAAGGATACCTGTATCGTTGCAATTTATAGAACACCTTCTATCAGAAACATAAACAACTTCTTAAATTCTCACGATATCGTCTTGACCAACAACTCTTCCTATAAAAATATAATAATAATCGATGATATTAATATCGATATAATAGAAGGAAACATCAATAATAAAGCAACTGATTATTTAAAAAAAGCAACTCATAATTTACCAATCCACTGCAAAACTTCCATTGATCACATTATTCTTAAAACTAAATTAAAGGCTACTACTTTGGTAATTGAGTCAACAGTGACAGATAATAGTGCTGTTATGCTGGCACTGAGTAATATCTCAACTTTCAGGGCACTTAATTCGTCAACAAAAATTGATTTCATTGAATTAGATAAGTAAATAAACAACTTTAACTTCCGTTATATCTATAAATGCTCAGATGCAAATGCTGCATTCGAGTTCTTCTCAAATTCATTATCCAGAGCCATTCGAATGTGTTCTAAGACGTGTGTCATACCACACCGCGTGAGAATTATTAAACCTTGGATAACGCCGGGAGTCCTAAGGTGTATGAGAAATAGAGATAGGATGTATAAGAAAATCAAAACCTCTCCTAATAATGAAGTGCTAAAAATTACATATAAAAGATACTGTAATTTTTGCAACAAGTTATTAAAAAACCTTAAAAAACAGTATGAAAAGGTACTTACAAATGCTAAATCGAATCCTAAGAAATTATGGGGTGCTATTAAAGAAGTCACCCATATAGGCATAACCTATTCTAGTGCCCTAGATTTGCTAAAAGTGGGAAACTCACCTGTCACATCGGTAAATGAAGTTAATACTTTTTTCATTAATATGGGTAAAAATTTAGCACATAGCGTAGCCAGTGCATCTAATGTCGATAAACCAATAAATATAGAAAACATTTGGAACTCTATAGTTTTGTTTTGTAGAACAAATAATTAATTCCTTGTGTGCTAATTGCGCCTCTGGCATAGACGGAATTTTCTTCCATGGTTATAAAAAAACATAAAAATGTCCTAATTCAACTGATTACATTCCTAATAAATTTGAGTTTATCTACCAGTGTGTTTCCCAATATACTTAAAAAAGCTGTAGTCCATCCAATATATAAGTCAGATTTTTTTTTATAATATTAAGTGATGGGACGAACAAGTAGTGTGCCTGATAGTAAGCTACACGCCTGTCCATAACAGTTGCAGTGCCATTCAGAGCTTTAAATTGCAAAGATCTGAGGGACACTATCACTGTGCCCGTCACCCTGAGACATAAGTTGACAAGTCCCATGTCTCCCAGCAGTACTGCCCTGGATGACCTCTTTCACAAGGAGCTCTACTGCTACTAAAAAATGTGCTATGTAAATTACCAATATTCTGATAACCAGCTTCATGAAGGTACTGCGGCACTTGTGTAGACTTTCCACATCCAGTATCTCCAGCTACAATGACAACTCTTTCATTTTGTACAGCAGCTACTATTTCTGACCTGAAAAAATAAATCTATTGTAATTGAAATGCTATAAAAAAACCATTTGTTATATTATTTGTATTATACAGCAAATTGCATCTGTCTAATGTACCAAGTTCATAGAGGAGCACATAGAGAAAGCTTAAAATTTCAATATTACAAAAAATGTAAAGATTTACAAGTATTTTTGTCTTTAGTGATTAATATGGTGAATTGTTCAGTTTTTGTAGGTACAATAGTCATGCAGTTGTTATACTTTTTAATTACACATATATATGTGTAATTAAAAATTATTGCTATAGATCATATTAATATACATCAAGTTTGACACTTTAATAATAATAACATGCACACACTCATGGCCCTGCAGTGGGAAATCCTGTATCGTGGGTGCTATGGACACACACATAGACAACCAAAAATTACACCCAAACTCACAAGAGAAATAAATGTAGGACACACAAACATTTTTTCCAGCCTGAGAATCGAACCCAGGACCTCTGCGTGGCAGTGCAGCATGGTAACTGTTTCACCAAAGAAGCAGTTATTGTACTTTGGAGTTAGACTGTTCTTACAGAATATAGCATAAAGTTAAATTTAAATCATAAGTGATTAGCTGGACAAGCTTCCGACTCTACATGTGACTGTGCATGTACAGTCAACAGCACATGAAGCTACTTTTGTTTGAATATTGTCAGTTCAACAGAACAAGATCTGTCAATATATAGCTTGATGTGCTGCCATCTGTAAATTAATAAAATTAGTAAATAATAAACCACCTGTACTTAGCAACGGGTAGTTCTTTTTGTGCTTGTCTTAATTTCTTGAGTTTCTCAAATTTTTCTTTATTTTTAAAATCCAAGTAAATTGACACAACATTCAGAAAGGCTTCAAACAAATTTTTATCTAATTTTTTCCTGTCTCTTTCGTCACTAAATATCTCTGTATACTTTAGTTTTGTGGAAATATTAATACAGTGGAACTTAGAAAATTTTTTTGGCGCTCCTATTGAGTTAAACTCAAGTTTTTCACCATTACTTAGATCGATTATTGGTTTCCCCGCCTTTTTTAAAGTAGCCTCGTATTTTTTTACAAACACCCAAAAATCATCGAGACTGTTAGCTACTGTATTGCTCTCACTGCTGTAAAGAATTATTTTATTCAAATCTCGTTTGTAATGTTCAAAACTAAAGTTTTCTTCAAGATGGAGAGAAGTGGAAGGCGTAGGGCTGATTTTTCTCAATTTATGTCGTTCGTAGTCATGTGAACGTGAGCGCCGCCTTTTGGAAGAACTGCTTCGTTGATGTTGTGAGTTTCGGCTCATGTTTGCTTGAAAAAATCACGAAAAAGTGATCTAATCAAAAATTCTACACTCACGTTTACAGGTTCGTGTTTACATCGTTTTGTTGACTGACGTTGACTTTCGTGAATGACATTGTCATTCAATGATTTTTTTTTCACCCCATTTATTCGGGTGGGCAAAGATTTCACCATGCAGCCTTTTCATAAAAATTCTATACTCCTTGTATTGAATGACATTTTATTAGTGAAAAATTCCTGAAAATTGAAAAAATTGGAAAAATATGATTTCAAAGACTCATGATATTATGTTCTACTTTTAGAAATATTTTTCTTAAGTTTTTTAGCATGAGTTTTAAAATAAACTTATGTAGTTATAAGCCAGAATATGGAAAAACGAGATTCAAAATGATTTCACAACAGCAAAAAAATTTTTCTGAAAAATATGATTTTTCATTATGAAATTTTTCTTTGATCAACACTATGTATGTGTGATCTTTATGAAAAGATGATGTTACGGACAGGAACGTTAAATGCATTCATTTGATTACATTCACTATTAAAACTGTTTGATATACCATAAAAATGTCTCATTCTGTAGATTTGAATAGCCTGCCTGTACCTATATACTAAATCTATGCCTGCCTGTAGAATGGTAAAAATAGTGAAGGCATAGTAAGTATCCTATATTAATTATTTAATCTAAGAAATGTATAAAAAATGATAAAGGTATAACTTTTGCTATTGCTGCCAACTCAGAATTTGGAATCACGAGAAAATTACAGTGTTCTGTAAAAAGTCGTTCCGTGTAAAAGCGATATGAAAGTCATTTAATTGAACGTACCTTAAATCTGCGTAGCGCCCTCTGTTGGTATAGCCTTGTAACGTCACAATTATTTCCGCCATTACATTCCGCCATTTTGCTTTGTCGCGGGGTGAACGTAAAAATTATTCCTATGTATTTTATTGTGGATTTTAGTTATTTAGTTCAGGATTAGTGTTTTTAGTACACTAATGGCTTGCTTAAATACACTTAAGTTGGAAATCAAGACGTTAGAACAAGTGTTTCCAAAAAACCATGAACGCTTTCAGATAATGTCAGCTAGTGTCGACGAACTGACCTGCAGATTCGTTGGCAAAAGTGGAAAGAAATATGAAATACACGCAAATATTACCGTGAGTAGACTATTTCTTTGTATGCATTTGATGGAAGTTATGTGCTCTAGCATAGGTGTGATGGGTGTATTGATTATCGCCGTGGAACAAAGGGACGGTGTTTATGAGGGCAGGGCTGTCAACAATGGGTTTACGGAAGTGATTAGCTCCTTGCCATTCCTAGCTGAACACTTGGCATATTTCTCGGTGGCCTATTTACTAAACATCGGGTTGTTTATGCGGAGCGCACTACAGCAAAGGCGATAAGCGCGCAAGCTGTATTGATAAATCATCTGTCTTGCACGTATGAGGCAATATGCTAGCCGTTATATCGATCTCGATGTGTTTTAGTGCATTGAGTCAGTGTTCGGAAGACATTACAGCTACGTTTTACTGAAAGTAGCATCTGTTTTGTTTGAATAACGGTACTGCCGCGTTTTTAGGACAAAGGCACTTAGTCATCCTCGCTACCTGCTTTTTGTCGTGTATTTGTTGGTCCCATAGTTTTTTTGTTAGTCCATTGACATAGACAGTCTTTCTTAGAGCTTGGGAATTAATGTCATATTGAATTCCTTTATTCGTTATTGTTGTTATTGTTCAATATTGGAGTGTTGTTTATAGATTTAGTTGGAGGTAAATAGTATTGTTTACTATAGGCACATTGTATTTGTAAACAATGTTTCGAAATTTTATGTTACCATGCAATTAATTTTATTTTAAGGATTATTGTAGAGTTATGAAGGCAATTTATACTTAAACTGACATTTTTACAAACCTAAATAATTGTAGAAATGAAATAATAATAATATTCCATTATGATTCTTATAATTATAGTAGGAAAACTTTAAACACTAGATGCTAGAACCTAGAAGCATGGGGGAGCACCCCTGAGTAACAACCTAGACTTATTTTAAAGAAAACTTCCATACTAACAACAGGCTATATTTTCATTATGCAAGTAATTTACATGCATTTCAGGTTGCATGCAACTTGATTATTGGAAACATCAGCTTGTGTTATAGAAGCAAGTAAGTTTCTACTAAGTTTGCATTTGTGTTTTTGAACTAAAACATGTTTTTATACTTAACTTGCTCTAAAAGCAACATCTTACTTATTATTGGATGAAACTTTGGAATTGACACAATCACCAATCCCATGGCATGCATATTATAAAAGAGAACAAATTTCTACTGTCTACCAATGTTACCTGCATGCAAACTCTTGCATAATGGAAATATGAAGCACAAATAACCTTATATCATACTAATAGATAGTATGATATAAGGTTATTTACGCTATGTATGAATCATCTCTACATCAATAAAGCAAAAATATTTTTGCATATAAGACATCTTTCATGACAATGCAATGTCTTGCACATATTTGCCTTTAAATGATGAAATTGAACTTTTGTTTTGTATGACATCACATCAAAATAAACTATTCAGCTATTATGAAATTCATGTTGTGTTTCAATTTCCTTATTTTTCATGTATGCATAAATAAGGTTATTATGTTGAATAGGTAGGTTATTTATTGATGTCTCAACAATTAGTATTTATAGTGTTTGTTTTGAGATAAACTTGAAATGTGTTTTGCTAATTTTTAAGATTTTGTCATTATCTGGTTAGTTTTAGTCAGTATCATAGTGGTCATAGTCTACATTGTATTTATACAACTAAGTATATAGCATGCAAATTTAAACAAATTATACATTTCATACACTTTGGATTTGAAATTATATAAATTTATTAACTAACTATATGTATTTAATTTCGTAAGTTAGTCATACAGTCACGCTTTTTCCAATTTGTTAATATTAAATAACTAGTGTATAGTTTAGTAAAGTGGCAGATTACATCCAGTGGATAAAGTAGAATATTCATTGTAGTATAACAAAAAGGTTGGATTATATTCTTTGTATCCTTCATCTCATGAGCCTTTTCATGATATCCAACAACTAAAGCAAAAAAGAAATAGAATTTTAAATTTACACTTGAAAAAATGCAGGAATTGTGCGAATACAAAATTTCTTTTTCAAATATAATTTTTGGCTATTTGCTATAGTTATTTGTTATTTTAAGCACTGTTACAAGCAACAGTTATCATTGATATGATTGTTATAATGATGATTAGGCAATCATCATTATAAATGCAAACTATGATTGTTAGTACAACAAACACCTGAAATAAAATTAACTTTTTTGTTAAAATTCATACGAGATGAGCACCAGCATCTCCATATTTCATTTATATCAACTCTCCTGGGAGAGGTCTATATCACTAATTGCCATTAAAAGGCAGAGGTACTGGTAATATAGATGGTTTTATGGATGTTTTTAATTATAGCAAATCTTAACTGTGGTTGAATATCATCACACCTCACAGACAAAAGCATTTGTTTATTTTATTTGTTAATTTACATTGTCATTAAGTTCATTTGAAATAAAGTGAGTAGGAAATCGGCTCAATTGTATTCTAAATAATAATACATAATGATCTATTTATTGATCTTTTGTTGGCAGTGATGTAAATTCGGTTTTGGTGAAGGTCAGATTGAACAATCACTACTACTTTTACTAGAATTGAGTTGTGACCACAATAATAAAGGTGTTTCAATAGAGCCAAACATTTTGAAATCCCAGTTACTCCCAGTCACTTGTTTGAATATCGCCTCCAGTGCAATGGAACAAGTTCCATCAATGTATATGTGCTGCTGTCTGTATACAACTAAGTTCTACAATGGATAAGATGTTAAAATAATATTTGTAGACTAATAGTGTTTTTATAACCATAGAATATGACAATAATATAAATTATGAGCCACCAAAAATATGTTTGTCTATGATACATGTTTTCTTTGTTTGTTTTTTGTATAAATCAATAATGTTATTTACAGGAGACATACCCAAACACACCTCCGGTGTGGTTCGCGGACAGCGAGGATCCCATCGTGACAAATGCGGTCCAGATTCTCACAAATACACAAGGAAGAGACAATCATGTTATAAATCAGGTATGTCTGTTTTACTAACAGTTCACTAGCTTGGTTGGACCTCAGTGAACTTCAGTTTGCCGAAGCTAGTGAACTTCGTAATAAACAATAATAACTGTTGTGCTTGGTCTTTTTGATAAAGTCTCAGTTCATCTGTTCCATAAAGTATTTATGCATTATAAGGCTGACAAAGGATTTTTCTTAAAATCTTGAAATGGTTATGTTCCTTGGAAATGGCAAGTGTGTGAATGGACTGATCCAAATCGAGGAAACAAAAGAATGAATCGTATTAACATATATATGTTACTCCAGCCTGCGTGACAGAACGGTTACCATGCTGGACTGCCAAGTGTCAGAGGTCCCGGATTCAAATCCCGGGGCGGGAGAAATATTTGTATTGCCCACATTTATTTATCTTGTGAGTTTGGGTGTAAAATGTGGTTGTCTATGTGTGTGTCTCTAGCATCCGCGATACAGGGTTTCCTAAGTGGACATTTATGAGTGTGTGCGTTTTAAAAAAAAATACGTTCCACTGCTGGGCGCGGGTCCACTCTAATGGATTAAACCTTGTAGGTTAATTCACCAAGGGCCGAATGTGGATTGAATACTTCACAAGTCGATTGTTGACGTCGTAGTTTTCTACGTTAAAGCAAAGATAATTGTTAAAAATTACTCCACAAAGAAAGACAAGTTCTGGGAATCGAACCTGGGCGTTCTACATTTGAGGCAGACGTTCTCCCAACTAGCATATGTATATAGGAAAAGTAATGTTTCTATGAAAGCCTTTCCCCGTGGTTTGAACCTACAATTTATTAGAGAATCAATTTGAAACCTTCGTGTTTGTAGTTGGTACCGCAGCCGCTATTAATATCAATAAGAGCACATGGAAATATTAAAAAAGACTAATGGTCGTATTCCAGAACTCTACTCAATGCTCAAGTCAGGACTTGAGTATTGCAGTGAGCACTGAAAATCATACACAAGTCCTTGCCATTAAGTCGTATTTCCAGTGCTTGTGTTTCCAGTGCAATCCTGACTTGAGCATTGAGTAGAGTTCTAGAATACGACCCTAAGTCTTTTGTACAATGTTGTGCCTTTTATAAATGTAACTGTTAATGCCATATTCATAGTGAACTATACATTTCTATGTAACCTGATAATTATAATAATGTCTCGGTTTATTCCTGTACTAAGAAAGTAACATTGTTGCAGTATACTTGGAATTATCACTGATACTAAATAACAAAATAATCTCAGTAGCTACGTCATAGAAATTCTCATTCAGATTATGTTGAAATTTCCATTAGGTAAATACAATATCGGATTTTGAAATAGAGATAGTACAGTGGAATTTACTACTATACTACTGCGTTGTTAGTTTTTGACGAAATAAAAACAGTGTTGTTTTAAAGGATCCACTTCACAGATTGACTCGTAGATTATCCAGATAAATCAGGTGAATCGTTTAAATTTATAGGTAAAATTTAAAAAAAAAAAACAACAACAATTTGATTAGGTACATAAAAATGATAGAAATATGTAGAGAACAATGCAAAAGAAAACAAAAAAGCAAAACAGTTTAAAAACCTTTTTTGTCAAAGGATACTAGAATTAATATTATTTGATTAATTAGTCAAAGTGTACGATCAAATTCAAAAATCTCATTCAAAGTATAAAAATTTAATTAGTATAATTTCTTTTTTATTGTTACATTTTTTGAAGCGCATAATACTGTGCAAGACCGCGGCTACTACGCATAGGCCTTTCCACACTCGCGCTCGATTCACCGCGCTAAATCACGGCGCGTATCGCGGTGCAGGTCGCGGCAAAAACTGCTATAGTTCCACACTCCTAGAGGTTAGCGCTTGGTTTGCGTGCTTGACGAAGATGGACGTCGCATCCGTTTTGAATTGATTTATAAAATCTTTCATTTTCATATTCCATAATTCGGTGATATTCCAAATATGTCAGTTCTAGTTCATTTGTCCAATCCACGGCCGTTAAGCACCGTTCAAATTGTCAACAATAAAAATACAACACAACCGTACGCAGCTCCTACTTATCGGTAACTGAGCAGCACGCGAATGTGGAGCCTTGTCGCGTTCACGCCAAGATCGCGCTTCGCGAACCCTTTGTTGCGGGACAAAATACCGATAACAATCGGGAACGAGACGCGAACGCGGCGCGAAGAACATGCGAATCTGATCTACACTCATGCTTTACGGGTAAAATATCAATGTGTATCACGAGAATACTGTGATTAATACTTAAATTTTTCAAGGTATGTTTTGCAACCTGTAAGTACCACTAAAATATTTTGACAAACCTACGTCCCGAGGGACGACAGGTGAGACTTGCACTACTTGTCTTTTTTGGCAATTGTTCAAAAATACTTTTATCATTACTGACTAGTCAGCTCACGAGTATGGTTCTATGGAACTTAAGAACTCGGGTAGAGATATCCAATTCGCGGAAATGATTTTATATTAGGACCTTAATTATAGTTTACTTCACACTCGAAAAGCCAAACAGAGTTGTCGGAGTATTGCAAATCTACTTAACAATTTTTTTTATAACATCAAGTCACAAGACGAGCAAGTCGTGCGCCTGATGGTAATGTGATGCCTGTCCATAACAGTTGCAGTGCCACTCAGAGCTTTAAATTGCGAAGATCTGAGGGGCACTGCCACTGCGCCCGTGACACCGAGACATAAGTTGATAAGTCCCATGTGCCTGTACTTTCACCAGCACCCTTAACCCTTCAAAACCGGAACGCAGTAATGCTGACATTACTGCTTGGCGGCAGAAATTATCACATAATAGGTGCGGATAAGCTAATACAATTTATAATAATAAAACTAAGGAAGCCATCGGCTCACAGCAATTTCAATCAGCTGATTGTTTTATGATTGTACCTTACCATACACAATGGAACACTCCTTTAGGGAACAATTTTAGATCAGACAGATAACAGTTTCTGTATCATTCGTAGAGTAGTCCCATAAAATTTAGAAATGTTTTTTTTAACACCGCGCACAAAATAAAAAATCCTTTTTTAGTCAGTTCCATGTCCAATATTATGATGGTGTTAGTAGATGTGGTGCACAACAAAGAGTTGAAATGATTAGCAAAAGAGTTACTATGTAAAGAAATCTTGATTTGAGCTAATTACGTTTCTTATAAGTTCACTAATGTTGACTTCTGAAAAGGTATTTGTTCTGCAAAAATGCATTGTGAAGTTATTGTGATAAAGTCGAAATTCAAAATATCAACTTTTTTATTATTTTGACTTTGTGTTAATATCAACGCATAAGAAAATGAACCTTAAGTAAAATACGTCATAGTCCACAGTTATGTTAATTCTCAATGAAATCGGCGGATCTTACACGGTGCTTTGCGATTTTATTGTGTATGAGTTTGTATTAATCTGCACGTTGTATGAGTTTGTTTGAAAATAATCGCGTGAGGCGACGCGGCAACTCCGCAAGGTACAACACACAGCATACAGTAATAGCTGTTTTTACTGCAGGACCTATATTACACTCTGCCTTAGGGCGCGTTCTCATTTTACAGATAATCGCTTCCAACGATTCTGTCGTGCAAACGACAAGGCGGCTGCCGTGAACCCATAAATTGTCGTCACGATCTAGTGGGAACAGTTAGACACGACAGTCGTTCAACGATAAAATAAACGTCCACGACACAGTCACGGCAGATAGTCGTGATATGGGAACAGGCTAGACGCGACAGTCATCCAACGATAAATAAAACGTTACGACATAATGAGAAGGCGCTCTTACGCTTGTGTGGCGCGTCACGCTGCCGCTAATGCGGCTTCATGTAGAATCTCACTTACGCATCTAATTAAAAACTCTGTTATTATTATTACTCAGCAATAAAATTAGCATGAAGAATAATGAATATATCGTACATGACACCAAATAATAACACAAAAATGGATGAGTTAGAAAAAACGCGATTTGAAAGTTTAAAAATGATATTATTGTGTCGCCATCGCTGAGGTCCCGGGTTCGATCCCCGGCCGGGTCAATATATTGACAATATATTGAAAATTAGTTTCTATAGAAACTAATTTTTCTATGTTGTCTCGGTGTTTGTGGTACCGATTTCCTTAAGTGCTTTAGGTACATACTTCGGTATCAGAGCTACGTATATGATGTTGTCTAATATTTATTTATTTATATTTAAAATATCACCCAATGGATCATATTGCGAATAATAACATTATTTTTATTCCTAACACTCATAAACGAGACTATAAATTTATTGATACCATTCAGTGGTTTTTGAACTTTCAAATCGTTTTTTCTCTAAACTCCACCATTTTTGAGTTATATCAGGATCTGGTGTCATGTGTGATGTATCAAATTTAATTGCAATACCTCAAGAATCGTAGATAATAACGCACACACTATAATAACGCACACACTTAACATAGCCCCGCACTAGGGAAACCCTGTGTCTCGGGTGCCATGGACACAAACATTGAAAACCACAAATTACACCCAAAACCACGAGAGAAATAAATGTAAGCCATGCAAATATTTCTCCTGGCCCGGGAATCCAACCTGGGACCTCTGTGTGGCAGTCCGGCATGGTAACCATTGGGCCACCGAAGCAGTTTTAGAGATATGCTTATTTTAGTCCTTTTAATACATTAAAACATTCCTATGTAGATTATTCTACGTATGATGTAACGAAACGTGTTCATATTACCTACAGAAAAAAGAAAAATTTACCCATAAAAGTTAAGACAAAATTTCTTACACTTATGATGTTACCGAACTCTTGCTGTGAGAAGTACGTCCTAGGCCTAGATAGAAATTATGCCCATTGAAAACTAAATTATTATCTACCAATAGACGGAATGTATAACGCTACGATTATGTTATGTGTGGATGTCGAACGTGTGTGTATATGGAATTTTGATGAAAATACCTTGGAGCCACATAAGCAGCTTATCTGAAATTAAATTATGTTGTTCTTAGGTGGGCATATTGCTCAGGGAGCTATGCAAGTTACACGGCGTGCCGGAGCCGCCTGACTTGGACTCGCTTTCTATACCGATGCATCCTGCTCCACAGTTTAGGTACGTACCTATAACGTTATGAAAGTTGATTTTTTATTGACTTCAACAACAAGGAGGAGTATTAATTAAATTTTTATTGAATTGATATTCATTTATTTTTTGTGAAATTACTCCACTAGTTTGTTATAATTATTAATACAAATCCAACCGGATCGAAGGAATTTTTTCTGAGTGTTTTTTCTGAGTGTTCGGTCTTTGTATTAATAATTATAACAAGGAGGAGGTTCTTAATTCGACAGTATTTTTTTTTAATAAACAAGTTACAATTATTACACAGTAAACTTACAGAGTGCAATTACAACTATCACAGTCTGGAGTGGACGATGTTAAAATAGTAATCTGTATATTATGTAATAATCTCAATGCAAAATACTAAGAAAACCGACCTCAAAAGTCATTCATCCCCTAGTTTGCCACTCTTACAGGTAGAATATTTTTTTCAAATAGAAATGGGACCATTTTTGAGGTACCCTCTTTCCAACAAAAAAAGAATCGTCAAAATTTGTTCACAAATTAGTTTATAGTTAGTGTATAGAGTTATCGCGTAACATCATACAAAAAAAGAACGTTCAGTTGAATTAAGAACCTCCTCCTTTTTTTAAAGTTAGAAAATAAAGGTTTTGTACAAATAGGACATGAAACTATTTTTCCGTATTTAAATCGCGTATATTTGTTTTTTTCAAACAAACCTCAAAAAAACAAATATATGCGATTTAAATCCGGAAAAATAGTTTCATTTCCTATGTGTAACAATTTTGTACAAATGTTACCGTTTCTTCTAGAAGGTAATTGGTATGGTTGTCTCGCATTTTATTATTCTTTTTCATACACAAAATTGTAAATTGAGCTCCATTGTCTTATATGTATGTATTTGCGTAAATGAAACCATTATGTCACTATAGTTGTAAAGGTCATTGCTCTCTGTACCGCCTTTTTAGTGGATCCATCTCAAGCCATACGTATATTGCAATATGTTCTTTGTGAAAAGAAAGGTCCTCTTTACAATCCCCACTTGCATTTACGATCAAAGTGCCTTTTGCACAATTATGGTTTATCGTGAAGTACCATTGATCTCGTCCTACCGCGTCTATACAATATGTTTGGAGATATTTTATCGATCTTTGTTATGCTACTCTCTTCTTTGTTTTTTACGCAAAAAAGTACGCGATAGACCTCCATTCCACCTAATGGATGACTCCTTTGATAGAAGTTCCAAAAGTTGTATTGTCTGATTATCGTACTTATAAGACATTTCCTTATACAAATCCTAATTAAAAAATGAACGTTTCATATGTAAATTAGTCGTCAAATTATCGTATTTTAATATCTAGAATTATGGGGAACAATCTAGTCACGTTTTTCTAAGTCGGTAGAGACACGAAGTCGGAACTTTCTTGAATAGACTGGAGTTAAAGTTTGAAACGTTATCAGTTCTTACAAGGTCGTTACCTGCTTTCAATTTATAAAAGATACCTCTGAAAGTACAACCTATTAAATAAAAAGAAAATTTTTAGAAGCTCTTAACAATGAGGAAACTAAATTACAGTCCAATGGAGAATTTCCGCCTATTGAAATCCTTTTAAAAAAACACTTGTAAATATAGTATGGAGTTGGACCATAAAAAGTCTAGCAAACATCAAATTATTCTTTTTATATCGTAAACCATTGGCGTTTTATACTTTATCAGCGTGTTATCTTTATGTACGTAACTATTTACGCAAACCATTGTGTATGGTTTCTTTGTTTACAAGCCACCCTTTATATTCTCTCAGAATAACTAATACGGCCATTATTCTATGATTTTTGACATTTTATGTTAATAATTACGTGCTACACAATTACGCCTATGACCTGGAACGTAGTCGTCTAACTCAAAAGCCAGTCCGACGTTCTGAGTGAAATTTAAAAATCGTGTACATTTCGAAACCTATTTGCTGTTTCTATGTTTGAATTTTATGGTTATCAAATTTGAAGTTCAGTTATGAATACAACACTGCACTAAAACTATAAGACTAACGAATTTTCGTATTAACGGATAAACTGAATTAGTTTATTATTTTAATAGGATCTGGGAATCTCACATGAAACCTTTTACAATATAAATACTGAGTTTTATGGGTATAACAAGCCAGAGTATATCTGCTTATCTGATGTGTGTATAACATTGTTTAATGACAATGGTACAATTTTAACTCTTGTTAATATTAGAACAATGACTAGTCATTACTACAGGTAATTAGTTAATGACACTTCATAATTTTGATGAGAGGTAGACAAGCTATTGACAATAGAATTTGTGTCGAGCAAAAAGTTGGATCATTAATTTTTATTTCAAATTTGCATCCGAGAAACAAATTATACAACCCTGCATGTTTCCATGGGTTAAAAAGAATGGCGAGTACGTACTACTCAAAACGGCGCGTCACTGCACGTGTACGTCAATACGTATTATACCTTGACGTAGAATGTTCCGACTAACAGTATGCCTCAAAGAATATCGCATAAAAAATGACTGCCGTGCAGTATGACACCGCGATGCTGGTGCTGTTCACGATAAGGGATAAATTGAAGTTATAGAGTTATAAGTTATAAAGCAACGTTTCTTTTAGTAAACTCAAGACGTATATTTGTATTTTATGATATCAAGTTACGGGATGAATCTTGCGCCTGGTGCCAGTTGCAGTGCTGCTCACAGCTTTAAATAGCGAATCTGAGTTATACAGTTGACAAGTCCCATGTGCATGTAGTTTTACCACCGCCCCAAAACCGGAACCCAGATCAGACTACTCCTTGGCGACGGAAATCGGTATGGTTGCAGTAATTCCTCGGACGAACTCCTTAACAAGGATCTTTACTTCTACTGAAATTTGTTCAAGTATACTTGGTAATAAAAAGGATTTAGCAAATGCGTGATCTCTTGACATGCAAAGAACATTGAAATCATTAGGCACATTATCTAGCATACCAGAATGAACCCATATTTCATTAACTAGTATTTTGTTATTTTGATTTCTCTACGCTGCACTGTGTTTTTTTACACCTGAAATCGGACATGTCCCTGTTAACAAAAGAATCAGAGAAAACGTTACATTCCGAATGCATGAGTAAAATTCCCGCGAGTTTCACTACAATAGTTTTGGAGAAACCCTCGACCAATGTTTATGTCCCGTATTTGGTATTTTTTGAAAATTCTAGTGACCGAATTAGTGACCAAAAAATTCTAGTGTGAAGGTAGTACTTGATTTTTTTTGTGGAATTAGTCTTTATGTGGGGCTACGTTTTAAAGCAAGTTGTAAATCCAACTAACCTATAAAAAAGCAAAATAAAAAGTTAGAAATGACTAAACGGCGATTTACTCGCAGCCCATATGTGCTAGCGCGGCCAAAAACCGTTTATAATATGCCTACAAGTAAGGTCTTTCAAAAAACAATCTAACGAATTACTTAGCTGCAACGATTTGGTAATTAGAATTTTATTTTCAAAAAATACCAAATGCGAGATATAAACTTTGTTCAAGGTTTTCTCCAAAAGTATTGTAGTGAGACTCACGGGAGTTTTACTATATATGTATTCGGGTTGTAACGTTTTCTCTGATTGTTTTGTAAACAGGGACTTGCCCGGTTTTAGGGGTAAAAAAACGGTGTGCGCTGCTTAGTCAAAATAACATTAGTTCACTGAAAACTAATGGGTGTTATCTTTCAGTTTAACGTTGCCATAGAAATACACTACAAACTTTTAGACCTTTTACTTATGTGGAGTTATATAACCTATACAAACAAAAGAATTGAAATCCTGTTCAAAAATGTTCTCACATATAATTAACTTATAAGTAAAAATTGGTATTAAACATCTAAAACTTTTGTTTTTGCATGTTAAACATTTTAATAAGAGCTTTTTTTCGAATTCGCAGACTTCCAAGTGTGACGTCAAACGGCGCCGAATCGGGCACCGAGGAGGACGAGGAGATGGCGGCTGAGGATGACGACTCAGAGGGGGAGGATGACTTGCCCATGGAGATGGTCGAAGATGCTGGGCGCAGCAACAAGGTATTTATCTTTTTTTATAAATTACGGTTTTGCTTACTATTCTGCGTTTACGTTGTTTAAAATCCGAATC
>NW_020654289.1:16478920-16557369 GCF_003589595.1 Hyposmocoma kahamanoa
GTATTGCAATTAAATTTGATACATCGCACGTGACACCAACAGGATCTCCTGTTACAACTCAAAAATGGTGGAGTTGAGAGAAAACACGATTTGAAAGTTCAAAAATCACTGAATGGTATCAATACATTTATAGTCTCGTTTATAAGTATGTATGTATGAAAAATAATGTCATTATTCGCAAAATGATCCATTCGGTAATTTTAAATTTTGAAATAACGCACACACTCAAAATAGCCCCATGTCGAGTGTGTGCGTTATTTAAAAATTTAAATTTAATTTTAATTTAGTCCGCATACACTATGAAAAGACGAGATGACTCTAGATTCCAGATTTTAGATTCTAGATTCCACACAAATTAGTTTCATAGTGTATTCCATAGCATGTAAGTTTATTTGAAAAGAGCAATACCTACAGTTTCCTGCTCGTTTTTTTTTCAGTCAGCACAGTGAACGAGCGTAGAAAATGACATTTTCTACGCTCGTTCACTGTGCTGTTAAGTGTTGTAATAAGTGATACTTTGACTTTGCTATTTTGGAAATTTATTGACATTTCCAAAATAGCATGTATTGACATGTTTAATTTATGACTTTTCAACCGACTTCAAAAAAAGGAGATTTTTTTTGACGGTAGGTGCGTTACACGATAATTCATTTGTGAACCGATTTTCATGATTCTTTTTTTTGTTGGAAATAGGATACCTCGCTAGTAGTCCCATTTAAATTTGCAGAAAATATTAGACAATATTTTGCACCTCTAAGGTTGGTAAACTTGGGGATGAATCCGGTTTCGTGCAATTTCCGGTAACCGATTTCAATAAAACTTGGCAATTATGATGTTATTCCACGAACTTTTGAGGTCCGTTTTTTTAGTACTCTGTAGGTACTAATTATTATGGTAATAATAAATCATCAATCAATCGTTGTGGAAAGGAAATACAAGTTAACAAGTTAGTCTTGACTCGAGAAAGATTGTTTTTATTTTTATTGCAATTGATTTCGAGAGTACTAATGTATTAGTAAACAAATTCCAGGATGACATGGAAACAGAGCATTTAGCGACGTTAGAGAGACTGCGGCAAAATCAGCGGCAAGACTACCTATCGGGTAGCGTCTCCGGCAGCCTGCAGGCCACTGATCGACTGATGAAGGAGCTCAGGGACATATATCGTTCTCACTCCTTCAAGAATAATATGTACTCTATTGGTGAGTAAAACTAGTGTCATAGTCTTAGCCACGGGCCAATAACTCAAGTGGAATGTTAATCTCCATACTACAGTCCGCAACTCTGAAAAAGGTCAAACCGTCTTATGCCTAGATGGCGCTGATCAATAGCCTGGAATTAGTTTATATTTTGTGAATGACCGTAAATATCAATTAATTCCTCTTCAATATAAAATATTACTAAATATTATTAAAGTATTGATATTATCTTAAATTATTTCCTGAAATTTGGCAAACATACGTGTCAATAGATGGCATCGTGTGTTACAAACTATTTTACCTATTCCTGCCGCCAAGCAGTAATGTGAGCATTACTGCGATCCGGTTTGGAAGGGTAGGGGTGCTGGTGAAGTTACAGGCACATGGGACTTGTCAACGTGTCACGGGCGCAGTGGCAGTGCCCCTAAGATCTTTACGATTTAAAGCTCTGACTGGCTCTGCAATGGTTATTTACAGGCGAGTCGCTTACCACCAGGCGCAAGACTTGTTCGTCTCGTCACTTGGTACTGTAAAAAAAGAAAATAATTTATAAATTAACATTTGCTAATATGGGTAGATGGAGCTAATCCTAAACAAAATAAAATAGCCAGCGTTGTCCACAAAAATCTGTGCAAAATACCATCTAGATGATTTAAAAAAAAAATGATTTACTACAAATTTAAAGTAGCTTTAATAAATTGCAGCTTCTCAATGTAAAACAAATTAGTTACAAAAATAGCTATTTGGTTCTCGTCGCGACATCTGGTGTACCAGTAGGTACTACATACTTTAGTCTATGTCTTAGCTTAACGGTTAGCGCCATGGCGCTATAGTGTTTATTTGCATTCTCGCCATATTCAAGAAATTAATAATAGAAATAATGCTAAATCATAATAAAAAAAAAAAAAAAAAAATTCATAAAGAAATAATGAATGTGAAAAATGGGCGAAAAAAAGCCGAAAAACAAATGAAATTTCAGCGAACTGTGGCTAGTTTAACACTATTGGTACTATCATTTACCTAACTATATCTAAAAACTGTCCTACAGTTATATCATTATTCAATAATTCCAGCTCTACTTCTTGGATGAATTTATCATTTGCAATTACATTTTTTTGCGTCTTGTAGCTTTTGTTCTTTTCAGTACCTTTAACAATTGTATGATGTTGGGGCGTTTACGGCCAATCATTTTAATTAAACCTGAGTTCCAGCTTTCTCGACAATTGTTAGTACGATAAGTAATTATTTATTGTCGCAATGTGATTGCAACTTTACATACATTTAACTTAGGGGATTCTAATGAACTGCTGAGTTCACAAAGATCCCCTGGGGGATTGGGCTAGGGGATCCTGGTGGACTCAACCGTTTTTTCGCCCTATTTAAGAGCCAGGTTCGTGTCGGTCTAAGTCTCCTCAACTCCTCACAGTTCATAACTAGCTCCTTGACCTCTTTAAAGCTGCTAACTTTGACGTTATTTATTTGTTAACTGTACGCCATTCTTGGTCTTCTTCCCCACTCAATTATAACTTTCAAATTCGTCATTAACTAACAAATATCCAAACATTTTCCCCTTATGTTCCCTATTGTCTTAAAAGATTTTTTAACTCGAACCCTGTTTAAAAAAAATATTTCCTGGTATGACCAACTAAAAAAAAACACGTCTGATCTGGGTAGCTCTCCCTGTATTGAAGGAATTAATGATATGTTTAGTACTCTCACAAGGCTTGCTTATGACTAAAATACCGAGTTTTCTTATTCTTTTGCACTATGTGAGAGTATGGTGTCAATACTGCGAGTTATTATTCTTGTATAACTAATCACTAATCATTCAACATCATCGTCATTATTATCAACCTATCTATTACATCGCATCCATGGATTAATTTCGCCCATTGTAATTTTACACATATTTACACCCAAAGTAGTTAAACCCAAAAATGCAGCTGTATCAACAAGGTTTAATTTTTAATTTCGAATTGTAATATTCGCAATTGTTTGTATTTAGTGTGAGGTAATGTAAATTTTATACGGAAATAGCGTTTCTTTCCATAGCCTTAAAGAAGTTTCATCACCAAAAAATACTATCTTTTTCATTATTCTGCATTATTTCTATCCAAGGTGGAAACGAGATTTTTTTTCTTTTAGAAGTCAATTTAAATATAACTTTTTGTATAGCGTCCCAAAAATACCCAAATGAAACAATCTATATGATATATATATATATATATATATATATATATATATATATGTGTGTAAAACTATCTTATCTATCTATATAGATATAACTATCTATCGTAAACCATTGAAAAAAACATGGTTAGACCTACCTACCTATTAGACCTATTTATTGCTTATTGTTTATTGCTTAATGCCAAGAAGACAAAATGTGTTAAATTTAGTTTAAATTTGAATTACCTAACGTAAAATCGACTAGTCCAAGCATAGAAATAAACGGACAAAAGTTAGACCTTTTTAATAAAGCAGTCTTCTTGGGAGTGACCTTAAATAATAGTAAACTTCAATGGTTTCCACGTATATCTTCCCTGGCCAGCAGATTAAGCTCCGCTGCATACGCAGTCCGCAGAATACGTGAGCTTACCGATGTTAGTACTGCTAGACTAGTTGACTTTAGTTACTTCCATAGTATAATGTCCTACGGGATTCTCATGTGGGGTAAAGCGGCAGATATTCAAACCATATTTGTATTGCAAAAACGAGCGATTCGTTCTGTGTACCGTCTAGGCTCTCGGGTTTCTCTCAGAGAAAAGTTTAAGGAGACTGGTATCATGACTGTGGCATCACAGTACATTTACTCAAATATTTTATATGCTCGTAACAATATACATAATTTCAATAAGAAAGAAGATATCCATAATATTAACCTTAGAGCTAAGTCCAAACTCATGGTACCACGATTTCGTTTAACCAAGGTAAACAACTCTTTTATGGGGAACTGTATACGTTTTTACAATAAGATTCCGGAGCATATATTAAGTTTATCATTTCCTAAGTTTAAAAACTACATTAAAAATATTTTGATCGAAAAATTATATTACAAAATTGAAGACTACGTGTTAGATAAAGATGTATGGAAAGACGACACGACTCCAGAATACACACAAATTTGATTCAAAGGGTATTCCGTGGCATTTAAGTTTATTTGAAAAGAGCAATCCCTAGAGTTTCTTGCTCGTTCTTCTCAGGGAGGTCAGCGTAGTGAACGAGCAGTAGCTTAAATGTGACGTTTTCAAGTGTAAATTTATTTTACCTATGGAATAAATAATCTTTGACTTTACCGCCTCTCAAGCAGAGGACGTGGGTTAGAATCCAGGCTCATAACTCTGACTTTCTCGGAATTGTGAGAGGAATCTGTGTGAAATTTAATGTGAAACATACCATTGGTTCTTCGGCGAAGGAAAACATCGTGATGAAATCTGCACGTCGATGAAGGTTCACCACCCTCGGAAAACGTGTGAAGTCTCCAACCCGCATTTGGGCCAGTGTGGAGGACTATGGCCTATACTCCTGAGAGGAGACCCGTGCCAAGCAGTGGGACGTATACATGGGTTGATGATGAAACCATTGACGCTATCCTAGTCCTGTTAATTCAACAAAAAATCATCAACATCGAATAGCTACCGTCAATGGTTTTTTGGCTGATTCTTTAATTTCAACGCGAGTAAAACATAATTTCCTTCCCGTAAATCGTTATCTTGTGTATATAAAAACGGATTTTTGACGTTAATTTAAATTTTCTATCAATTTCCAGAGTTAGTAAACGACTCGCTGTACGAGTGGAACATCAGACTGCGCTCAGTGGACCCAGACAGTCCGCTGCACAATGATCTTCTGCTATTGAAAGAAAAAGAGGGCAAGGACTCTATCCTGCTCAACATTATGTTCAAGGAGACTTATCCTTTTGAGCCGCCTTTTGTCCGCGTTGTTTATCCTATTATATCAGGTGAGAACTACGTCTGGTTCAATATTGCAAAACAAGTTTTGTGTAACATTGGATACCGCCTATTAAAATTACGACGCTTATAGAAGCGCTGTAGTGTGGCGTGTTTGTGACGCAGCAGCCGTGCGTCTGTTGCGTTTTTGTAAATTTTAGGTCCCTATTGTGACTGTAAAAGTGAAATACGCGTCTCACGACAACGGCGTTGCAACTGCGCTTCTAAATATTGTATGAAAATATTGCATAAAGCTTTTGCTGACCTGTTTTAAGCCTATTCCACTAGTTTGATGGAACCTTTACCCAGAATTATTATCGGTCATTCTCGGACTAGTGTTCACTACTTAATTTCCGTAGGCAATTTTTATTATTTAAGTACGATTTTTTTTCCTGCAATATTATTTAATTGGTATTGTATCGTGAAATATTATTTAACAATTACACGAAAATATACTAGAACATTTAAATAGTAAAACATTCCACGGAAATTTAGTAGTGAACACTAATCAGAGAAAGGCCGTAATAATGTTTTGAATAAGACTTCATATTTTTAATTTATTAAATTGCTAAATTGCTTAGTTTAGGAACTCGATGATCGAATTTCAAACCTTTTCATCGCGATTATTTGCAATTTGCACACAAAAGTAAATTATATATACATTAATTATATATATATATACGATTAAAATAAACCCTATGTAAACCATTGATGAATATTTTTCCAGGAGGCTACGTACTAGTAGGCGGAGCAATCTGCATGGAACTCCTAACGAAACAGGGCTGGTCGTCCGCGTACACCGTGGAGGCAGTCATAATGCAGATCGCCGCGACCCTCGTCAAGGGCAAGGCGCGTATCCAGTTCGGGGCCACGAAAGTCGTCTCGCAGTCGCAGTACAGCCTGGCGCGCGCGCAGCAGAGTTTCAAGTGCCTCGTGCAGATACACGAGAAGAACGGTCTGTATTTTCATTTTTGTTCTTTCGCCTTAAGATTACAATTCCAAACTCATACCGACGAATCACAAGTAATGCCATACTTACCATTGATACCATAGATCACAGGATTCCCCAAGGAATCAAAAACGTTGGCCGACTGAGCCAGGTATTTACAGACCGATCATCTATCTATTATATCATTTGTGGCGCTAGCAAGTATGCAATGTTAGCGACCCTGAGAATTTGCAAAACATGCTCGAACATGTTCACTTTTATTATGAAAGAAAACGCAGTTACAACCAAAATTCAAGACAAATTACTCCGCGAAATCTGTATGAAAATTCATTTTTTACCCCTAGGTTAAACATTTAATATTTGTCCATTGTATACAACATATGCCATACCGACAAGTCATCCACTAGTTTTTTAACGCAGGGCGCGTTTTTTAAAATTGTGTTTAAAAGTATTGGTTTTAAAAAATATTCTCTCGTTTTAGTTTTTTGTGGACAAATTTGTCGTTTTCTTTCATTTATTGAAAAAAACCTTTATAAATAAACCTCGATGAAACCAAGTAAAATAACTCATCCAGAAATTGCTTACTTATGATCGGTTTTTGGCGTTTGCTTTGGTTCCTTTTATTGCCATGTTAAATATCGGTTATATAATCAGTGTTATATAATCAGTCCGGTGCGATGCACGCTCAGATTCGGACGTGCTCACACAGTAAGAATTATATTAATTCGCGATCCGCGCGGTAATGACCGCTGCGCGTAATTGACTATGGGTTCCCAACAACTCATAGCCAATGAACTGCTGGCGTTCATACAACACGCCATCGACACTATGGACGAAGTCAGCATCATGCAGATCTGCAAATCAAACTTTAAAGAAGATGAGATTTGCAGTGGCAAGGCGCTGCTTTTCCGTGTGCTTGGCAAGGCCGAGCAGATGCCATCTCGCCGGAGGGATGGAGGAACGAAGAGTATCCAGGACATTATAACGATGTTAAAGGAAACCGACCCAGACGACGTGCCTGCTTTCGTGGCAAAGGAGCTGCACAAGCTGCCCCCTGTCACGTTCGACCATGTCGATGTCACTAGGCTGCTTAAGGACATCACATCCCTGAAAGCAAGTCTGGCCGAAGTTCAATGTAAATTGGAGGCTTCGGATAACACCATCTGTGAGTTACGTGCCCAAGTTGTATTACTGAGTAGTGCAACTTCGGTAAGTAGGTCACCCGAGGCCTGTAACGTGAATACTCGTCGCGGGGCACATAATGCATCTATCGGCAGTTTTGAGTCGGCCCATACGGATGCGTCACCGACCGCTGTCGCTGAGCGCGTTTCCCCGCGCCCCGCCCCTCGATTGTCCGCTCCGGCGGAGACGTCACGCGTAAACACGTTGACCCCTCCACGTGATTACGCCGCTGTCGCAGCTGTTAACCGACCCGTTGCTCCACAACCACAAGCCAGGCAGCTATCAACGAAGGGGATGAAAAAACCTCGTGTACCTGTCTCTGAAGTTGCAAAACCACAGAGGCAGACGGACCGGTGCGACGATGACGGCTTCACAAAGGTGGAGAAGAAGAAGAGGAAGCCCACCAGCCGTAACCTGTGCGGCACTGCACCGACAGGGTCCAACTTTTTGCTGCGTCCGGCAATCCCGACAACGCTGCTGTACCTGTCACGCCTGCATTACTCCACGAAGTCTGAGGAGATAGTGGAGTACATCAGGTTGAAATCCAAATACACCCTGAGGGTCGAGCGGTTGGAGTCCCGCCACTACGTGAACTTTAATTCGTTTGTGGTGAGAGTGCCGACCGAACATCTGTCGACCTTCATGAAGGAGGAGTTCTGGCCGAAGGGTGTCCTATACCGGCGATTCCGTGGCCGGTTGCCTGACACCAGATGGCGCCACACGTCGCCGACAACCTAAATACGTGTTAAATTAGTAATTAGTGTTATTTTATATTGTTATGTATGTTAGTCTGTAATGTATGTATCTATGGGTCTCAGTAACCTGAATATAAATAAATAAATAAAAATAAAAATAAATATATCACACCCAAGCTGACGAAATCGAAAAATAGTACTTTATGGAAATAGACAAAATAAGTAAAAAACGAATGTATCGTTTGCTTATGTTAAATAGATTTTTTTTATAGGGTTGGTTAGTTTTTAATAGGCTTGGCACCAACCCTATTATATTCTATTTTTCAAAATTGTATGGCTCCACTATAGGAAATGACGATTTTTTCCAACGTCACGATCGGAAAAAACACTTTAATTCTATTGTGATATTATTTTTCCAATTGCCTTATTTTATGTTTTCGCGGTTAGTTCTAAGGATGCGTGCAATGTGATCATCGACAGGTACTTACAATAACGTTAAAATCTATTTTAATAATTTGACAGCACTGATGTAACGCCATAACGTCCAACCAAGGACCACTACTTCATAATAAAGTAGATGACAAAAAAGAGATACCTGATCGGCAGCACAGAAGTTCGACGATCTTTTTTAATCGCTTTACTTTCTCAAACTCGTATCTTATAAAGAGTGATTGTTCAGGAGATGGCAAAACTTTCTATTTATTTTAAATATCTTGTCAAGGGAGTTAATTTGGATACATTACTTTAAGAATAGCCAGAATAAAAGCCAGTGTGTGAATATGAAGGAAATATGATGTGAAATCAGTCAGCAAAATTTGTATATACAATCCATTTTTTGCATTTCAGTAACTTTGTGCTTTAAGATACGAGTTTGAGAAAGTGAGGCCATATTGTATAATCCAATGAAATTGGTCCTGCAAAACCAAATCCAGGAAGTTTGCATTTTTGTAGTCTGTTTCTGATGTAGCTTTTAAAATATAATTTGTCAAGTGTCACCCATGATTTTCATACAGAACGCACGAGAACAATTGTCTCCCATATCTCTTAACATGGTCTATTTTTACAGGTAAGTTTTGTATATTAATCAACAGCTGTTGTATGTTTTTTTACAAATAAAAAAAACCGAACCTGCGCATGGAGTTGAACAGGTTTGGTTGCTAATGAGGAGTGTACAAGATCAATGTACTTATAGCATGGAGTATATAACCAGAAATACAGACGAAATGTCATTTAATATGTTTGAAAACTATTCTGCCAAATCATTACTGTGACAACTGCGCTCCGATTGGCCAGCTCTGCACTTCTATCAACCAGTTTAACTTGAACTTTGCTATAATGGACGAAAATTGCTAAATTACATATTTAATATTTAATTACCTATGAAATGTGATTCCGTTTGTTTTGTAATTAGATGTTTTGCTGTTTTCCCTACACCACCGAATGGAACAGCCCCCATTCTTAGAGATATTATCTTTAATACAATCATTGACCTACCAACAAATGGACGTCGGATCTAATACAAAAATCACGAAAAAAATGTCCGTAGTTAACCTATACAAACGTAGTGACATGTTACGAAATATAAAAAAACTAAAACATTTAATTTAAACTGTAACGCTATTGCAGTACTGCCTAATTTTGCTTGCAACAATTTACGGGCCCAAAAACACCACATTCAGTTTCTACTGAAAATTTAAGAAAATGCACCATATTTAGTGAACACGTGACTAACCTTTATCGTAAATATTAATTAATTTTTATATATATTATTATGTCGAATTTAGTACAAATTCACTTAAAGAAATAGTAAAGAGTTGGGCAGATACATACATACACATATTACTACAAATGTGAAAATAAGCGTGTACTATAAGAAATGTACCGATATTCCAACTAAACGTATAATCAAATAATCGTAATTTCGAAAACCGATTTATAATAAAACCGTTACGCTTTCGAGTAATTTTGATGCTTTTCACAAAGATAAAATTAGTTTTTGTTTTGTAATTTTCTTAAAAAAGTACAACATTAACATTATGAAAATTCGAGCTAATGTTATTTCGGGCAAATGTATTTTCTGACTTCTGATAGGTAATCCCAAGCCGTAAAACGGTACAACAATATTTTGTTAGTTACTGCTAACGTGTAATAAAAAATCATTTTAAAAATAAGATTAAAATCAAAGCGACTCTATAGTTTCTTTGTTCTCAATATTTCAATCGCTTGTGGTTCGAACAATTGAAAATGACCAAGAAGTTTATGTAAGCTTCTACTTAATGAGTCGTACGTAATGGGTCTCTTTCCATCTTTTGCGCATGAAATGTGTAGATAAAGGACAGTTAGCTATTTGATTATTTTGTGTGCTTTTGTAATTTATATTTACGATTCATTTATATATAAATTAAATTATATAAAACTGTACAAAATAACCCTTTATATATAACACAATATATTTGTTTAGTGAAAATATGATACAAAATCCTGTTTTTACACTTTACTGCAGTAAGCTTTACAAGTTATTATTATATGGTACTGCATGATTGACAATCGCGCTGTCAGTCGAACAAACGAAGATTGTTGCACGATTGACGCTCTGTATGCGATTTTAACGCACTATAGGTACGAACACTTTTTAGCGCGAACCCGACGTCCATTTATTGGTAGGTCAATGATTACAATAAATACAGAATATTTTTGGAATATCTGAGGATGTACACACAGGTCAGTTGTTGGAACTGTACTATTTCAGCGTTGTAATTTGTAATTTGTAATTTCAGCGCAAACGAGAATTGATATTTAAAAGTGATATAAGGCCCATTTGCCCGATGAGTTGCCAGGGATGGATGGCCCTTATTTTGTCTCTATTTCTGGTTATGTACTCGATGACTTATAGTTTATTTAAAAACTGAAACAAAATATAAGATGTACACGATCGTCAAAATAAGACAAAGCAACGATAAAGAAACGGCGCCAAAAACAATTACATTTAAAGTTAAAATTTCAATACAACTGAACAGATATTGAAATACAAAAAAAATGATAATGATTACTATAGTTTTCTACAAGGTTTTCACGCTTCTGCTATCGCAACTTAAATGCTGAAGACACCTACTGAACGTGATACGGCTAATATAGGAATATTTCGAAATATTAAATTAGCTCGTGACAAGGGTACGTAATAGTGACAAAAGTTGGAAGAGGACTTTATTCATTGAGAGGAGAGTCAATTTCTACAAACATTTAAAATTTAAATAGTTATGGTCTATTTACCAAAACAGAGTACAATGATGTGCTCAATTAAAACCAGTAGCATATTGTCATTTTTATACGTTCGCTTTGTGACAAATTTAATCCTGTTGGTCGCTTAAACACCTTTTAATTTTGGTGACTATTTATGCTTATTATTGTAACATTTAGACAAACGTAACGTAACTAATAAATCTTTAGTATAAAGTCTGACGGCTCGATGGCAAATATTATCTTTAAAATATTGATCCATATAAGACCATTAGCCATCTAATTACTACCGTATGGAGGAGGAAACACATTACATTTTTACAGAATTGTTCCTGTTTAAATTATAACCGTTTTAATTATTCACTAAACGATTATAACTAGTTACAATTTTCTTATCGCGGTATGACTTTATTGTTTTTCCGGGTCGACATAAAAATACGTGTAACTAGAGATAATAACGTTTTCTGTCATCTAATTGAACTTTTATGCGTTACAGGTTGGTTCACGCCTCCAAAGGAGGACGGCTAATGCCGGCCCTCTGCTAACATTAAGACTTAACGTGCATCAGTTATAACGCCCACAAACGTTAACTCTTAAATTGACAAGTGACTCTGCGAGTTTGCGTTAAAGAGAGTCTTAAATTCCTTTATAACGCGACGGTTTAAGTTAAGAATGACTGAAGGTGGTATCTCGAGTATTGTACGTGTACTTTAATCGATATTGTTAAGTGCTATTACTGTTCTGAAGTGCGACGGGCGTTAACGAGAGACTTTATAAGACTTATAGGAAAATGTTTAATGTGTAACGTTTTTGTAATCATTCATTTCTCATTAAAGTTATCCATATAGTAGCCCTAGACGTTACTGGAGTGTAAAGTTGGAAAATTCTTTGCATTTCTTTTTAGTTATTGAAATAAAAACCTGTGATTCTTATTTTGTTGTTTATATTCCATTAGAAACCTTCGGAATTATTTTATGTAGCAGTGTAAGAAACTTACTTATTAGGTCTGTGCCTTCGTCAGGTAGCTCTTAGAATATATCTTATTAATATGGAGAATACACTTTATTCTGCTATTAAGAGTCCCTTTGAAAAGTAATCAAAGCGCAGCGAAACGACGTCTACCCAAAGATCATGGCCCAACAAATTATAAAAAGTATACCCACGTCGTACAGAAGGCTAGATTTATTGAAAAATATGTGTACTTTACAATGGTACGTGTCGTTTTATTATGGGTACAGGGAGTAATGCAATAAAAAAAATATTTTTTTTATAAAAAATGTATGTTTGTGTATAATATTCTTGTTTTGTATTTATTGTCGATCACCCAGAGAACGATTTCAGTCTTCTTCATACTACAATTAACCGCGCAGGGATCGCGAACAAGCATGGTGATAAGATTATATTTATTTTATTAATCTCTTTTTTAACCCATAGATTTTCGTGTTTTTTTTTTTATATAAAATAATAAGTGATTCATAAGTGCAAATTTAAAACTGATGTGGTTTTTGTATGGGTCAGAATATGGGTAGGTATTTTGCAATTTCCGAATGAAATTATTCCGCGGGTCTTCAATTTAAGTAATGAAATTTTGAAACGTTTATAAAAAACTCTATCTCTAGGTCCACGGGAAAAATATTCACTTCAAAATTATACAAAACTGAAAAACTAAAAAAATATTTCAGGTGGCAAAAATATACAGAAAACAGAAGAAAAAAAAAATAATTAAAGACTGCTGCGCTTTGTTAGAGAATCGATATACCGCCTAGTTTATTGAAGAGCGGTGCTTCATTTGATCACAAGTCAACTAATTGATGAGGCACTAATGTAAATAGGTTCGTCTAATATTAAAAGTGTATACTTTATATACTTTAAGTACCCAAACGCTTCTATTGCGTATGTACATATACAACCCTAATTGTGTTTAATGTTCTTTTTTAAAAAAAAAAGTAAATATATTTTCCGTATTTGATATATGGTAAACTATATTTGTTTTTAAGAGTCGATACTAGCTCAGTTCAAATTCAAATGTTTCTCGTACGGTTCATTTTGCTGAGGTCGAGCGGCTTGGACTCTGGCTTTATTTCAGAATTTATTTTTTTAGAAACGAATTAAAACCATTTGAGAAATGTATATCGTGTAGTACACGTGTTCTATTTCGTCCAGTCGATATAAAAAAAAAGTAATTGGTATATGTAAACTATTTATTGAATACATCGGTTTTCTTGTAAAATTTCGAGGTAAGTTTGTTCTTTTTCTATCGTGAAAACTTTTAAGAATCGTCTTCACGCCATATTGTAATCAGTGTATATCCTAAATTTTACTATATATTTTTTCCAAAGTGATTGATTCAACAATTTCACTTTTGCGGACTCAACCAAAGCCATTTGAAGTAGTATTGAGTGTTTCTATGTCTATTTATTTATTTACAATTGTCAATATACAAATACACAACAACAGAAGAGGTTCAAAATTAGACCCTTGAGGTAGGTACACCACACTGGATGTGTCAAATTATAACATTGACAACAATGTTTTTAATTCTACATAACGTAAGAAGCAAACAATCTTATATGTTTCTTAGTTTGCAAGCTTTTCAAAATCCACCCTCTCGAAAGCCTTGAAATCTGTGTACACGGTGTCCACTATCGTCCATATTTTTAAAAATTGGTAGTGAGAGTGGATCGACATTTAGTAAAGCCAAGTTATGAGGCTTTAATAACGGTATGAAGACAGGGATATGAATAATCGTGGTCTTGGAATTTTTCAATTCTTTTGTTTTTTATTGCAGTCAATAACAAGACACAACTTACAAAAACATAAAATTGCAATGGACGCCTTGTTATCAGTAAATTCTTCTAGGTAACCTTAACGCTTTCATGGACTGTACTTAAATACCGCACACAAAAGTGTCAGTACTTTTCTTGGCGTAGTGCTTATATTGATTCAATATAAAATATTGATTATAATTATGTAAACCATTGAATTTTGTCACTACGTTGTTGATACGTCTCTATGGAAAAGTAGTAAGCGGCAACTACCCAGAAAGCACTTGAAAATTGTACTGTAAAGCCCGTAGTTGGTTTTTTGAGATCCATATAGCGAAGCGGGGTATTATGGGTACTATCATATTCCTATATTTAATTTTACGGTAAACGCCGTAACTGTCCGTGAAAGGATTAATTATTAAAACTTTAGCTTGCTATTCTTCTTCCTGTCCTTGTCCCACTCTAGGTGGGGTCGGCACGTGTATTTTTCTTCCAGTCTCCCCTATCGGCCGACATTTCCATACACCTTTCTTATCCATATCATCTTTTGCATTATAGGCATTATAGGACTTACGCATTATAAGACGTAAGCGTCTATTATCTATCAAAGTAGATATGAGGGAGCTATGTTTTAGTAAACAATAGTATATGGTTATTGTGTCTTACCACGCAGCTGCTTAGTCAAAAGAAAAAAATCTATTGGTTGCTGAAGTAGTATTCTGCTTTGGCGGACAATGGGTCTTATGCAACAAGTCAACCCCATTTTTTATAATAATTGATATAAGCAAACTATACAAGTAACCTATCTATCTTGACCTTACTTTTAAGTGAAAACTGCGGACTTCGGAGTAAACTGCCTTATAACTTTGGACTCCTGTATGGTCAGTCTCGAAGATCATAGGCACGTGTCGGACCTATGCATAAAATAGTTAATTTTATCGTGAACTTTCCGGTCGAACATTTATCTATGTTTACGGTACATACTTGGTCACGCATATTCCACCGTTATAAAGTTTATCACTGACAACGAGCATTGTTTCACCAAATGGACTATTACACACTGAATTCTGAGTCGAATTATGTGTCGACCCTATAATATTTTTTTCTGTAGTCATTACAATGTCTTTTAAAACAACACTGTACTCTAGTTTAAGCAAAAAATAACATCAATATTATCTTTCACATTTTTCTTTTTATGATAATATTTACCTAATATGAATGTTGTAAACAATTATAAGTAATTGAATGTCAGAATGTCAAAACCATGTTACATGATTATGTAATATTTCTAAGTATTATTTGTAGTCTATTATCTGTAATTGTGCCATATTAAAGAAATAAAATAAATAAACATCATACATTTATTTATTTTATTTGGTCGGTTATCGCATCGCATGTTCGTATGATAAAATATTGCTAATAATTGTCAAACTTTACTAATGTTAATTTCGAATTGAAAAATTTCTCTCAAGAAGATAAGATAAATGAAATAGTACACTGAAAATAAAGTAACACACAAATTTCTTATCCGGTTGCGCACTCAAGGTCAACTGCAAAATATCCTTAAAAACACTAATTCATACGGCTTAGTTGACCTACGACACTTATATTAAATTTTTTATCTTTTATGGCCACTCACACAATACCCATGAATATCACACATGAAACTGAATACTTTCGTAACTCAAAATTGTGGGATTGAAAAAATTCCACTTGAAAATAAAAAGAAATAGATCTGTATAGATCTTATTGCGAATAATGTGATTATTTTTATATAAACGTTTTTGGTATCATAAACTTGACAAGTCCCATGTGTCTGCAATATGAGCAATACAGCATCCGATTTGGTAAGGTCACGAATTAATCACTTGCTTCCTATGTGAGAGAAGTAATTCTGTAGGTATGTCGGAAAAAGTTCGCTAGAAAACCAGTCATTAACCCCCGTAGAGAGATCGTAGTGGATAGAGTCTCTAGAGAAACTATTACACGGAGATCTGAGATGAGGGAGATATTTCTACCGCCAAGCAGTAACGCCAATATTACTGTCAGTATTTCGGCTTTGCAGGGTAAGGGTGCTAGTGAAATTACAGGCACATGGGACTTGTCAATTTATATCTCAGGGTACATGCGCAGAGGCAGTGCCCCTCAGATCTTTGCGATTTACAGCACTGAGTAGCACTGCAACTGTTATAGACAGGCGTGTAGTTTACCACCAGGCACACGACTTGTTCTTCACGTCACTTGTTATTATAAAAAAAAATCAAAATATTTCACCAGCACCTTTACGGTCTTCTTTCTCCTAATATATAATGTATACCTATTTCAAGAGCCCTGCTTCAAGGATGGGTGTGGCCCCTAATGAGGGCGCCACTCTTATTAAAAAAATCCCTTCTGTAACTGTTATTACACCTCCCTTAGAGCTAGGGTCCCTTGGAATCGGGTAGTATAATAAACGTTTTATTCATAAATTTACGTTTCAAGTAACAGATATCATAGGTACTCACTCACTTCTGAAACAAACATGAATCAGAATCTGTAAATATCGCGTTCAGTTCAATTATATTTTTCATTCAAGTATATCTTGAAGCGCTGTCATCTGTGTCATTTCTAAAAAGGTTCCATATTTTTTTTTCAGGTTCACCCATATTTAATATGGGTTAACCAAAATTACGCAACCTTTTTGAATGAAATGTTCATGCTATATAAGTATAGCTATAGTATAACTAATAATGGACAATTTATGGATTCACGCGTTACTTTGCAAAAACCCGTATTAATAAAAATTATTTGGGTACTCCGCGAACCCAGTGAAGGTTAGATCGCTTACAATCGCTACCTACGCTTGTGTTGAATTTTTTCTACCCTTTCGTCGCATAAAATTAATAATACAAACGCTACTAAAAAGCATCACGAAAAATACACTTGACACGAGTTTCGCCTCTACGAGGCATCAGGCGGTGTTGATTGTTCAACACTCGGCTCAAAATATGAGCCGCACTTTTTTATGGAGGACATTTTGCTGTTGACGGCTGATGGCTTTGACTGCACTACCACTAGGCCAAGAGCTTGAAGATTAAGAACCCGCAGGTATAGTAATTTAAGCAGCGGGCCTGAGAGCACCCAGGTGGGCACAAACCTCGATGCAACGCTACAGGACACTTACACTAGAAGAGCGTGCTACAGGGGATAATCTGAGGTATGTATACTCTGATCGACGATCGGTTAGTTACAAGAACCTAACAACGTTCAATGTCACGATATCAGTTTCACCTGCCCTATTGCTGTACAATTTCTCGCAATTCGATTTAACTGAAAAAATATGATAGTGTCCCAACAGATAACGACATATTTTAATACGATCAGTTTTTTTTACTTTAAAACAATTTATTAAAAAAGATACAATTTAAAAATAATCATATGAGATATAATACACTCCCGGACTCTTAATTCGAGCCACCTCGCATTTTCTGTATTAAATGCCCTAAATTTAAATAATGTTTGATTGATCAAAAACTATTAAGCAATTTTGAAACTAGTTTACAAAACGTCTTCCGTAAATCCTTGTTAGAAATTGGGATTTGCAATACCGGGGAAAACTTTTTCTACGACGATAACACTACAGTTGTATTCTAGCCCTTTAAGACAAAAATGCGAGGTGGCTCGAATTATGTGTCCGGAAGTATATTTGTATACATCATAAAAAGAAATTACAGCTGTCATTAATTATTATGCCAAACTAGTTGTAACTTGAAAAATAAACCAAAGTTTCTTTCACATTTTTGAAGAAAAAAACGTGAAAAAACAGCGCCCTGGTTTTTTTTTTTCTAAATTTGGTTTTTTTTTCACAAAAAGTAAAATGGAATAACTGAAGTAAAATAAGCCACTAACTTTTATTTTAAGAATATATGTTTTTTGTGGTTTTTTCGGCTTTGTTTGGTAATAGCTAATTTAGTTTTTTTAATACCGGAGACAGACCTAACCTAAACGGGAGGAAGAGGAAGGGTCGTGGGCTCAAGCCGCACCGACTAATAATAGTAGTAATTTAACAATCCCGGACAAAGTGCTTCAAATCCTACCGAATAATTTTATATAAGCGGCTTGCTAATAATTCTATGTAAATGTTGCTATATAAGCGATATGTGCGATGTGGAAAAAAATATTGATATCGCTCTTAGATAAACAAATAAATAGTGTTTTTATCAGTAATCATCAAAGTAGCGATGCGATAGCAATCGATAGAATTAAAAAAAAGGTAAAATGTTATATTCCCCTCAATTTCCCTACATAGCGTCAATCCCACAAATAGCCCAATCGAGTTGAAATTCCCCGTAATTTGAGGTATTCGCCACAAATTGACAACACTGTGAGTTTTGCCCATTTCTTTTGAGCAATTTATCTATGAAGAATAATATTAACAACAAAAGAGGAAATGTAGTAAAAAAATACAATTATCATATTGTCATATTTTTATTTTCATACTTTTACAAAAAAGACCTACTCAAGAAAAAAAAACGGTTTCTTTTCATGTTTTTTTTTTCACCTCGGATAAAAACGGTTTTTTATCAATACAATGCCAAACTGTTTGAAAATGTCCTACGAAATATGAGAAAACGAATTATAGTAGGTATATTGTGTTATTTAAATGTTATTTATTATTGTATTTAGTGCTATACCTGTCCAATGAATCTTATGTTTGTATTATATATTTTTTTTTAGGTTTCCTTATACTCAATTATAGAAAAATATAAATGAATCCAATATTAATTAAAAATTCTCATAACGAAGCGCCAACAGCGGAGTTGAAGCAACGTAAATTAGTGACAACACTAGTTAAGAGAACGCCTGCTCCATGTAGGTCATGTGAGTCTGGTTTAGTAAGGTCACGAATTAATCACTTGCTTCTGTGTGAGAGAAGTAATTCTGTATGTCGGCGAAAATTCACAAGGAAACCAGTACCTAGTTATTAATCTCCGAGAGATCGTACTGGATAGAGTCCCTAGAGAATCTTCTATCTCACGGAGATCTGAGATGAGACAGATATTTCTACCGCTAAGCAGTAACGTCAGTATTACTGTGTTCTGGTTTTGAAAGGTAAGGGTGCTAGTGAAATTACAGGCACATGGGACTTGTCAACTTATGTCTCAGAGTGATGGGCACAGTGGCAGTGCCCCTCAGATCTTTGCGATTTAAAGCTCTATAGCATATAGTAAGATTACCATTCCCTAGTAAGTCAATGATTCCCTAAGTTTAAATTACATTAAACGTATTTTAATTGAAAAGTAATTTACAAAATTGTAGACTACGTGTTAGATAAAGATGTATGGAAAAACAACATGAGTCTAGATTCCACACAAACATCATTCAGAATGTATACTATATCGTTTAAGTTTATTTGAAAAGAGCAATTCCTAGAGTTTCTTCCTCGGTTCTTCTCAGGGAAGTCTGCAAGTACGTTTTCAAGCATTGACTTACAAATAAATGGACGACCGCGACGGGTCTAATACAAAAACCACGAAAAAAATGTCCCAAGTCAACCTATTTAAACGTAGTGACATGTAAAGGAATATGGAAAAGCTAAAACGTTGAATTTAAATTGTAATGTCATCGCAGTACTGTCTAATTTTGCTTGCTTCGCTGTCAGTCGAACAAACGAAGACTAAAGCGTGAATGACGCTCTGTATACGATTTTAACGCCCTATAAGTTCGGACACTTTTTAGCGCGGACCCGACGTCCATATAATTGTAAGTCAATGTTGTCAAGTGTAAAAAAATTACCTATGGAATAAATGATTAATTGACTTTGACTCTTAGTGGCACTGCAGCTGTTATGGACAGGCATGTAGTTTACCATCAAACGCACGACTGGTTCGTCCCGTAACTTGATATTATAAAAAAAATCCGTGCCTGTTACATTGCTGCAATTTCAAGCAACTTCCTAAATAACATTAAAATCCGCTGATAAAACAAGGTTTTTTTAAAGAATGTTAATATTGTTATTTATTTATTAGTGATACCTACTACCTACATTTTATCTTAATGTAATCAATACCTGATTAACTGATATTGTTGTTTGTTGTTCGTTGTTTGAAATATACACCTACGTAATACTATTTTATATTTTCTGAATGTAGGTACAGCTATTGAACAGATAAACTTAGGTATCTTGTCGTATTCCGACTAGCGATGCGCGATTGTGAATGATTTCGATATTCGACTCGTTAGTAATTTAATTACTAATCCTGTCTTTCGAATGATAAATTAGTAAACAGCTGATTTTCGTATTCGAATGATCTGAATCATCATTCCTTACTAATTAGTATTATTAATTCATAGATTCCATAGAGCATTTCTGCTCGAGATCATCTAGCCCTCTCTAACGGTAAATACGTAATTGTGACGAGAGATATTTTGATATGGATATGGTGAATGATCTGGTGGAGTTCCGACATAATAATCTTTCTACTCGTACAACCGACCGAATCGCAGGGGCATTCGGTATCGATAATCATTCGACTCGAGTCTTGAATATGGAAAAATGCTTGGATTTGACTTCGGCGAATGATTTGCCCATGAATGTATTACTAACAGTTAAAGTCGCCCATCGCTAATTCCGACCATCATACGTCGGTTTCTCCATACGATAGTCAAACACTGTAGCCAATTGTCCAAAAATCTGAACCCCAAATATATTTGTAAATTTGATGAATTTAATACAATAACTTTATTCAAAGCCATTAACAAATAGGTACTAGATACATAGTTACATAATTTATTAGTTATTGATTGGTTGATTTCTGACTAGTCAGGCAACATCCAGACAACACAAAAGGGTCTAAAGACTACCTTCTAAGGGCGCGTTCCCATTACGTCGTAACGTTTTATTTATCGCTGGACTGTCGCGTTTAGCCTGTTCCCATATCACGAGTATGGGCCGTGGACGCTTATTTTATCGTTGAACAACTCGTGTCTAGATGTTCCCATTACATCGTGACGACAATTTATCAGTTCACGGCAGCTGCCTTGTCGTTTGCACGACAGAGTCGTTTGAAGCTGCGATTATCTGTCGTCACATTTTTATCGTGACGTTATTCATCGTCGGGGGACTGTCGTAACGTTAAAAAAGTCGTGAATGACAGTTAATCGTGTTGTTCTATGTCTGAACAACTTCTTTAAAAATACCAGTCACGACACTTTAAACTGCACGACTATCTGTCGTCACGACATAATGGGAACGCGCCCTTAGACTAGCGTCTTTCGAGCGTCAGCGTCGATCCAACACATGCACAGCGGCCACTGCGTCGACACCACGTCCGCGCGGCGGCGGCGCGACGTATACCCGGCACTATTCCGCAGTCGCTCAATGCTGACGTTGTTGCGTCGCCACTGCGCGGACGCCGTGTCAACGCTGTGCGTGCGTTGGCAAGACGCTGTGCGTACTTTGGCCAAGATGCTGGCACTCGAAAGACGCTAGTGTGGTAGTGGTCTTACCTATGTTAGGAGATAATACTGTTGTACCTATGTAGATTTTAAAGCTTTCGTGGTTATACACTAAATGATTATCACTACTGTGAAAAGATTTCTTAGGTTTATGCGATTGTTACATATAGGAAATGAAACTATTTTCTAAATCGCGTAGATTATATTTGTTTTTTCTACCAAATCAACGTTTCAGGCCCTTAATAGGTCCCATGGTCACGACTGACTGAGATGATAGTCATTAACCACTTATTTATCACTTATTTCTGCCGCCAAGCAGTAATGTGAGTGCGTTCCGGTTTTGAAGAGTAAGCATGCTGGTGAAATTACAGGCACATGGGACTTTCAACTTATTTCTCAAGGTGACGCGCGCAGTGGCTGTGCCCCTCAGATCTTTGAATTTTAAAGCTCTGAGGCACTGCAACTGTTACGAACAGGCGTGTCGCTTACCGCCAGGCCCACGACGTCTTCGTACCGTCACTTAGTATTATAAAATAAATTAAAAAAGTTTAATATGAATACAAATCACCCTATTTTTCGTTATAGTCACAAAAGTTATTAATTTAATTACCTTGTTTTTTAATTTAATAAAGAACGTTCTAGTTCTTTGTTTGAAACAACACAACAAACAGTACAACAGTATGAATTTTTACTAAATAAAATTTGTTAATTAAGAGAAATTAAAACAAATTATTGTTAAATGAACCCCAAATTAAGTCAAAACAATGGAATATCATGGTAGTAAAACTTCATAGTAAAACATTATGAGATCAATAAACTACTTATTACAATATGAGATCATTATAAAATCGCGAAGTATTCATGTACGATGTAAGTAATTACGGAAGGTTCAAGTTCTCTTTGGATAGATTATATTTATTAAAATGAATTAGCTGATAATGATATAACTTGGTAAGTTTTTCGTCCTGTACGAATACATATTGGAAATCAAAAATTTCCATTTACTCGTCGTAGAAATGTAAACATTTGCTTCAATTATGAGGAGCAAGGTTGAATTTAAAATCCAGTCATGATGCCTTTTAAATTGGGATGAGTTGTAACTTTTATTGGACAATTGCTCGGACACGCATCATGAACATTCGTCTGTACTATATACAGGTTGTTTTTAAACGACAGTCAAATTTTAATATTACTTTTTTTAGTATCATTCAGTATCACTGGAATATATGACACAAATAGTTGCAATTTTTTTAAGTATATAATAGACAGCATGTATGAAGAGACTGATGGGAGTGGTGGAGGCGAGGGTGGTTTGTCTGGTACGTAGCAGGTGGAGGTTCATAGTTTCTGCCTACCCCGGTAGGAGACAGGCGTGACGATATGTCTGTATGTATGTATTATGGTAATACATATTAAATATATTATATTATATAAATTAATAAATATATTATATTATATATATTATATAAATTAAATATATCTAGAATAAACTTAAGAACACTAGTTTTTAGAGTATTAATAGACTCTACTGGACGTGTATAGAACAATTTTACTAAAAATAATCAGTTGTTCTACAGATGAACTTAAAATAAGGACTATAAGAGTAAATCTTTAGAGAGATTACACTTAATGAAGTTGTTTGGTACTTATTAAGGTTTTAAAATTTTGACTTGAGTGACATAAGTCTATAAGACAATTTCTTTTTCTAAAACCATTTATAGAGAACTATTATCTAAATCTATACCATATCAAATTGTTTATAGATATAACAGTTTTAAGGCGTATAAAGTGTGCTCCTACAATGATTTTCCAAAGCAACAGTAGCTACGTGTCCAATTTTATTAAAAAAAGAAGCAATCAACCGCTTAGAGGCACTTTGCACGCGCACCACTTTGGTTGGTTTCGCCTCATCTCGAAAGACCCTTACGCTCGATTGCTGCTTTGTTTTGAGATCATAACTATAAATCCAAGTTTCGTCACCTGTTACTATGTCCCACACCAAATTTGACACTCCTTCATTGAATCTGGTAAGCATGGCTTTGCACCAATTGACGCGATCCGTTTTTTGAGCCTCAGTCAAGTTGTGTGGGATCCACCGAGAGCACAGCTTTTTCACACCCAAATGATTGTGTAGTATTTATTGTATTTGACTCGCGCGTCGCCAGGCGGTGTAGTTGAAAAACAGGACGCGACGCGACGCTTCGACTCTGCGCACGTGTGACTTGAGCCTAAATAGAAGGAAGACATTGACAGAAGAATGTATATGCAAGAACAATTGTATCAAAAAATGTATCTCCAAGAACAATTAGTGTGTAATTAAATGGAATATATGTATATTTTTTTGCTAAACAGGTTTTTGTACAAAACTGGCGCGCTATTCTGTTTATCACGTTTTGTATAGGTATCTTTTTGATAAATGATAAGCATCGTAAATAAAATGGGTCAATATTATCTAAAAGCAATATAGGCATAAGCATATAAATACTACTTACATTTAGATAATAGAAAGGTCCGACCATATTTCAGATCGTTGTTGTCGTCTCATTTTCTTGTCATTTTTAATAACTTTTTCCATCATTTTTATCTTTAGACTTTTTATTTATTTTTTTTTTATTTAATTTTCATATCGTGTTATTTAAAATTCAGAAATTTCATGTGCATTTTTATAAGCAATACTCTTGATAAAAATAATATCAATGAAAATCAACCAAATAAAATATATATATCTCATTCATCGTCTTAGTAGCAATAGAGCTCCTTCCGAGTCCGTCCTACCACCTTACCTATTTCTGCCGCCAAGCGTTACCTACTGCGTTTCGGTTTTTAACGGTAAGGGTGCTGGTGAAATTACAGGCACGTGGGACTTGTTAACTTCTGTTTCAGGGTCACGGGCGCGGTTGCAGTGCCCCCCAGATCTTTGCGATTTAATCGTATCTGTGTCAAGAACCAAAAATGATTACGCAATGTACATATTTTTCTAATTACTGGTACGATCACCACACAGTCACACCTTTTGTAATACATTTTACAACCTCAAAATACCTGCGAGATCGCTCACAATTTTCAACACCATGTATTTTTTATTTACGTTCATGGCTTAAAGTCGTAAGCTCAGCATATATATAATCAGTAGTGCATAATTCTTTCGAGCACCAACATGTTTATGTTGTATGTGACGCTAGTGCTATTGGTGGTTATTTGTATTTTGTATTTATTTTCCATAAGGACATTTAATTATTGGAAAAATAAAAATGTCGCCGGCCCAAAGCCAGTACCTCTATTTGGTAATATCGCACAAACAGCATTCCGAGAGAAATACATGGGAGAAGATATCAAAGAAATTTACGAACAGTTTCCAAATGAAAAAATAGTTGGATTTTACAGAATGACGTCGCCAGCCCTGCTTATTCGAGATCTTGACATTGTTAAGGCGATAATGATTAAGGACTTCGATTTATTTATCGACCGTGGTATGGAGTTCGGCAAAGATGGACTTGGAGTCAATATGTTCCACGCTGATGGCGAAACTTGGAAAGTGCTTCGAAGTACATTCAGTCCTATCTTCTCCACTGGGAAGCTAAAAAACATAACCTACTTAATATCTGAATACGCTGATAAACATGTCCATTACATTGAGCAATTGCACTCTGAGCCACCAGAAATGAAGGTTGTACCGCTCACACGCAACTACACTATTGCTACGGTAATGGCTACTGCTTTTGGTTTAGACCTTGATATAAATGACAATGTTTATAAAAAACTTGCCGATATTGACAAACTTATGTTCTCAACGAATTTTGTATTAGAATTGGACATGCTTTTTCCTGGTCTTATAAAGACACTGGAAACCTATGTATTGCCTAAAAAAATTCAAATTTTTTTTGAAGATTTAGTAAGTACAGTCATTAAACAAAGAAATGGAGAACCTACTGACAGGAATGATTTCATGGATTTAATATTGGCTATGAGGAAAGAAGGTGAAATTAGCAAAACCAGAGGAGATAATACAATCAGTTTAACTATTACCAATAATTTGATCGCGGCACAAGCATTCTTTTTTTATTTCGGTGGCTACGAAACGAGTGGTACGACTACTGCTTTTCTGTTATACGAATTAAGTGTAAATCCTGATGTGCAAAGTAAGGTTATAGCAGAAATCGATGAAATGTTAGAGAAAATGAACGGAAAAGTAACTTATGATTCTTTAATGGGAATGTCATACTTAGGGCGAGTATTTGACGAAACCCTTCGAATGCATCCAGTTGTCGAGTCTTTTGCTGTACAAAGGAACGCATTGAGGGAATATAAGATTCCTGACACAGACGTTACGATACCTAAGGGTATGTTAGTATGCGTGTCACCTTCTGGTATTCATTACGATGAAAAATATTATCCAAATCCGTACGTGTTCGATCCTGATAGATTTTTACCGGAAAATGCAAACAATCGCCATTCTTGCGCCTACTTGGCGTTTGGTGTTGGACCAAGAAATTGCGTTGGTAAGTATTTAGGTGTACATAAATATATGACGTATTCAATAATGTGAAATGTCTCAAATAGTAGAATAGCTTAAATAATACTCTTGGGTTGTGAGTGCGAAGCAGAATGAGAGTTAGTATTAAGAACATTTGAGAATGAAAAACAAATATATTAGACGAGCCAATACAAATTGTACATACAATAACACCATGTGACTCGACTTTTGTTTCTGATTATTCAAATTTTTTTTTTGTTCTAACATAAAAACATGGAAGAACTTTATTTCCCTGCAAAAACTACGCTTTTGTGATCAGAACAACGAAAAGTTGAAATTCGCGGCCTCTAAGGAAACGTACAAATTTTCGGGATTCTCTTTATTTAAAAACAAAAAGGGAACATTATAATTTCAAATGATTTATATTTTATTAAATATATTTCTACAAATTTATGACAAAGTACCTAGAAACGTGTAGATTTTAGGGATTATGTAAATATCACCATGTAGCAATACTACGTATACTACAGTGACCGCCACAAAAGTAAATGTTCAGGGGTATAGATACTCTTTTATACATACTTGTTGCTGAATTAAACAGAAAGCAATGTACTGAAAAAAAAAGAGAAACTATTGACTAGGCAGTATGGTTTCAGACCTTAGGAAAACTCGGAAAACCTGAAGGAAAATAAAAAAAAACAATATTGTCGAAACAGAACCTTTTCGTCCCCGCTTCCTGCCATCTCTACTAGAAAACCATGAAAACGTAAAAAGTTATGAAGTTATTTACAATTACATCATTTCCACTTTTGATGCAATATGAAGATTAAAACATATCGATGCCTCACTTTCTTAAACTCGTATCTTAGAAAGAGGATTATTCAGGAGATGGCAAAACTTTCTTTTTATTTTAAATTTCTTATCAAGAGTCGTAATTTAGATGCATCACTTTAAGATAAAAGCCAGTGTGTTAATATGAAGGAAATACGATGTGAAATCAGCCTGCAAAACTGGTATAATTACCTATACAATAATTTCTTTGCATTTCAGTAACTTTGTGTTTTAAGATACGCGTTTGAGAAAGTAAGGCGACGATATTTACAAAGTGAAACCAAAATGTATAATAGGCTGTATAGCATTATGCCAAAGCCGTTAAAACTCTACATAAAAAAGAGCCTTTTTGAAAATTTGTTACATTGTTAATTAATTAGCATAAACGATGGAAAAAATATATAATTTGTGAGCAATTCAATAAGACTTGACTGTTTCTTTTTTACTTTTTCTATATCATGAACACAGTATTTTTGTTTTTTGTTTTTAGGTCAGCGTTTAGGGAAGTTACAAGTGTTGATGTACGTCGTAAAACTGTTGTCCAAGTTTAGATTGGAACCTTCTGACAATACACCGTCGTCGGCCAAAAACATGAAGTACAATGCACGACGATTACTACGAGGTCCACCTGAAGATCTGTCCTTGAGATTTGTTAATAGGAACTAGTTTTTTAAGAAAACACTACATCATCTTTACCCACTCGCCCGTCTTCTGGGAGAAAAATGACGCCAAAGAACAGAAAATTCACATGTATGGCGGCCATCTTGGAAAATAGCGGAATCGAAATTTCGAATCGATATAATAAATCGTTAGATCGTATGCATCTGAATAGATGTTCATAAAAAGTTAATCCTAATGTACATCCTTAGTAGTGAGAATTCACAGGATTGCAAGGTACGTATTTGGTGGAGTTGCGTTTTTTTTGGCTAAAAAAGATTTTTTACGTCGAAATTTATAATAAGTATGGAATTTGAGGTGCCTCCGTGACCGAACGGTTACCATGCCGGACTGCTACGCAGAGGTCCCAGGTTCGATTCCCGGGCCGGAAGAAATATTTGTATGACCTACATATATTTCTCTCGTGAGTTTGGGTGTAATTTGTAGTTGTTTATGTGTGTGTCCGTGGCACCCGCGACACAGGGTTTCCCTAGTGCGGAGCTATGTTGCGTGTGTGCGTTCTTATTAATTATACTAAATTTTGTATTCGCCATTTCCGCCCACGATTTTGAGCAAAAATTGGTTAAAAGCGCTTTAGGTAATGACCCGGTTAACACCCGAGCGGGTTGATTGGGTTTTAACCCACTGCCCATTTCTGTTCAAGACAACAGTGAAATAGACGACGCTAACTCTCAGTCTTTAGTAGTTGCTGTAGTTTACACTTCGGTAATGTACTTGAAATTTGTGGTGTACGCGATCAAACTTTGCGGAACAACATTGCCTATACGAGAACATGTTGAGCACAATTATTCGGTTATCTTCATCTATTGAGGCACACCGACGACGATGTACTAAATTCAACACGTATCACCAAACAGAAATAGCGTTTCTTCAAGTATTATTATTAAAAAGTCATAGCAATCGCAACGTGACTCTTTATCGAGTGAGAATGTGACATTTTTCAAAAAATGAGTACTAAGCATTGACTTACAAATAAATGGACGACGGGTCTAATACAAAAACCACGAAAAAAATGTCCCAAGTCAACCTATTCGAAATTTAAATTGTAATGTCATCGCAGTATCGCGCTGTCAGTAGAACAAATGAAGACTAAAGCGGAGTGTCGCGCTCTGTATACGATTTTAGCGCCTTACAAGTGCGGACACTTTTTAGCGCGGACCCGACGTCCATATAATTGTAAGTCAATGGTACTAAGGCGTAATTGCATATAGTCGGCTTATTACAAGAAGTCACTAACTGCCATATAAATTATATGGCAATTTTAATTAATTAATTAATTTACTTTATTGTTTTAAGAAAAAAGTATACATAAATAATGTAAAACACCGTTAAACCCTACTTGGGTTTGTCTCGATGCCATTCATTCCTTGCTACGAACAAACCAATACAAAATATTAAAACAAACTCTTATAAGTAGGTAGACATTGTTTTTATCTTTATTTGGAGGCATACATTTGTACAACAGTGAAGACGGCAAAGTATTTTTGTTATTCGACTAGACACTGAGCGAACCGTCCGGAAACCGGTTTGTTAACAAGTATACAGGACGCCCCAAAAACAAATGTTAGCACATTAAGTAAAGAATAAATTTAATTTTAAATGTCTATATTTTATAGTATATGTAGTATTTATAAATAATATGTATTATTACTATATGTAAATAGACATTAGTTATGGAGTAAAATTTTATGACAAAAATTAGTGTCTGAACATTATGTATCTGTATGTGTTGAAAAATATCTTTTGAGTATGATTTTGATATTTTTAGTATTGATTTGATCACGAATTTCTTTAGGTAATTGATTAATTTGTTGTGGTATAATATATTCAGATGTTCTTTTACCACAGTAGTTGTTAAATTTAGGCTTTTGCAATATTGTTTTGGTTATTTGTCTTGTAATTATATTGTGAGATATTGGATGTTGATTTTCAGATCGAAAGTATTGTTCTTTTAAAATTTGGAGTCTAAATTTTTCATGAATAGGGATAATTTTACAATAGTTAAATATTTCGTTATCATTGGTTATTTTATTTTTAACATTGTAGGGTAGTATCATTTTCAATAGTCTCAGTTGCAGTCTATATATTTGCTCTAAGTGAGAAGAAATGTACGGCCATAGGACGTTAATCCATATGATATTATACTTTCAGCCAGTGCTGTATACATTGTGATTCTAATATTAAAAAATATTCTATTACGTATGATGTAAAATTTTGCCAATATAGCTCGTAATCTGTTGCAAACCCAATCAATGTGAGGACCCCAGTTAAAATTATTATCAATTATGACACCCAGATATTTTAGTTCTGTTACCTGCTGTAGCTGCACGCACTTGCATTGTACGTCAGTCGATTTTGCGTGCAAGCATTGGTGACTATGTCCTGTGATCGAAACAGAACTTACCGTTTTATTGTGACACGAATGTATATGTAACAGTTTCGATTTTTATATTAGGTTCTCAAGTCGACTGTTTTTTTGTATTTTATGTTTTTTTGTATTTTTTGTATTTTGTATGTTTTGTATGTTTTTTTTTTTGTATGTATGTTACACGATAAGTCCGGTATTTGTGAACCGATTTTCGTGATTCTTTCTTCTTCTTTCTTTTGTTGGAAAGAGGGTACATCCATAGTGGTCCCATTTCATTTTGAAGAAAATCATTCACCTCTAAGGGTAGCTGATCACGCATGAACATTCATTTTTATAAATAGCGCATAAATTTTTCTTAAGGAGCAATTATTTTAATGGTTGGTATTGCTGTTCTCCAATTCAAGGCGTTTTTCTCGCTCAAAGTACTTTGAGTAGTGAGAACCGATTTTTATTATCTCCTGTGTCAAGTCCTGTATAGTGGCGAACTAGAGGATACTTCAATAAAACTTGGCAAATAGATGTAATTCCACGTACTTTTGAGGTCGGTTTTTTTAGTACTCTGTACTGAGATTATTAAATCGACAGTATTATAATTTATTAATCAATCTAACTACATTTATGGTTTATTTATACAATTACAACGTGACAATTCTTGTCCAAACCATTACTATAATAATTTTAATAAAATATTGTTATTTGTATGTGCTACCTACTGATCGGTTTGAAGTTTTGTCTTACCACTAAAACAAATATTGATACTTAAATATGTACAATATCTAATTATATATGTTTGGAGTTGGTGCCAACCAATGAAAAAAAAAAACAAAGAAACACCTACATTCTAATGCTACACAGTAAGTTTGTAAACTTGCATTGGTTGGCACCGACTCCAAAAATAAATAATTAGATACGCTACAGTCATGATACCAGTCTCCTTAAACTTTTCAACACAAATATGGTTTGAATGTCTGCCGCTTACCCCACATGAGAATCCCGTAGGACATTATAATATGGAACCACTAAAGTAAACTAGTTTAGCAATACTAACATCGGTAAGGTCACGTATTCTGCGGACTGCGTATGCAGTGGAGCTTAATCTGCTGGCTAGGGAAGTTATATGTGGAAATCATTGAAGTTTACTATCTAGGTCACTCCCAAGAAAACTGCTTTATTAACAAGGTCTAACTTTTCTTCGTTTATTTTTATGCTTGGACTAGTCGATTTTACGTTAGGTAATTCAAATTTAACACACTTTGTCTTCTTGGCATTAAGCAATAAATTGTTAGCATTAATCCAATAAACCACCTTAGAGAGGGTATCATTAATATGGTCATAGTTAATGTCATGTCTGCCTGTTTTAAAAATCAAGGATGTGTAGTCAGCAAACAATTTTTTATTACATATTTTAAATTTCACAATGGTCCTTAACAAAGAACGACATCCTATAACTTCAAAATAATCAACAGTGTTTTCCTATATATAATTATCAACACCATGTACTTTCGGTCGTAAGTATAAATGTAATCAGTAGCGTAAAATCCTTTCAAGCATCAACATGTTTATATTGTACTTTTCGTAATGCTACAGATATGCTAAATATAAGATCAATAGGTATTTAAGTTTACTTAATTTTAATTTTAATTACGGCGCATTATAAGTTTCAATAAAAAAGAAAAAAATACAATAAATGGTCAGAAATGAATTTATCGTTTTTTCTCAAAATATTCTCCGTTAGCGTTAATGCACTTTTTGTACGAATGAACCAATTCTGAAAATTTATGCCACTCGTCCGTGACAATCTCTGAAACATTTTTCATACTCTTCGACAGCCTCTTCAGGTGATGAAAATCGTTGACCGCGTAACTGGTTCTTAATTTTTGGAAATAAATAAGTCACAAGGTGCCAGGTCGGGACTGTACGCGGGATGGCTTTTAAGGTCAACGTTGTTCACCTTCAAAAATTCATTTGGAGTGGAGTCATTTGCCTGTCATGTATAAAAAAAAAAAAAAAAAAATTGTCTGGACTGGCATTACCGTGGTGCAAGATGATATGGCGTTTACGGCTATTTTTACGGAGTTAGTCAATAACTTCCGGCAAACAAATGGTCGTGTACCAATTACTATTCACGGTACAATGATTCTCCAAAGCAACAGTAGCCACGTGTCCAGTTTTATTAAAAAAGGAAGCAATCTTCCGCTTAGAGGCATTTTGCACGGGCGCCACTTTGGTTGGTTTCGGCTCATCTCGAAAGACCCATACGCTCGATTGCTGCTTTGTTTTGGGATCGTAACTACAAATCCATGTTTCGTCACCTGTTATTATATCCCATGCCAAATTTAACGCCCCTTCGTTGAATCTGGTAAGCATAACATTGCACCAAGTGACGCGATCCGTTTTTTGAGCCTCAGTCAAATTGTGTGGGATCTACCGAGAGCACAGCTTTTTGACACACAAATGTTTGTGTAGTATTGATTATATTTGACTAATGCCTAAGCCTAAAGATGCCCGAATCTCATGGTATGTCACATACTTGTCTGTTTTGATCATACGGCACACAACATCGATGTTTTTGTTGTTCACAGCAGTGGACGGGCGACCATCACGAAATTCGTCACTGAGATTCATACTACCGCGTTTGAATTCTGCAAACCAGCTATAGTCGTCTTGCCCCATGCAAGAGCATTCATCGCCAAAAGCAGTTTGAAGCCGATCAAAGCTCCTTTGAGCTGTTAAATTACACTTAAAGTCGTAGAAAATCATACTACGAAAATTTTCACGAGTTAAATCCATGGTGATGTAGACAACCAATTTCTAAAATGACGCTACAATATAAAAACAAGTGACAGTCAGATGAATTTCAAATGTTGTAATTACTTTTTTAAAAACGTCTTTTATTTGTTTTTCACAAGAACGTTCAGCTATTCGAAGAATAAAAATGTCGCCGGCCCAAAATCAGTACCCTTGTTTGGAAATATGAGACAGACAGCACTCAGAAAGAAATAGGCGCAGAAGATGAGATCAAAGAAATCTACGAACAGTTCCCGAATGAAAAAATCGTTGGAATTTACATAATGACGACGCCAACCCTACTTATTTGAGATCTGGATATTATAAAGGCAATCATGATTAAGGACTTCGACTTATTTACCGATCGTGGTGTGGAGTTCAATAAAAAATTACTTGGAGCCAATATGGAGTATATTGGCTCCAAGTAATTTTTTATTGAACTCTGATGGTGAATCTTGGAAAGTACTTCCAAGCACCTTCAGTCCTCTCTTCTCCAAAAGAAAGATCAAAAAATTGTCGTATCTAATGTCAGAATATGCCAATAAACATGTTCATCATATTGTGCAAATGTACTGTGAAACACCAGAAATGGAAATTACAGAACTTACACGCAAATACACTATTTCTGCGATTGCGGCTACTGCGTTTGGTTTAGACCTTGAAATTAATGATAAAATTTTTGAAACTTTTACTGAGATTGACAAACTCATTTTCGAAATAAATGTTTTTGTAGCACTAGATATGGCTTTTCCTGGTATTCTTAACAAAATAGGAAGCTCACTATTCCCTAAAAAAGTGAAGCATTTTTTCCTTGATATAGTAAAAGCAGTTGTTAAACGAAGAAACGGAGAACCTGTGGGAAGAAACGACTTCATGGATTTAATTTTGGCTATGAGAAAGGACGGTGAAATTAGCAAAACCAGAGGAGACAATAAGATAATAAGTTTGACTATTACCGATAATTTGGTCGCGGCACAAGCTTACAATTACACAATGTTTTTTTCAGCGGGCTACAAGACCAGTGGCTTCACTTCAACTTTTCTGTTATACGAATTAACTGTAAATCCTGATGTGCAAGAAAAGGTTACAGCAGAAATCGATGAAATGTTGAAAAAAACTAACGGGAAAGTAACTTACGATTCTTTGATGGAAATGTCATACCTAGGAAGAGTATTGACGAAACACTTCGAATGTATCCCATTGTCGAGATCGCATCAAAGGAATATGCTATTCCTGGGACAGCTGTGACTATACCCAAAGGTATGATGATATTGTATCACTGTCTGGTATTTATTCAGTATGACAGAAAATACTATCCGAAACCTGAGGTGTTTGATCCTGAGAGATTTACACCGGAAAACGCTAAGAATCGCCATTCTTGCACGTACGTGCCGTTTGGTACTGGACCACGACACTGTATTGGTAAGTTTATGAAATATTTTGACATTTATTCCACGATATTTTCGGCGAAAAGTGAAATTTTAGGTCGAAGTCTAACCTAAAATGTTCATAGATTTAATACAGGTGTAGATCTTGCGATAACGAAAAAGTTTACATTGTGCACTTGCAAGAGGGGACTGGAGGACGAATCCCATTTCATAAAAAAAGAACCATTCATGATTGAAAATGTATGGTTGTGGACAACACATATTATGACGTTCCCAAATGAAACTTATAGCGATGTAAACTTAACGTTTTCATTTAATAATTTCAACGTTCCGCTTAGCAAAAGTTCAACTCATGATGTTTGACGCGAAACTTTTGTCCAAATTTAGACTGGATCCTTGTAATCACCCAAAGAGATGAAGGCCAGCGGACATCGGTTATTATGAGCTCCATCTGGGGATTTGTAAATAAAATTTGTCAAGAGGATCTAGTAGGATCTAGTATTTATCTATTGTTGATGGCACTGTTTTAATTCAATTGAATTGAAAAGGAATCATAATTGATAATGACATGATTTTTTAAAGTTATTTTGATAAGTGCCCATGATTTCAAACAGCATGCCACAAATCTCTATTCATGTAACTAGAGCATATTTTAAATATACTTCTGTTTATTTTCTTTGTGTTTCAAAAAAGCGAACAAAATTACAAATAAATCAAGTAACAAATTAACTAACGTTGCATTTGTTACAAGCTCTCAGTTATAAGCCTAGTTGCGAGGCTTTCCCAACACAAGCATACATTTTCTCAACGGGAGAACCTGATCACCATTGCTGTACCAAATTGAGAAATACCTTTTTTAACCTACGCTTTTATAATAATATATTTGTTGTTAATCAAATTTGCTATTTAAGAACTAACAATGAATGAATTTATTTTATTTTCTTTCAATACGCTTTCTTTTAACGCACCCCGTTTCACGGGTGCCATGAATACATACAGACAACCACAAATTACACCCAAACTCACGAGAGAAATAAATGCAGGCCATACAAATATTTTTCCCGACTAAGGGACCAAACCTGGGACAATCAATCAGCATGGTAACCGTTCGGCCATAGATGCAGTTAACATACGCTGTAAATACCATCGCCTTAACTCTACATATTTATTGTTTATGATTATAAACTATTTTGTATCTGTTCTGATATAAAATGTAGAGTACATCATAGTGTATTCTACATTTTACCTTATTGTTCTTCTACCTTATAAGATAGAAAATCAATAATAAAAGTCCATGGCAATGAGGAGAATAAAAGCCTCTTCAGCCACAGACATAATTATATATCTAAATAGACGCCGCAAGTGTACCCACTTCGCGTGCTCAATGTAATATAAAAAACAAAGTTTTTTTTTATTAAAAAAATAAGTGCGCATTTGACTTTTTTTATACTATCAAGTGACGGAACGAACAAGTCGTGCACCTGATGGTAAGCTACACGCCTGTCCATAACTGTTGCAGTGCCTCTCAGAGCTTTAAATCGCAAAGATCAGAGGGGCACTGCCACTGCGCCCGTCATCCTGAGACATAAGTTGACAAGTCCCATGTGCCTGTAATTTCACCAGCACCCTTACCGTTCTAAACCAGTACACAGTAACTCTAACATCAGAAATAGGTAAGGTGGCAGTACTTCCTGGACGAACTCTTTCACAAGGGCCCTACTGCTGCTAAGACTTCCATCTCATCTGATGGAAAGTGACGATGAAGTCGACGATGGAGTATGCACACCTAAATAATGTCTATTCACTCTCGCCTTGCAAAGGTCAAAGTTTTAACGTTCAGGGAACAAATCAGCAGGCAGGGAATTCCACTCCATAGCCGTTCTCCATTGAATGTCGAAGCGAAACGCTTAGTTGCCACTGCTACGCTTCAGAACACGCCCGGCTGTGAGTAAATGAATGAACAGAGACGCTGCCTCCCATAGTTAAGTCATTTTGTAATCAGAATATGCATAATTCATTTTCAATCAATCATTTTGATTTTGTATGAATTTCGAGAAAACAAATATGCTAACGAGAGTGTGCTGCATGATACGTAATACATTGCAACTTCTACTTAGTGCCGTACATTTGTGGTCCTTCGCTAGTAGGCCGACAAGATAGTGATAGATAAAAACTGATAGTGGCGACAGCAGTAACATTTTCAATAAATGATGAATCGCCAATAGAAAAACGTTTTTCGAAGTTCTTGACTTCACTGATTAGAATTTAAAGTCATATTTTGTTGTCTATGGCAAGCAATGATCTGTTTATTACTGACTTCAAAAAAAGGAGGAGGTTCTCAATAGATTGTATATTTTTGTTCGTATGTTTAAGCGATTATTTCGAAACTTGTGAACTCGGTGATTCTCTTTTTGTTGGAAAGGGGGTAATTCAAATTTGAAGAAAATATTCCAGATCTTAGAGTGGCAAAGTAGGGGATGCATCCGGATATTTAATTCCACTTTCCGTTAACCGATTTCAATATAACTTGGCAAATAGATGTAATTCCATAAACTTTGGGATTGGTTTTTTTAAAGTATCATATTTTTTTTGGTTGTCATTAATTAAGTTGTAAATTCAACCATACTTTTATTTAAACAAACGGCCCCTTTCCCAGATTTAATATATCAATTTTACAAAAATAACTTTATTTTTTCAAAGTTTCGCCTTTGATTTTTTCTTTTCCACTTGTTTTTCTTTATTAATTTCCATTGTAGCTTTCAAGTTAAAAACTTGCATCTTGTACCCGTCCTCGTTGATCCTCTTGCAAACATCTTTTTGTGACATCGTTTGTAGCCATTGTTTTACTTTTGGGAACCTGGAAAAAGTTGATGTTATTTTTAGTAGCAATGATCTAACACACTAGGAAAACTAAGGAAAGAGTAATTGCTATTTCCGACATTGGCAATTGCAATAAACCTGCAATCTAACGGTTGTCTACAGTTGTCTACGGTTGTTTACGGTTATGTACCCCTTAGGTGTCAATATTGCCAATCTAATTACACAAAAAGATTATAGAGATTGAAGAGATTTTAGGATTCTTTTTGATAAATTAAATATTTAACCTGTGTTATAATTATTGATACAAATATCGAACACTCAGAAAAAATCCTTCGATCCGGCCGGATTCGAACCGACGTCTTCTAGCATACCGTGCCAGACGCTATACCAACTAAGCAACAGAACGTACCATCGGACCTCACGAATTTTTCTATGTGTTTGTTGTCGTTTCTTTTATTTGGTTTTTTCAACGACTTTACAATTACTTTATTATTTAAGTCAAGCATATTTGCCTAATGCTGAATAAATGGATGCTGATAAGCAATAACGTGTCAATCAACAGGATCGCAGTTTTGCGAAAATGGCACCTAATGATTTTTCGTTGTTTTTGATAGTTAGTACTAAAACTTGTTGTTAAAAGTTGTTGGGGAATTATAGTAATAAATAACAACAATTCATCATTCCTGAGGCGACTACAGCAAAGTTTTCATATTACATTAAATTTTAGAACAAACGTAACGAAACAATCTTTAGGTGTCATTTTAGCAAAACTATGATCATGTTGATTGACATGTTATTGCTTATCAGCATCCAAATATGACTAGCAATATCAACAATTCTTCAAGACATGCTAGTATGATCACCAATAAACGGCCCTTGTAGAAAGCGATACAGTGCAGTGGCGCAACTGCGACGGCGACTCGGCAGCCGCGCGTCTTTAGAGCTTTAGGCTCAATTTATATTGCGGTGGAACGGAATGGAAATGAATTTTTGTAACCATATTATATATAGTATAATGTATAATATGATAAATAAAATAAAACTAGATACGAGCCAAAACCCTCCGCGGAATGTGCGAGCATTCCCGAGCATGTGCTCGACTTCCTAAAAAGATAGAAAAAGTGCCTACCAAATTTTTCTATTGTTATTATGTGAAATGATAATAAAAAAACTATTTCATTGATCACTGAAATTTGCCATGTGGCACTTCTTTCCTGTAGCTTTATTATTCCAAGGGTATGAATTGATCTTATAATACCATGTTTATAGGAAATAAAACCTTTTCTCGTCGACTGGGTGCAAACCATCCAAGGTAGAAACCGTAGTAACAGCACAGATGTCTGCTACAGTCATTTCATGGTCAGCCAGGTACAACGTTTCTGATAAATATGCTTCCAGCGTTTTGTACGCATCGTCTATCATTAATTTATTGTATCTTAGGAGTTCTGTCATTCTTCCTGTGTATGTTGGAGCCTGGAAAGTCCAATAAACATCTTTAAAACAAAAGAAATATATCGAAAAAAATTACAAAAATAATTATATATAATTAATAAAGACTGCCTCCCATTTGTCGCAACTAATTATTTAGTTAATTAAGATAAAATGGAATATGTGTGTTTAGGGTTTACATTGATCGGCTTTAGGCTCAATGTACATTGTTGCGAAAATGGAAGCTTGAATTTAGTCTCGTTGCGAATTCGTAATAATGCACGCCTTGAGGTTGTTACAGATGTTCACTTGTGTAATCTACATCTTTTACACGACATGGGTGATGGATTTGGATGTTGTTTTTATTGATGAATTTATTTCTGATATGTTATTATTGTTTGTGAATCAGAAGAAGGAAAAAGGACGAAGAACAGAAAAAGGAAAGTGATATTTCGATTCATCCGTAGAACAAAGACCTATGTGCAAGATGCTGTTTGTTCTCGGGACATTGTACATTTCGTTCGTTGTTCTTGACTGCGGATAACTACAGTCAAGATCGACTGTTGTTCGATTTTATATTTCCGAAACGAAATAATAAATACACAAAAAATCTGAAAACACCTTTATATAGGCCTTTTGAAAAACGAGATTATGTTTTAACCTCTATTCACTGTATAATCACATCGCACTTTGTTCTTCGGAGTCGATTTGAGTGTGAGAGTGACACTTTGCAAAGATGTGTATGTCTGTTTCTTTGTCTTCTTATCATATTTATGGCATACACTATAACGCTTGCGATTGTGGTGAAAGGATTTGCCAATCGGTGTAAGGTACTCGCTCATTATTGCCCAGGATGAGCCAGACATACAGGAAAGGGATGGTACGTCGTGTGGAGTGGCTCCTTTCGTGCAAACACATAAACGAAAAAGTGGCAAAAACTAGTATTAGAACCATTAGAACACACGTTTACACTGGATAGAACCTTGCGTAAAGCAATGAAGTAACCTTTTTTTTAGTTTCTTCCCAAATGTTACTAAGAGCGATTACACACGGCAATAGCGATACAGTCGCTAATAGTCTCCCTTTACACACGCGCGTGATTGTAAGCAGCGATGCAAGCGCGCGTTTTACGAACGCGCGTTTGCATTGCTGCTAAAAGCCACCGTGTCTAACCACTCTGAGATCTATTTTGATTTTAAGGCAGTTTCAAGTAAAAGCCTAAGAACACTCTTTTTTACGAGATCTTGTGCCATCATCGTCGTTACGCTATAAATAATCTTTAAAATAATCACACTTTGCTTACCATAACATCTCGTAATCTAGGAAACAAAATACCACAGTCAAAGAACAATCTCTGATTGATTGTCGCGCGTTTTCTCTCGTCCTTAGGGTACAAGTATTCATGTTCTTTTTTTCCATATTTCTCTAGGAAGTAGATTGCTATTGCGTGGCTGAAATTAGTTTTAACATTGTAACGTATATAATTACAATTTATGATATTAGACAACTAGCCAATACCAATGTGGAAAAGAATATGAGAACAGGCTTACTAGCCAGGGATGCCGTTTGGATATTTCGTAAGCTGCATTTCACTAATATTTATAATATATTTATTAATGTAACGTAACGAGGCATCGTCCAACGTCCCTTTACAAAAAAACTTAGTGGAGATAATTTTTGTTAGGCGATTATTACACTTCTCCACGCCACGCAACGGTGTGCGGAGCTGCGTTTTTTAACGTGGTACCGAAGTACCTCGGTTTATATAGAGAACACGCGCCGTATAACGCACTGACAACGTGTCTCCACGCGGGAGTGCGGGGCGCATGATCCGTCTCGTCCCGCGCACTCCGTTGCGTGGTGTGGGGCAGTGCAATAATCGTCTTACATCTAAGAGGTTAGACTTTAGGAACCGTTTGGTACAGAGTCAAGAGCACGTCAAGCTTGACACTTTGTACTTCGGACCGTTCTTATCGTAAGCGGCATAAAGTTGGATTTGAGTCTTAAGTGCCAAGCTTGACGTGCTCGTGACTCTGTACCAAACGGTTCCTAAAGTCTAACCTCTTAGATCAGCAAAAAATCCAACATACCAACATAAATAAATATCTCTGGAGTTACATGAGATTATAAGTTTTGGAAATGAAACAAGAGTGAGAAACACTTTTAAACTTCAAACTGACATAACTCAGATGTGACTGGATGTGCATTGGATCCTTTTTGTTTAACTACGTCCATTTGAAATGTAGTTAATTGTTTCTATTTTGTGTTTTATTCTAAGTTTCGTTATTAATTTATACTATTATTACTAAGGCCAGAACTGCAAGCGACTTTTCAGGCGAGAGGTTTTCAATATTCTATGAAGAAAATTAGTCAATGGCTTTTTTAAGTAGAGTCATAACATTTCACATTATGTACAATTTATAACTCGTTTCCTTTAATTCGTATTATTTTTATGACTTTCATGTGATAAAAGCATTTTTGACGTATAATCACATGTTACTGTATTATAACAAGTGTACGATTTATTCAGGAGTAAGATTTTTTTTTTATCATTTTGTCACGTGTACATCAAACTAAGTAAGCCAAAAGAAATATTTTTCTTTATTTACTTTTAGATGTAACTATTTAATATGAAGAAAGTTGCTTGTAATAATTAGCAAACTCGTGGACAGTTTGGTGAAAAATTACGTGTTTTTGAAACGACACACGATCAAAACACTATCCTAGTCAGATATAAGTTTCAGTTTATATTAAAAAATGCTGTGTGCAATTAGTGTTATTGAAAACAGTGCTTGCAGGACTGTTGGCAATAGCTGCCTTTATACGGTCACTCAATCGCGCGTGATCAGGAGCAAAGCCTGCACGCGCAATCGTGCGCGATTTACTTTACTTGTTTGAACTTTTTTAAGCTAAACCTTCTTTCGCGCTCGAGTGCTCGTGTTCGTTGTAACGAGTGTTCTCGTACCTCTCGTTGTAACGAGAGTGCTCGTGTAAAGGCTAATCGCGCGGTCTTTCCCTTTTCCTTCCAACGTGTGTAAAGCTCGGCATTGAATGCTGAAATTATGTCGCGATTATTAACGTTTACATCGATATTTCTGATATTGACAGAAAGATTACTTATATAAAACTACATGTCACGGGTCCAAATCCTTTACATAAGACTACTACTACTAAGACTACTTTACATTTAAGAATAATTAAAGTAAAAAATGTACGAACCTGTCCGCTAAACAAAAATCACCGTCTTCTAATATAGGAATAGTTCTCATAGGATTTTTCTGGAAATATAAAATTGTATGATTAATTAATTACAACTTTCTTCAGAAATTCATAAGTTCAATGCAAATAAACTGGGAGATTTTTTAAAATAATATCAAGTGACGGGAAAAACAAGTCGTGCGCCTGATGGTAAGCTACACGCCTGTCCATAACAATTGAAGTGCCACTCAGAGCTTAAATCGCAAAGATCTGAGGACACTGGCACTGGCCCGTCACTCCGAGACATAAGTTGACAAGTCCCATGTGCCTGTAATTTTACCAGCACCCTTACCTAAAACCGGAACACAGTAATGCTAACATTACTGCTTGGCGGCAGAAATAGGTCAGGTGGCAGTACCTGGACGAACTCTTTCACAAGGAGCTCTACTGCTTACAAAATGCTTTTTGTACAATCTATTGTACCATTTTTTAAATAATTTTAAAGTACCTACTCTTGAACGTATATGCTTTGAAGAATACAAAATCAACATGAGACTTAACTCCAGTCAGTAGACCTGGTGTTGGTCTTAATAAATAAATAAATAAACTATCATATTGGATTTTAGAACAACGCAACAGAGTAAGTATTTTTTGAGTAGGTATAGAATATTTACACCGACATAGTGAAGGCTAACCAAATGACGAAAAATTTACATTACAATATTTTAAAATATTTTTACGATTATATTGGTTAGGCGTACATGCTAAACCCGCGCATAATATTAATAATCGATACTAGTTAGCGTATGTCATGGGTACAGGGTATGACCCGCTTGAAGGAGCGCCTCACCACCTACGCTGCTTCATTCCTTTTTTGTTAAGTTTTTCCATTTTCTGTATATTTTGTTGTTCAAAATCAGCTAACTTCCCAAGATTTTTTGTTTTTTTTTACACTAGATCGCATTATTTTATGTGAGTACCTAAAAAAGTACTTACTTCAAAATGTATCATTGACAAAGTAATTATTCGTGTTCTAACAAACAATTCACTTTGTTGTTAAAAGAAACTGTGGATTTGATACCGATAGTAATAACGCACACACTCAACGTAGCCCCGCATTAGGGAAACCCTGTGTCGCGGGTGCCATGGACACACATAGACAACCACAAATTACACCCAAACTCACGAGAAAAATAAATGTAGGCCATACAAATATTTCTCCCGGCCCGGGAATAGAACCTGGGACCTCAGCGTGGCAGTCCGGCATGGTAACCGTTCGGCCACAGAGGCAGTTACGTGACATATTAGAGAACGTCTATCAATATGGTTTTGATTTGAAACCAAATGAAAGAAAATACTCAACGCCCACATCTCAGTTTGACGTAACAATCTTGTTCAAGTTCAAATCTTGGTTGGTCTTGTTATAATTAGGTGGTTTTGGTCGTGCAAAAGTGCGAGAAAAAGACCAACCAAGGCCGATTTTGGATGACACCAATGCTTTGTAAATTCTGATTAAATTGAAACTGAATGAACAAATTTCCAGTCCCCCTACTTTTATGTACATCACATGACATTTTGTTTATAGTTTGTTAAGTTGTGCACTAATCTTTTATCTGCCCACTAAATATGATACCTTAAAATATTCCGGCTGGTCCTGTTCTCTCAACAGCGGGTGCAAGTCTCTTAACTCGAGCTCCAAACCGATTAGATCAGCCACCATCATTGCTGTACGTGCTGGAGGGCTAGCGTCCATCTTGTATAGAATACGCGCCATTTTGTTTTATTTCTGGAATTGATTGACTACTGTTTATAAATAGCTTAGGAGTTTTAAATCATAATAATAATTATTTGTCATGAAAGGCTGCAATGTTGTTGTTTGACGCGAGTGCTTGTATTGAAACCTGAGCAAGCGAAGGAAGCTAAGATTTGAAAATAGATTCCTGAGCGTAGCGATGGTTTCAAGCCACGAGGCGTTGCTGCCGAGCGAAACATACAACTTTTCACCTCACTATAGCTAGGAAAATGGCAGACGAAAGAAAAACAGTTGAACTAAAAAAATCAGTTTTTTTAAAAGAAAAAGTTTATCTTCGGATGCATTCTGAATTTACATCTTATCAATTTTTATTCTTGTTTGTATTTTTATTTAGTGTGATTCAGGGATTATTGAAATTATTTTATTTCTTTGATGTATTAATAAATTTAATAAACACAACTGTTATCATTGTCAATTTAATGTCAACCATAATAAGAATAAAATATACTAACGGATTTATATTACATAAATAATAAAACAACAAATCGCGTAGTTGAACGTGCCATTATCTTTTTTTTTCATCGAAACAAAAAGTTAGGTGCACCACAGTCTATCGTCAAGTACGAATTTCAAAACCATTTTGCAAAAAACGCTTTTGCACGCATATTTCTAATGAGAAAGAAGGCCTTTCCGAGGTAGAGAGGTGAAATAATAATTTCTTTGTATAAGAAGTAAGATTAAGTGAGTTTACGTTAAAGATCAAATTGGCTTGAAAAGTTTCTTAAAATATCATTCACTAGCATTGGATTATAGACTTATTAGATCAAATTGGCTTGAAAAGTTTCTTAACATGTCATTCACCTGCATTGGATTATAGATTTAGATATAATATTTTGATTTAATTAATAAATCTCTAATTATGTTTACTTAATTGTTTATATCCTTTACTAATTATTATATAAATTTCACATAATATTATGTACGTACAATACGCTTATTAATAGCATTAATCTCTGGCATTATTCCTATGTATTTTGTCATCTACTATCTCAGGGTAAAAGACCTGTGGTGAGGCAACTTGCTTGTGGGAGAAAGTACGTATGAAGTTTTCGCATTAAGGTGGTTTTCAACCGACGAGAAGGTACTAGAGTTGAAATTTTGCCGACCTACTTCCACTATAAATTACCATTAGTAGCTCGCGCGAGTCATCGCAAACTCGCGATGTGATTGTGGGGAAACATGCGGCAAAAACGTAAGTAACATGTCCCGTAAATTATTATTATTAAATATGTTAGCGGAAGAAGAATCAGATGAAGCCATCTTTTTTTAAATCTCAAATCATACCTACGTATCCTACAATCTCGCGGTTTATGTTAATAGCCATCGCGGACTCGCGCGAGAAATCGTGTTTCCATTGTAGACATAATACCGACCCAACCGACCCAATATTATTTATTCACCAAAAAACTAAAGGCACATTTAATAGAAAAATGTTACTACAGCTTGAAGCAGTTTTTTGAAGAATAACTACCAACCTACTCCATTTCGTACCATTCTGCAACAAAAGTATCATGTTATGTTATTATTATCATTATCATTGTTTAATTTATTAACAAAAGCTTGTTTTAAAAATACTTTATTATTGTGTTCTTTTATTTTTATTTTTTAAATTTTAATTATTGTATATTTTTTAATTGCGGCGCCCTAACAGGGTCATGTTTATACTATTTTAATTTTAAGAACATTATGTAACACATGAAAGCAATAAATATTTTGACTTTTGAAATCTACAAAACTTGGAATAAATATGAAAGTTGATAAACCAATGCTTAAATTGGTAATATTCTTACCGCAATTGCGTGTCTTTTGCATTGCAAGTACTGGTTTCAGACATACCTAAGTTTAGTGCAAGTGGACATTATTCTTTAGTTTTAAAGGCACTCTACGTTCATGCACGTTCTAATTTTGTAGACGCCAGGCGTTTGAAGTGGAGAGACGCCCTTCGGGGTACCCACATGTTGATTACCTTTATGCCCGGAGTGTAGGTATATTGTCGGCATAGTATTGACGTAAAACTTGGCCCAACGTGTCGGTCACTCCTTTGACATAGGGCATGGAGGCTGGACGTCTATGCACTTTCGGATGCCTATATCTCCTTTTTGGCTCTTTTCGTCGTCGGTTCATTCGATATTCGTTTTGTCTAAGCACTACCTGAATATGATCTAGCTCCTGCTCGAGATGCTCATAGTAACGAAGGTCGTAAGCTCTGTTTATAACGTCATCATTACGGATTGCAAGTGACGTGTGTGGTGATGAGACGGTAGGTATTTATCTGTGTGTATTGGTTTGCAGTAAACACAATGCGTTAAAGACATATCGGATTTCACGGTCATATTGACATCCAAGAAAGGCAACGACCTGTCCGCCTTCATCTCATACGTAATCCTTATGTTAGAGATGATTAATGAAATAGGTCTAAACAATTAGAATCCTTAATTGGTTCTAAAATAGGACCTACAAGTTGAACTTTCCAAATTTATTAATTTTTAATTTTATTTTATTTTTTCACGCACACACTCAACATAGGCCCGCACTACGGAAACCCTGTGTCGCGGGTGCCATGGACACACACATACACAATCACAAATTACACCCAAACTCACGAGAGAAATAAATGTAAGCCATACAAATATTTCTCTTGGCCCGGGAATCAAACTTAGGACCTCTGCGTGGCAGTCCGGCAAGGTAACCGTTCGGCCTCGGAGGTAGATAAGTAAAAATCAAAGATGGGTGGAATGACTTTGTAAGACTATAGGATATCATAAATACTTAAAATGACTATTTTAAATAGGTAAATTTTGAATAACAGAATATTTATAAATATTATAAAGTCAGGGCCAGACGGTGTGTTAATTTTCTTATCTAAAGAGGCTTAAGATTTATGGATCATTCAATTCAAAAATATCCGAAATCAATTGAGCAGAATGTGAATTTTTGAAAGTATTTAGATCAAAATTGAAGTCTGCAGAGTTTGAAAACGTTATTGCTTTTTTGTGATACCACGTGTCGGGACGAACCAAGTCGTATGCCTGATGGTAAGCCACACGCTTGTCCATAACAGTTGCAGAGCCGTTCAGAGTTTTAATGTACTTAATAAAAAGATAAAAAGAGCGACTGGAAAGAAACGCGAACATCGCTACAAATGTTCATCTGCTTAAAAAGGTAACAAATGATTATGAAACTTAAAACGTAAAATACTTAAACTAAAAATTAATTCGTGTAAAAACTGTAACTTCAAAAACCCGCCATTTTTTCTTCTCAAAACTGATTTTATTATTTATTTGTTGATATTGACTTGTAGACATTGGCTATAGAGCCATCAGCTAAAACAAGCAACAAACAATTAAGAAACTCAAAACGTAATAATACTTAAACTAAAAACTAATTGTGCAAAAACTGAAACTCCAAAAACACGCCATTTTTTATTCTCTCAAAACTGACTGTTCTCATATTTTGTTATATATTTTGTTTATAAAATAACACTTTAAAGACAGATAATGCTCTATTGTATTGTATAAAGCTATCTCTGTCTTTCGTCCCAATGTTTGCTTAAACCAGCATTATTATCATCAATCAGAGGAGTTTTATTTGTTACATTTTTTATACGAATTAATTTTTAGTTTATGTATATTACGTTGTATGTACATACGTTGTGCGTTTCTTGATTATTTGTCACCATTAAGTTGATGGCTCTGAAGCCAATGCTTTTTATATAATTAAATAATCATCATTCAGTACGAAACTTTCAGAGTTTTCGATAGGTTTTTCTTCATTGCTAGCACTTCGCCGGTGCAGAAATTGGGTCTTGTTTATCTTATCTTTATTGTATTGTTATGAGGGGCATATTTATCACGGACTATTGAAAATCAGCAGTGTACTTTGGAATTTTGTATTATTGCCATGTATATTTTACAGGCTCAGTAAGAGTTATAGAAAACATGAAAAAAACATTCACAAAGTTTTATTTGAAATCAAGTAAAAATATAATAGTTATGTATAATAAAATTCAATAAATTGCTGATTTACCTATAACTTTCTCAACAGTTACTTTGTGGCTGATTAAGGTGATCTAAATAAGTACCTATACAGAACCTATTGTTATTATTCTACAAAACTCATGCTAGCCATATTATCAAAACAAATAAAAAGTACTAACCTTTCCTCCAAAAAGTTTACAGTTATTTGTTATCACTTTAATTACCTCTCTACATTTTTAGGTTAGAATAACACAATCTTATTTACTAATTCGCTCGGTTGTCGAGTAGTGGGGAGGTCCAGTTATCTCTACGTCATGTGTCAACCTTCGCTACTTTGCAATGTAATATTTAATGTGTCATCTAGATGGCAGCACTTTAGATTTCTTTTGTAGAAACTTTAAAGGTTAGATTCAAAGACTATGGCTGTGTTCCAAACAAAATACTATCAATAGTGTTTTGTTTTAGTGTTGAATATTGTCAAAGAGTACAGTACCGTAGTAAAGTGGACAGATGCGGCTGTCTATACGGGGATTGTTGCTGATGCAGGTTTTTTACACATCAACAGATGCTGGTTTTACGTATTTAAAAAAACGCGAAAAATGTATACATTCTTACGGAACCTATCTACATGAAAAAGCTTTATATTTTCTTTGGAATAGTAATAAAATATTATTATAAATAATTATTACAATTTTGTGATATTTATTAACAAAAGAATCAATCTTTCTTGGCTTATAGTCTATTTCTGGAAGGTTTGTAAATCATTCCAGCGTGCTTTTTAGGTCGTCACTACTGAAATATGCGCAATATCAGCATCAATGGATGCGGATGCTGAGGCGGATGCGCGGATGCTGATATTTACAATAACCCCGGTCTATGCTTGTTGGGAATGACCTAGGCAGGCAGATGACATTAATACCAATTATATATTTATCTACAATTGCACATTTAACGGAAAGTTTCTGACAAAGTCGTTATTAGTTGCACAGTACATTTTATTTTGCAATATGTGGTGTTTGATTAATTATCTCACCATTGCCTATTATTAAAAAATACATAAATTAATTAAAAACAACAATATTGTTTACTAAATAAATGTAAATAATTTGAAACTTTAAATTTACTTTCAAATAGCGAAATGTGATCAACACACATTAAATTATTTCCAAAGAGGTCCTCTTTGCATCTGCGTCCAACTCTTTCTCATGATGTCAAGTGACAGGAAGAACAAATCGTGAGTCTGGTGTTAATCTTGTGAAAAAGTGTGTCTGGTGTTAAACGACACGCCTGTCCATAGCACTTGCAGTACCACTCAGACTTTAAATCGCAAAAATCTGAGAAACACTACCACTGCGCCTATCACCCTGAGACTTAAGGCGACAGTTAAAAAGTCAAAAAATAAAAATAAATTTACACTTAAAAACGTCATATTTAAGTTACTGCTCGTTCACTACGCTGACTTCCCTTAAAAGAACGAGCTTCAAACTCTTGGGATTGCTCTTTGTAAATAAATTTGTAACCCTAACTAGCCGTGAACAGGTTCACGGCAATGAAATGGGAAACTTCCGGTCCACAAAATTTATTAAAGAAGTAAAGTTTAAAGAAAGGCTGTAACAATATAAAGGTAAATGTAAAAAAACAGGTATAACAGTATAAAACACTCCCTACACTTTATTATTAAGGCACTTACCCCTAAATGGGCCGAGAAACTGAATTACAGAAATAGATACATGAAGGCTGTAGGCTTATAAATTATTACACATGATTTGGCTTATTAAATGATTACAAACGTAGTAAAGAACCAGAATTAGCGATTATTCGCGATGGAATTTGGAACAGCTCCGACTGTTGTGGCGGTCGAGCTGGGAGTGACCGTGGTACGAAAACAAAATGAGAAAGTGAAGGAAGATGGAACAATTCAAATTTAAATACATGTAAAAAAAAAATGATAGGATACAAGCGGAGAGAGGCGATACAAAGAGGTGAGATGACGGTGTAAGGAGGTCACACCGTTTGAATCAAATTTGTGTGGAATCTAGAGCCATGTCGTGTTTCCATACATCTTTATCTAACACCTAGTCTTCAATTTAGTTTAGCTTAGTTTAGTTTTTAAACTTAGGAAATGCTAATCTTAATATATGCTCCGGAATCTTATTGTGAAAACGTATGCAGTTCCCCATAAAAGAGTAGTGTACCTTGGTTAAACGAAATCATGGTACCATGAGTTTGGACTTAGCTCTAAGGTTAATGTCATGGATATCTTCCTTCTTATTGAAATTATGTATATTTTTACGGGCATATAAAATATTTGAGTAAATGTACTTTGATGCCAGATTTATGATACCAGTATACTTAAATTTTTCTCTGAGAGAAACCCGAGAACCTAAACAAGTCCCATGTGCCTGTAATTTCACCAAAACCCTTACCTTTCAAAACAGAAAAGCAGTGATGCTCACATTACTGCTTGGTGGTAGAAATAGGAAAAGTGGCAGTACTTCCCTGGACGAACTCTTTCAAAAGGAGCTCTACTATTACTTTTCAACGTTTTCTTTAATGGACATACCCATTACATCATCAATGCGTATAAAATTTCTTTATTTTAGTGTTAATTTTCTTCGTGACACACTCAATACTTTTATACCCAAGCTTACATTAAGTAAAATAATACAAATTTATTGTTAGTAAAAATGTTTTACTAATATTATTTCGGTATCGCCTGCGATGCGGTGCGAAGTATGGAGCTGCTGCTCATTTTTTACTAAAGAATCCAAGTTCGCGGAAAATGACGATAGTTTTACCCTGAGGTCTGGTTCCACTTCAACAAGGCGGAATATTGCGACCGATATTTTATTTTGATGGACCGGTACCGGGTCGCGACTCACCAACTTTTAATGGATAATTAATTTTTTAATTTAATAGAATGTTTTTGGAAAAAAATGTAACTTAATTTTTATTTGACGTTGTATATCGACAATATTTTTAAATCACAATCTATTGATTCAACAGTCGATAACAACTACACGATTAAATGTTCCAAAAAATGGCAACATCGAAAATGTTGTTTTATTCTATCTTGCATAAAATTGTGTGGATGCAAATGGTAGAAAAATGGCGAGTTTTTGCTTAAAATAGTTACAGTTTTTACAAGAATTAATTTTTACTTCAAGTACATTAATTGCGTTTTACGTTAAATTATTTGTCACCTTTTTAAGCTGATGGTTCTCTAGTCAACACTCAATGAATAAAATAAATAATAAAGTATGACTTCAATCATCTTCAACTCAACAACCAACTTATTTTTATTATTAGACTAATAGTTTGTTCCTAAAGTCCTGTAGTAAATTAATATTTTGTCATTCATTATAGGACAATAGCGAACTCCCACATCTTTTTTTGTTGACATAATTTGTATATGTCTATTTATGAAAAATATGTGAAAATACAGAGTTTAAATAAACTTGCTATTCCTGAATAAATTCGGTTTTGGGGAACTCAAGATTGAAGTTTTGGAGGTTATTTTTACATAATTGAGTAAAATATATTCGGTGTATTATTTTATTAAGGGCATTTCTCCTACGCCGCAACTTTGCACAAAAATTTTGTGCACGGACACTGGTTCATGCACTAAATATGATTTGCTTCATACGACTTAGACAGGCCTTTAGAATAATTTGAAAATCTAATAAATTTCAAACTCATCATTCAAACTTGTAATTACGACGTTTGAAGACACTAAAGAATTCTTTTAACAATAATTTCGCTATTGTTTTTTCTACATTTGATGAAAGAATTATGATGAGTTTGTCACGCATAGGTACGCACTTGGAATTAACTGTTATATTTCACATACATACCAAATGTTCTTCCACTGCTTTGATAATGTAATTTGTTTGTGTATATATTTTGTGTACAAGTCGACAAACAACCAGATGTTCCACGTAACGGAAACTTTAATCGCCGCTTGTCGACTTTCGAGCTGTCGAATACAATTCCATCTGACTCTACTTCCTGGTTTGTAATACTTATTGTAACAAGGAAGTCGAAGTAGCTAGTATTAATTTCTTGTTTCTATTTACAATTTCTAAGTCCTTGTGCAGTATAATAGTTACAAGCGCCTCAAATAGACGTATCTACATGATATACTCCGGCCAACCATTTCTTTAACTTTTGACATATGCATGCCTCCGAAGTTCCTTAATTATTGACATACAACCTAGATAAAAAAATGCAATACTTCCTAAACTCTTTTATTTTTAATTTTAGTTAAGTGACGTGCTCTTTGGCTCCGATATTTATTGAGCCAACAGATTATGTATGGAAGATTATTCAAGTTGATTAATTTTGGTACCTATCTAATAAATTTTTAATAATTATAATACATTTTTATTTTTTATTACAATGAGTCATCGGATTCTTCTCCACATAAGCGGAAATCATTATCACTTGAATCCTCATTAACATTAATAATTAATTCTTGAGTACACAAATTGTCAAACGCAACATCACGATCCCAATCAGAAAAAATATGTTCTTTTTTGAAACCGCTCACATTCACGATTTAAACTTATTCATAAACAAAATCGACTCTTATAAAAAATCGAATCGGAAACGCATTTGGACATCACTAAGTGATTGGAATTCAAGCTGTCAAAATTTAATAAATGGTTGGACCTCGGATTATGGAAACCTTCCTTTATTTTTTCCATCCTCTAAGGGTTTGTATTATTTTATAACATGGATGCTTAGATAATGGAAAATGTCATATATTGTTTTTTTATTGCTTTTTACGGCTCGGGGTACTTTGTCTTGTTGAGCTAATCATCAAAATGATCACAAATTTAACAACAAAATTATTACACTTAAAATGTAAAAGGAAAACACTTAAGTTTCGTTCACTGCGTAAATGTAACGTTACATATTGCTCTATATAAGTTTTTCTTTCAAAGTAATAATTGCACGTTTTTTGGAACATCACTGTCATTGCCATCATCATAACGGTCCTTTATTTCTGCCCACAAGTATCAGATGGTTAAAATGGCGTTGAACATCGTTGAAAGTAATATGTTGTAAGTGGATTGTTTCTTCGGTACAACGTGGACATTTATCATTTTGGAGGTTTCCCAATCTTTCAGGTGAGCGGAAATTCTGCAGTGGCCAAATCTCATTCTATTGATGGCAGTGCTATATCGATGTTGCTTCAGAGTTACTTTTAAATACCTCAAATCTCATAATTCAAAATTTCTATGTACAATAATACCTTTATTTTACTTACCACAAAAATTCATATTTGCATAACAACAACAACAACAAATAATTATAACTTACTACTTACTAACCGACTTCAAAAGTTTGCTAATTCGTTTTCACTGTGTTTTATTTTCATTAGAATTACATCTGCCATATTACACGTGTCAAGTTTCATTAAAATCTTTTAACGGAAAACTGGGTAAAATTCAATAAGCCGAATTCCCAATCCAAATCTGCCCCCAAACACCCTATGTTTTCTTCAAATTTGAATGGGATCACTACGGGGGTACCGCCTTTTTATTAAAAAATAATATCGAAATTAGTTCACAAATGTCAAAGTTATCGAGTGACATACACACAAAAAAAAAATACAGACGAATCATTCGTTTTGCTGGAAGTCTAATAAAAATAAAATATTCCTCAAGTGAATTAAAAAGTATTTAATGAATTTGTTATTGAATGTCAGAATGTTGCACCACCATGACATTAAATTATTTTTTGTGAAATTACTCCACTGGTTTGATTATAATTTGGTTATAATTATTAATACAAAGATCGAATACTTAGAAAAAAATCTTTTCTAAGTGTTTTCTAGAAAAATTCGTGAGATCCGCTAGTGCGTTCCGAGGCTTAGTTGGCATTGCGTCTGATACGGTTTGCCAGGAGACGTCGATTCGAATCCGGCCGGATCGAAGGAATTTTTTCTAGGTGTTCGATCTTTGTATTAATAATTATAACAAACTAGTGTTTAATGAAACTAAGTAAATAATTTATTTCCTCATATTTAGTGGCATTGCACTAAGTTGGTAACACCGTACTAATAGCAACAAAAATTATTCGCGGTATGTAGCACCGCATAGTGTTGTATGCATGCTGCACAAAGCGTTAAAAATAAAAACAATGAAATCAAAACTTCCAAAATACATATTGTGTCTTAGCAGTTTTTATTTAATAATATATAAAAAAGCTTTCATTTTATAATATCTGTACGTTTAGTATCAATTATTAAACACATGACGAGTGTTTAAAGTACCTACTCTTATTTGAGGCGTTACGTAAACAAAACAGGTATTTTCGTTTTATCCTTGTATTCTTGCTTTAGCTTTATTACATTTCATAATTAATAAGGAACATTCGTAAATAAATAAGAAACAGATTCTGCATAATGCGTGCGCCTGATTGCTTCAGCTAACATCACAGATATATCTATAGTTTGTAGCTTAGGGCATATTTTCTTGCGGTTTTCCTGAGGAATTGTATTTGTGACTACCAGAGCTTCTAGACTGGATTTATTAATTTTCTCAATTGCATCCCCTGCGAGCACACCATGTGTTGTAATAGCGTATATCTTCGATGCTCCAGCTTCTCGCAGTTTCTCAGCGCCTTTTACAATAGTATCACAAGTATCAGCCAAGTCATCTACCATGATTGCTGTTCTGTTCTTTACGTCACCAATGAGCACTGTAGAATCATCTCCTTCCGTAGCCCTTTGTCTCTCTTTGTGAATTATAGCAAAGTCTATATCTAGCCTATCGGCTATTGCTGTCATCCTCTTCACACCTCCTGCGTCAGGGGATACCATGACACTGCTCTCCCATTCTGGAATATTCTCTTTGATCCATTTGGTGACAGCCGGTTCAGCGTAAAGATTATCAACAGGGATGTTAAAGAATCCTTGAATTTGCGACGCGTGAAGGTCAATAGTGATCACATGGTCAGCGCCAGCAACAGAAATAAGATTAGCAAGTAACTTAGCTGTTATTGGTGCACGGCTCTTTTCCTTCTTATCTTGTCTGGAGTACGGGAAGGCTGGAATGACAGCGGTGACTCTTGAAGCTGACGCAATTTTACACGCATTGATCATTATAAAGAGTTCCATGAGGTTATCGTTGATTTCACCACAACCGCTCTGAACGATGTAAACATCTTCGCCTCTGACGGATTCTCCAATCTCGACGTTGGTTTCCTTATTACTGAATTTTTTGGTTGTAGCTTTGCTGAGATGCAGACCAAGCCTCGACGTAATCTGCTTGGCGATTTCAGGATGAGAACTGCCAGAAAAGACTTTGATATTCGGCATTCTGGCGTTTGGGTTACTGAAGTGTTGTTCCCGTTTTTGCTCTGTCGATTCTTTTATATTTTCCGAGATATCAGATATCATCAGTTCAGCGTTAGTGAAGTAAGTCTTCACTGTCTGATGGTTGGTGGAAAAATGAGTCCATATTTGCTTTAACTACAGATTTATCTAGGGTCAGGTGCCTATCTTTGCCCCCAGCAATGGAAGCATTTAGTTCGTTATCAATATACACAAGATGATATAAATAGTACACAAGCAAATAATTATACGGAGTATAATGATTGGCTTGTTCAAATGACGTTATTGTTTATATTATATATATATTTGTATATATATGTTGTTTCTCAGTTAATAGACTTTAATAAGTATTTATTAAGGGCCCGAAACGTCGGTTTGTTTGAAAAAACAAATATACGCGATTTAAATCCGGAAAAATAGTTTCATCTCCTATGTGTAACAATCGCGAAAACCTAAGACCTCGATAAGTATTTATTACTCTAGCTGTCAGTATTATATGAAGTACTAGTATATAATGTACTTAATTATTTTTGTTTCTCGCAACTTTTAGTTTATGTATAAAAAATACTTAGAAATTATTTTTATTTTGCTGAAATGTGTATATCACAACTTTGTGACTTAAAATTACATCTGTAAAGAAATTTTGTTTATTAGTTTTATTAAAGTTTCATTTTTGCAAAAATAAAAACATGCGATGATTTCCAGATATCATTGAATAGACTTATTAGTTTATTCAATGATATCTGGAAATCATTGTAGTGATAAGTAAAACATTCTCAAATGAAAATATTGAGGAGTCTTGTCCTTTATAAATATTTCACATTCACATATTTTAAGTATGTTCTTTCTTCTTTAGGTACGTTTATAAATAAATTATTCAGGGACCACGCAATAATAGGTCTTAAAACCTCATTTATAAAATGAGAAAAAAGTTGTATATTTTATTTCTGTATCACTTCTCTAAAGCCTCAGTTTATTCAATTTCATTTTTTAATAAGCACAATTTGTCTCATGACAAATTTTTTGTTATAGTCAATATTTTAAAAATTGATTAGTTTAAACGAATTTTATTGTACTGTAAGACTGTAACACTAACTTTTAAGGCTCACCACACAACACTGACTGCTAAAATCAAAAACAAGACGCATTTTCTTAGTTTAAAAATAACTTGTTGTTGCTAAGAAACGTTATAAACATGGAAATGTGACGAAATTAAGAAGTCTATTGGTTTAGTATTTTTCTCTAAGTAGAGATATCTGTTACAATTTAGCATTTAAGTTTTTAACGATTTTTAAGTAAATAACAAGAAAATGCACGGTGGTATTGATCGATTAAACGGTAATCGGAAATACAAAGGTGAAGGTCGTTGTGTATCACGCTACTGAATATAACCATTGTGTAAAACAAAACTTAACGCGACAGTTGCCTTTTAATGCAGAAACTACAATTGTTAAATTGAGAATTTCTTCGGCTGAACGTCGAACAATCGGCAACTCCTGAGGATGCCTTGTAGAGAGGCGAAACGTGTCGGTTATATTTTTGGCAATCGCCAGTTGTGCAATGCACAACGGGAGGTGAGCGAGCCAACAGCTCCGGTAGCTATCTGGGCAATAGAGAGGGTACGTGCACCCTCGGCGCGAGCCTTTGAAGAGGCGTATGAAGTCTGTGTCAACGTTATTATTATATATTCGGCGTTATTAATTATGGGCTGTATTTGCTCTGTTGGTGCTGCGGTATGACGCCATAACTCTTGCGGCACCGCAGCAGCAAAAAATACCGACGCCACGGCGCCATGTATAATCAGCCTTAGTAGAATGTGTATGGAACTGTAGTTGCGCTCGTGTATTTATTTTATTAATTTTATGCGGAAGGAAAGTGGGAAATTTAAATGCATATCGAACCCGGGACCTCAGAGATGGCGACGCCATGAAAGTCGGTGAGCAAGCTACTCGACTCAGAGGTCGTCAAAATGAATCCAATCTAATATTAAAAATGCGAAAGCAACTCTGTTTAAGAGTCGATAATACCTTAGCTCGAATTCAAACTTTTCCCGCACTAATACGGTTCATTTTGCTTGGATCGAGCGGCCGGAACACTGGCTTTATTTCTGAATTTATTTTTTTACAAACGAAATTGAAGCCATTTGAAAAATGTATATCGTATAGTATACGTGTTCTATTTAGTTCAGTTGATATATGAATTATTTTGCCAATCTTTCTACACATGCAGCTTTAATTAAACACAGAAAGCGTATCGCGCCCTGTGCGTTCAGTATAATGACGCTGTCAGAATCCTGTTGGAGTTGCCACGCTACTGTAGCGCTTCGGGAATGTTTACCGTGGCGCTAGATGATGGCTTTAAGGTCGATACACAAAACTGTGATGCGCCGCATCGCAGAAATCTACGAGCTCGCATGACGCATCGCAAGAATTTGCGAATTGCTCCGCATCGCACTATCCTGCGTTGTTAAACTTCTTTGTGTTTTTTATCCTATACTTTCTTATCAATAACAGCAGTGCAACACTCTACATACGATCCATGTCGATACCTATTTAAAAATACGTTCAGTACGGTTGATGATCGTCTAAAGAATGGTTACCCGAACCGTGGCAGTGAGATGATTTGCCACACGAAATCGCATCGCAGCAATAAGCGTCGCAATTTTCTGCTTTGCGAATTCGCATCTCGCCGGTTCGCAGTTTTGTGTTTCGACCCTTAGTGCCATTTTGCTTAGCGGGTAGCGTCCCTAATGCGTAGGTTGCGGGGCAGCGCCAATAGCCTTCTTTGTACAGTGGTCGATGGAACGATGGGCTCATATTATATCATTGGGTACGGGTACACGTCAATTGTTAGAGGATTTATATTAACATAGTTTCTAACAATTTTGTTACTTATTTGAACACAATATGGATATTTTGTTTGGAATAAAAGTTTCCATTGAATTGTATAGAAAATATTGGTAAGTAAGTATCTATTTAATACAGCGGTTTTCGTGTAAAATTTCGAGCTAAGTGTGTTTTATTCTATTGTGAAAATTTTTAGGACTCGTGTTTTTACACCGTACAGATCAGTCTATATCCTCAATTTTACTACATATTTTTTCCAAAATTTATGATTCAACACTCACTGTTATGCGAAATCAACCAAAGGTATTTGAGGTAGTATTTTTTTTAATTTAAATTTAATTTTGGTATAAATATAGATGGGATCTAGGAGAAGCATCATAGCCTTTTTGCCACAAAAATAAATTCTAAACTGGGTGCAATAGGTAAAAATACGTTTGTATGGACAACCAATCATTTCTCAAGTAAGCAGTACGGTAGGGTCATCGAAGAACTTATATTACGCAGACGAAGTCGCGGGCACCGGCTAGTATTATATATTAAAAAAATTGCACTCTTAAATGAAATATAAATGAATCCGAAAACAATGAAAAATGCACCGTAAAGTGGTACAAATAAGGTTGATTTTGATTAAATAATCGGCATTTTACTCCACCTGAATAAAATGAAATTAATTTTTTACCGACTTAAAAAAAAGGAGGAGGTTCTCAATTCGACTGGATTTTTTTTGTATATAAGTCACAAGTCAAAGTGGTACCTTGGTAGGTATTAATCCCATTTAAATTTAAAAGAAAATATTCCGCCTTTAAGCGTGGCAAAATAGAGGAAGAATCCGGTTTCGCGCTCTTTCCGATAATCGATTTCAATAAAACTTGACATATAAATGTAATTCCACGAACTTTTAATGTTGGTATTTTTATAAAAAAATTACAATGATTGAAGAAAAACATAGAATTTTGTTTATTTTTCTTTGTGTAATTTTCTTAAGAAATGAGAACGAGCACAGTAGCACAAAATTAATGAATCGTGCTTTGACGAGGGTAAATGACAGATTGTAATAAAATAATAAATCACACAACATAACTGGATAATATTTTATTTTACGCTTTTTTATGTCAGCAAAACTTGATTATAGATTGATACAAATTCTACAAAGTAACTTGCGATCTTGTGTGACTTAACATAACATAATAGACTACAACGGGTCACAAAAAGGCCTGAGTACTCGTATATGAAATTAAAAAAGACGGATAAAACCTCTATATATATTTAGGTTCCTAATACAATTGGATGTCACCATGCTTATTGACAAGGAATCACATAGCCGTGAGAGCGAAAAAGACCTACCAAGACCAAGAGATGAGTGTATCATTCTGATGATTTAAAAAAATATTTTGGCAAAAGAAGTAGGTACTCGTAAAGTTCTGAGAAATTATATTTTCGTATTAATATTTGGATATATGTAGCAAAAGTTAATTACTACGTTGTTGGAAATACTACGTAATAATTAAAAAAAATATTTAAATTAGTATAATAGGAAAAGAAACTATTTTTCCAGATTTAAATCGCGTATATTTGTTTTTTCAAACAAACCAACGTTTCGGGCCCTTTGCAGGTCTCATGGTCACGGTTGACTGAGGTGGTACAGTCTTCAACCAGTTATGTCTAATATTAATATTAATGCAAACCACGCTATTTTTTTTATTTTTTATAGTGAAAAATTATTACGTAGTATTTCCAACAACGTGTTAATTAACTTTTGCGACATATATCCAAATATTAATACGGAAAAATAGTTTCATTTCCAATGTGTAACAATCGCGAAAACCTAAGAACTCAATTAGAATATAATTAAAAGCAAAACCCCTTCTCCGTCACCGCACCTCTGGATGGCACTGTAAATAACACGCGCAGCTCCAGGCAGCAGGCCTATTTTCTATCGGCGCGGGCGCGCCGAAGCTTTGTCCCACATATACATACTTTTGACATAATATTATGTGTGCTTATTACTATTATTGTGGGAAGTTAATGTTTTCATTTTGGGATTAGTTTCAGATTGTAATAAATATTTATTTAGAAATAGTAGATTGCAATACCCTGTCAGGGTCCATGTTTGTATGATATGCTATTTTCTGTACATGAACATGATGCAATAAAATAAATTATTTGAACTGTGAAAGGCTTAAATTTCTAGATTTTTAGCAGCGATGCAAACGCGATGCAGTCGCTTTTCGCCTACTTTTACACAAGCGCGCGATTTTAAACAGCGATGCAAACGCGATTGCACTGCGCCAGTGCATCGATACCAACGCGCGATTGCATCGATCCAATCCCCTATAAATCCCAAGCGTTTTACGAACGCGCGATTGCATCGCTACTCTTACGTTGCAAAATGTTATGATCTCACGTCCGGTACTGAAAATAACATTCATTCACAAAGTCATTATGCAAGATTCCAAACGTACCTTTTTTAAAGTACCTTAGTTTAAAGTGTTTAAAAATGCATGTACTCAAACGAAAGGGCTTAACCATGGCTTAACCCCAACACCTGCTTACTCTGATATTAAGTAAAATATTGTATAATAATATGTTCACGAATTTCAAGTTCACACAAATTTACCGGAGGCGAAAATAGTAAATATCTGTGGTTGTCCATGTTGTTGAATTCGTTTTCAAGCCCATAGATGGCTATTTGTTTCAAATTTCTACTCCAAGTTTGTTGCGACGTACTACAGAAAGGCGTAGAGTCTCCTTCTAGAGTAATTCGTACTTCTTTAGAATTGGCTTCGAAAATTAAAGTGGTGTTTTTGGCCATGTACAGCATGCCTTTTGCGTGGCAAATACTTGTGTGTTCAATCTCTACAGCTATGCAATTTAATGCAATTTTTAGTGAGAATTCTGCGAACAGACGTGTGTCGTCCGCTGAAGTTCGAGTATCCTGAAAAATATAAGGTAGAGTCAAATGAGCCATTTAAACAAATACTTTGATATTGATCGATTCTACAATGTAATACAATTAAACATTGCGGAAAAGCGGCGATTCTTTTTCTGCGTCGTAATAAATAAATAATAAATAAGTATCATACACATATTAGACAACATTACATACGTTGCTATGATCCCAAAGTAAATAACTAAAGCACTTGTGTTATGTAAATTGGAAAGAACGACGGAACCACAAACGCCCAAACCCGATATAATACTGAAAAGTTATGAAACTATTTTTACGATTTCCTATTTTTTGACCATGTTGACGGTTGAGTCAACCGTGACCATGGGACCTGTAAAGGGCCCGAAACGTCAGTTTGTTTAAAAAAACAAATATACGCGATTTAAATCCGGAAAAATAGTTTCTTTTCCTATGTGTAACAATCGCGAAAACCTAAGAACTCGATATTGAAAAGTTAGTTTTTTTTACATTGACCCGGCCGGGGATCGAATCTGGGACCTCAGAGATGTAGATTCGAGAACGGAGGTCGTCATAATTTCTGTTCTATTTTTACTGAATATTTAATGGTAGAGTAGAGTATGATAGAACCAGTCTGATATCTGCGACTCGGTATATACATAGTTATATTATAATGATTATTATTAGGCGATTATTTGCGAAATAACTGAGAGGAAAACATTCAAAAACATCAGTAAGATTAAAGTGCTCCCTTTTTTGTCACAATCAAAGGATGGTTGAGATTCTTTTTTGGTTACAGATAAAAAAAAATCTCTTTAATTTCAAATTTCTTTTCCTCAAAAAGAAAATAACTCACCGTTTGTATGACAACAATAGAACCACCCCGTATCAAAGTTAACAAATCGGCTTCAGTCGTTGTCATGGTCACAAGTTCACCTTCTTTACCGATCAATGGTAAGCCACTCCACATTTCAAACCATTGCCCAGGAGGTATCCACAAATGTACACGGGTCTGAAAAGGCTCCAGATTTGGTACAATGATGAGATCCTCACCAACACTAAATTGCGTGTTCAAATCGGTCAAATTTGCGGACAATGGAAATTGATAAAACATTGGTCGTAATAATGGTCCTTGTTGTAGAGTCGTGTAAAAGTAAGGCATTAAACGCAATCTGTTATTTAGTGCTGCTATTATATTTGCTCTGTTTGTTCCAACAAATGATAAAGGGTCTCTTCTTGTATTTTTTGAATGTATTTTAATCATTGGCATGTAAGTAGCTGCCATATACCACTTGACGCATAGAGGAATCTGCATGGTTCTGTTAAAGTTTTCCGTGTCGCCGCAAATCGGGGATGCCCACAGCCACTGCCCCGATACTCCGCCTAGCGCAGCCTGTACCAATTCCCTTTGAAGATTCGTCCAGGAAGTATCAACACTTTGCCTGTTCACGATTAAATCTGCGGTCATACGATTACTCGTGGCCCAAATTGGTGTCTCCCCGGAGATTTTCTTAAAAGCGTTTGCGAAGAAGTTTCCATATTCATTATGGGAGTTTACATATAAATCTCTATTTGATCTTGTGATGTTCCATTGAGGTGTATTATTAAATGCGACAGCAAAGTCCTGAAATACGTAAATTATTTAAAACTATTTCAAGTGGGTGTTCACTGATGAATAGTCACATTTGATACGACATATTGTCTATTTTACACGGCTTTTATAATGTATACATATCGATAGTGTAGGTAATTGGAGATGAGAATTTCGCCATAGACATTTTGATATAGTAGCAGAAGAACTACTTGTAAAAGAACTCGTTCAGAGACGTACTTACTGCCTTACCTATGTCTGCCGCTAAGCAGTAACGTGAGCATTATTGGGTTTCCGATTAGAAGGGTGAAGGGTGCTGGTGAAATTACAGGCACATGGGACTTGTCGACTTATGTCTCAGGGTGATGGGTGCAGTAGTATTGTCCCTCAGATGTTTGCGATTTAAAGTTCTAAATGACAGGCGGTTTACCACCAGGCGCACGAATTACTTGTCTCGTCACTCGGTATTACAAAAAAAAAGTTTTGTGTTTATGAATCTCTTTTAAACTCTGAACTTGTTGCACTAGTTTAGATAACACCTATTATTGACATGAAGTTAGTTGAAGAAATATTTTAAAATGTAGTGACCATGAGAGGATCAAAAAAATTCATAGTGTAGTTTTGCGGTAATGATAATGATTATTGAACAAAATAATTCGAAGTCTTACCTCATTAAAATACGGTAATATATCGTAAGTATCGTTATGATTCTTCAAAGATTCATCCAAAGGCCAGGCGTTGTGCAAAATCACGCCATCCACTTTAAAATCGTATTTCCAAATTTGTTGCATAAAATCCTCCGTGACATTTTCGTAATATGGGTATATTACCGTTCTATTTTCAACAAGACCTTGATAAAATTCACGAATTTCTGTAATATCACCTTTTATATGTTCTTGAAGTATTGTTTGAAGGATATAGTCTTCGTACTGAGAAGCAATAGAACATTTGTCGTCTAGCTTCGTAAGTGTACCATTTTCTTGAGAGGTTTCGTTCTCTGGAACGGAATATTCATAGCGTAACTGTGAAAAGAATTAAATTTTGTTATAAATGGCAACTATTTTACTAATTTGACCTCCGAGGCTCGATAGTTAAACATTTTAGGTTGAAATCCGAGCAACCCGAGCCGATTCAGATCTATCTATAAATATTCTGGCTGTGTGTCAGCAAACATTTTATAGGTTTCATTACATTATTTTCATTATATGATGTTTTTTTAGATTTTGTGAAGTTATCAGAAAATATCAACTGGAATATGTTTGTTCAATTTCGACTTGAAGAATACAAATCCGGAAACAAAAACGAAAACAGTCAATCAAAGTTGCAAAGCAATTTTACACCCAAAAATACTGCTTAGTATGAAATGAGGGATTTCAAATAGAAAACTACCGTGAGACTCAGACTTATATTACTCACGTAGGAATTTGATAAAAATTAAGTCAACGAGATGTGTGTGGGCGCAGGTGGCAACAACGATAGTTGCTCGTTGTTGCCAACTGCGCCCACACTCGTATTGAGTTACCGGGCTGTCAGGGGTTTGGTGCGTTGTTTCCGTCGAGTCACCGCTGCGGAATCTCATGATTAAGGACTACGGAATGGTTTGAAATATCGACATATTAGAAAAAATGTGACGTAAATATATGAATTATCCGCTAGTTAAGTTAATACGAAACTAGGGATCTAACTGCCCAATTTCAAAATAAGTTTTTTCATATGTGTATTTCGTACAAGTTCTAACTTTTAATTGATATCGGAAATCTGAAAAGTGTGTCATCTTTCAGTCTAAACTTCAGACTTGTTATAACTTACAGTTCGAGCTTGGTAGTTAGTGTTATCTGATATAGTTTTATTTAGGTGTAAATCTCTGGGATATGTACGTACAGATGTACAGATGAAACCATATTGTTTCATGTACATAGTTTTACACAAACGTGTTTGGCTGGACGGTTGTTTTATTCATTTTCAATTCAAGCCTTTTTTTATAACTGACAAAACGGAATGATCATTCATTAAAATAAGAAACGAGTGCAATGTTACTCAAAAAATGAAAAAAGACGGACCATAAATTAGTGTAGAGATGACAACTGTTGCTAAAAAAGAAATATTTCTGCATATGGCAATATACACTAAATTCGTAAACTTTCATTAATTTGGACTTTTGAGTAGGCACAAATAACAGAATTACTTATTAGAAATAATTATATGACAATCCATGATTATACCTTTAATTTATTACTAAAAAAAAGGACTAAAAAAATATTATAAACTTATTATAAACTTTAATAACCCGGTTTCACACTTGTAGAGTAAAAAAGGGGTTTTCTCCAGAAACGGACTTGTGAACTTTTTTACTGTGAAATACTTGAGCTAATTGACTTTTAATTTAAGATTGTTCTCGTGGATGTTTGTATAGAAATTTGTATATTTCTTCTACAAACAGCACGAATCTTTGTTCTTGAATATGGTGCTCAAATTTAATTTGTTCTACTTACTACCATTACTTTTCCGTTTTGTTTCCGTTTCCTAATAAATTTCTAAACTAATGTTTGTTAAACTGAGGAATTTCTTATTTTGACGACCTCGATAGCGTTGGATGAGGAGACTTCGGGACCGATTCTAGGTAGGACCAATTTAAGAAACAAATTTTTCCAAATTGGTTCTGATCTTGGTGTTCTGGGTAGTTCCCTGAGTGAATGCTGTTGTTCTGGTTCTCATAGCACAGGAAAGTCCCTATTTTCGACTCAACCGTATAACAAAGACTCATGTGCAAGATTGCTTATTCTCAGGACATTATACATTTTGTTCGCTGTTCTTAGCTGTGGATATCAAAGCGACCATTGATCGATTTTATATTTCCGAAACGAAATTATACATCAAATTATGAAAACACCTATAACTAGGTTTTATTTTAAATAAGGAGATTATGCATTTATCCTATTTTCGTTGTATAATCACATCGGACTCTGTTCTTCGGATGAGTCGATTTGTTTGTGGTGAAATTAAAGTAGGTTAAACAATAAATACTCACATAAGGTGAAACAAGAGGTATATATTTCTTCCCACTGGATCGTACAGCATCAGCTCCCTTGTTTCTATCATCATCTACCGGGTCACATTCGTTGTCATTAAGCACTATGGGACCTATACCACAGTGGCTTTCGTAAGGCAGGTTAGCTTCTGCTGCCTCGTCGAGGAAATTTTTCAAATCCTTCAGAGGAGTGCTACGAGTTTGCGGTAGTTCACTGAAAGAAAAAGTATTCAATATAAATGTTTCATATGGAATCATTATAATGAAGGGCACTGTTTCAAAATCTAAAGTCGTCATCTTTAGTTGGTAGCGGAAAAAGCTGCCCTAGTTATGGGTGTCGTGAAACAATTTTTTTCTTGGTCTTCTTGGGGCTCCTTTTACCTGAGATCTTGTGATTATTCTAAACTGTTGAAAATTCGTAGAAATGCTCTCTTTGGATGTAGCCAAAAAAAGTCTATTTTTACTGAACAGTAGACTTCATGTTATATTTAGCTCTGTCTAAAAGTATTTCTAGAAATCCTATGTACCCTTGCATGCAACCCACAGCGTGTGCATGTCCACGATCAAGCACAATATCATCTAAACGGTTTATAAGGCCAAGTATGAGAAGGGTTGCCGATTTGCATACTGGTTTAAAGCGCAAATGCGACAGCGTAGCAATGTTCTGAAAGTGGTGTTATTTATCCTAATATGTTATGTTTCAAACAGTCATTTGCAAAAATATAACTATTAAGAGTATAGTTATACTAGTAGAGAGTCATTTACAAAAACACGACCACTCTGAGAGTATAGTTATACTTGTAGATAGTCATTTTCAAAAACGCGGTTATTCTAACAGAATAGTTATACCTGAAGACAATCATTTACAAAATACGGTTATTCAAAAAGAATAGTTAAATACTTGTAAACAGCCATTTGCAACGATAAAATTATTCTAAGGGAGCAAATAGATCTGCAAAGAGTCGTTTTTTAAAAAAATATCCCAAGGGAGCAAATATACATGCAGGCAGTCATTTGCTGATAAACAGTTATTCTAAGAAAGCAAAAGTAATCTGTCACTTTAAGACACACTAGTCTTTCAGACAGTACAAGGAGTATGCAGAAACAATTGTCATTTACTTGTTTTAGCGAGAGTATTAAAATGTTTCAGAGCGAAAAATCAATAGGCCAGCAAGGTGATGATGATGTACTGAACCATTATATAAAAAATACAAAGAACTTTAATATTAATTAACACAAATTGTAAATATTAATGGTCTGTGGGCGAGGCTGTGGGTTGAATATGAAAACAGTATGACGCTAAAATATTTAACTAATACACGTTCTTTTCTTGTCTTATTTTTCACTACCGCACTGTAACTAGTTTAGATTCCTAGGGGCCTCGGAAGGCTTTGATGCTGTCCAGGGCGTGCTACTACATTTGAAAAAATAAAAACCCGAGTAATTTAATTAATTTTATTTTACATTTTCAGGGAAACTAATAGTTAGGTATATAAATAGTTATAGATAGAGACAAAAATAAATATATTTTATTATGAAAATTAACACGGTTATCACACATTATAATACAAAAGTAACGGGACTTACTCGCGTAGTATTTTAGTCGGAAGCGGTTCGACTAGTTTCGACCATAACCGACGGTCTTTTTCAGGGGTTGAGTGCAACGTTCACGACCGCGTCACGTCTAGCTGCGTCTAGCACTGCGCGCTGCGGCTCTCTGCGCGCGCGCCGATGACGCAGTCCGCAGTAGGGAAGCTGATACGTTGCGTCAGCGCGTCCTGGAACTCTTCTTTGCTACTGCTGTCCGTAGGATTGTTGTCGGGAACAGTCCAGCACAGAGAGCTCACCACGTCGTTACCACTAATGGATATGGTCGAAATTAGTCGGACCGCTTCCGACTAAAATATTACGCGAGTAAGTCCCGTTATTTTTATATTATAAAATAAATATAGATGGCCAATTACAAGTTTCCACAGATAATGTATATAAACTACACTACATATTTTATATTTTTTTTCCTTGTGACTTTTTTGTGTTAATTAAGCAAGTTGATATAAAAAATACGTGTCAATTATTTTTTTGTGATAGTGGTGGGCGTTGAAATTTTTTTATCTTGCCTAAGTGGGCGGTGAGCCAAAAACTTTGGGAACCTATGATTTAAGGTTTAGTTCAATCTTGTATAACTTCGTTAATTTACAAGAACAATCCCGTAAATCTTAGACGCTTGTGGCTGCGTCAGGTGTTGAAACTTGAACAAATGTGGGTGGGTTTGTAAACTTTTGTGCTTTTGTTTAGGTACTTTGTGTTCAAAAACACGTTTAAAAAGGGTACGAGCATTTTCAAGTGAAAGCCAAATTTAATTTTTTATTTGAATGAATGACGTCAAAGAATTTTCATGTACAACAACATCAACCAATTCACACGTACTGTTGAACGCGGGCCTCCTACCAGGCGACGGTTTAGGCCATAGTCCACCATACTGACCTAATGCGGATTGTGGATTTCACACGTTTACCGAGGGTTGTGTAACTTTTTCAACGTGCAGTTTTCATCACGATATTTTCCTTCACCGAAAATCTCATGGTAAATTCCAAAAACGTCAGAGGTACGGTCGGGATACGAACCCACGGCCTCTGCTTGAGAGGCGGTAGGTCGAACCATTACACTACCATGGCTTTTATATGATCGGTGGAAATTATAATAAGTATTACTTTTATACAAATTAACCGTTTACCAAATAATTTAAGACTTTACCTTTACCTTATGATTTTATATTGTTAATTGTTATGCTGCTATGTTTTGAAACTTCCAAACACAAATTCCTTTCATAGCAACGACAGAACATGAATTTAACTAAATTTCCAAACCCATATGTGAGTTTAATGTGACAAAAAGCAATGACTTATTCACACAAAATGAAAAACAAGAACAACAACAAAGCCACGTAAAACTTGGCAAAATCTAACACTGGATTTGAAAGAGTACACTTCCAGTTAATGTAATTAAAAAGCTTTGAACGTACCTACAAACGTGGGCACCCAGCATCCAGTACTCCGGCTCATTTCTATAACCAATTAGGCTCATCACATCATTCATTATGTCTTTCGGACTTGGTCCAACAAAAAGATGAAACTTCAACCCTGAAGTTGTAATACTGCGAACCACAATCTGATTTTCTCCATGAACTCTCACTTCTGTGGGGTCTTTAATATCTATTAGCAATCCATGGTAAGTATCGTAAGATTTGGCAATAATTAAAGGTACAGAACTTATTCCCCCATCGTAATTGTATAGCACTTTAGTAACGTTTTCCTTTAACGGAATTTCTCCTAGTCCATACATGGATCCATTTGTTAGTATAAAAGACATTTCCCATATATTATTGGAAGCTATCAAAGGGCCTCTTGCAGTGTTAAATATAGTCCCATTGGTACCATTAACAACAACTTGTAGTTCCGGATTTGATATCACGTATGTGTAGTTTTTTTCGTCCAATCTATTTCCTTCGACGGTTAAATTTTCTGGATTATAAAACATTAGAGATAAATGTGTTGATGATGTTTCGTTGATTGATAATCTGATTTGTGGTAAGCTGTTCTGACCGAAAGGTACAGTCGCAATTCTTGGTTGTAGTATTATGTTCTCCGTCCAATTTCGGTACGCTATAAATGAAAATCGAGATGGAAATCTATGAAAACAGAAATTGTTGATCAAGTCATAGCAACATTGGGGATGACAATCTGAAGCGTTGACGTCGCCAATTCCACATGGCAATCTATTTGCCCTTGGTAGTAAACATGAGCCTATAGACAAGCCATCCCCAGGCGCTAAATCCACACTGGAGAAGTACAAAAACTGGTATAGCAGAACTGGTGTTATTACAGCTAGGATCAGAAACGCTATGACAAGCTTTAAAGGCCTGTTGAGTAAAAGCCAGTGATACCAGGTACTTTCTGAAATGAAAATAATAATTATTAATGCCCAGTCCTGATTAAGAAGATCTAATTTTGGGTTGTTTAACTGCTCACAATGACAAGCGATCCCGGGGTGCAGGTCTCTTATAATTTGTGTTATGTAATTAAGGGTTAAATTAATTACTTAAGGGTTATTGCAGAATAGTAGTGAGGTCAATGTGCTTTATAGTCATCTGGAGCTGAGTGAAAGATCTATTTGACACGTGTATCTTATTATTATTTTTTCTTTCTTGTATTGTTTCATGTCAAAGAAAGTAAAGAAAGTTTTAGTAGCATTAGAGTTCCTTATCTATTTCTGCCGCCAAGCAGTAATGTCAGCATTACTGCGTTCCGGCTGTGAAGGGTAAGGGTAATGATGAAATTACAGGCACATGGGACTTATCAACTTATGTGTCAGGGTGACGGGCACAGTGGCAGTGCCCTTCAGATTTTTTCGATTTAAAGCTCTGAGTGGCACTGCAACTGTTATGGATAGGAGTGTAGCTTGCCATTGGGCGCACGACTTGGTCGTTCCGTCACTTGTTGTATAAAAAATAATTTTAATGTAATTAAATCAATTAATTTAATTGTCTAATCTCCAACTTTAAGAACGCTGATCTTGGAAACACTTTATATTTTAATCTTGTTACGAATTAACTCCGCAAGGGTGACGTCACTATCATTATACTTTCTAATCATACGATTAGCATCAATAAGGGCCAGCGTAAACCGGCGAACAGCGGGGTAGAGCATCGAAGAAGATTTCATGCCCGCCATGACTGACTGATGAGCGATATCCCTTACGATACCGCGAGCGCCCGCCAGCGTACCGCGGTATCCGATGACATGCCACCAGTCGCTCGGATTTGACTCTGTTCCACTAGCCAAAATGCAGTCGAACAGTCATGATGCATTCAGGCAGATTCCAGCGCACACCAAAGGATCCCGCCGCATACCGGTGAATCCCGGCGCATGCCTGTGGATTACGGCGCCTGGCACATCCTCCAGCGTGCTTTTCGATGGCGCAGAGGGAAAGATCGTTCACAGATTATTGAAATTTATATCTTATATAAATTAAAATAGCATACAATCTTCCTGTCCGCCGGTTTACGTTGGTCTTAAGAAAGATATAATATAGTCTACACCTGATTCAACGTACCTTTCGTATCATAATTAAGGGTTTCTTGTTGGTCTTCTTTATAGTCATTCACGTATTTTAACATATTTTACGATTCACTGAGGTCTGTAAAATAAAGAACGTGTAATTATATTTTTTATAATTTGTTAAGTATTATGGTCTATTAAGCGGAAGACGATAATTTTTTTTAACGCATACACTCAACATTGCCCCGCACTAGGGAAACCCTGTGTCGCGGGTGCCATGGACACACACATAGACAACCACAAATTACACCCAAACTCACGAGAGAAATAAATGTAGGCTATACAAATACTTCTCCCGGCCCGGGAATCGAACATGAGACTTGTGCGTGGCAGTCCGGCCACGGAGGCTGTTATAAGGCAGTTATTATGGCAATATTCCGATATACGAAAACATTGGTTGTAAAAAGATTGCTTATTTCCGTCCATAACGGTTATGGCGACATTTCTTTCTTTTTATGCCATTTTATGTTTACATTCTTGTCAAAATACCTAAATTCGAATTCTTACCTATCCAGAACGTGTCTTCGTTAGTTATTTTTTCTACCAATTCACCTCCACAAACACTACACGTTAAATTTTTTTTTTGCTTCAAATAAAGTCACAGAAGCACTTTGCAAAAATATTTTCCATTACTGACGCAAAACCCAATAACGCTTCTTTGATAATGACCATCGAAAATCAACGTACTTAATGTAATCAGTTGTAATGTACAATAATGATAATTGTGTTCGCCAATTGAATTGTTCGATATTCTACAACGTAGAGATAAGATTAAATAGCAATGTGACTTCCTAGAAAAACGAACCATAGGGAAGCGACGTTCATACTAGAAGATGTATCAATGAATTACCACGTAAAGTGACGTTCCGATTATAATTTTTTATGATATGAAGTGACAGGACAAACAAGTCGTGCGCCTGGTGGTAAACGGCATGTCCGTAACAGTTGCAGTGCCACTCAAAGCACAAAGATAAGAGGGGCACTGCCACTGCACCTGTCACCCTGAGACAAATTCCAAGTGCCTGTAATTGCACCAGCACCCTTACCCTTTAAAACCGGAACGCAATAATGCTCACATTACTGCTTGGCAGAAATAGGTTTGTAAGTTAGCAGTACTTTCCTGGACGAATTTTTACACAAGGAGCTCTACTACTAAATTTTTGTAGTAGTAAAGATGCCTTTTTCTGTTCTATTTCATGTCGCTATCTACAGACCCGATGGAAAGAGATTTCCTGGGGGACTACGGGTTCCTCAGGTGACCAGGGTACGGCGGGCGTCCAGGCCAAGCCCTCCGTCAGTGATACGCCTTCACGGGCGTCTCCGGTGTACCCGGTTTCTGGATATAGACTCGCCGGGCCTCGTGGTAGCTGCAGAGAGGGAGATATTCGTTTGCTCCGGTAGTGTGTGGCCAGGGAGTCCGTCTCGCGCGCAGTTAGAGCGTCTTAGTAGCGGTCTAGGCACGTGAGTTGCCCTTTAAGTTGGTAGCTATGTCCGGACATTGTTATAGGACACTGAGACCGACATATCAGGCACTAGCTCGGAGAGGTACTTGAGGATGCCGGGTAGGTTTCTGGGAACTGAAGAAACGCTTCTGCGTCGGGAGGTATTCACGTTCTATTCACGAACTGATCTGGGGTCAGGGCCAGAACTTGCAAGGTCCCTGGGCTTGCATAGGTTATAGTGTCCATCCCGCATAACCATAAGGTTGATATAGTAAAGAAGGGTCACTATAATCAATACTTAATTGTAAATATATTGAACTGTACTATTTCATAATGCAATAAATTTAAAAAAAGTCCACGAGGTAATTAATTATAGGGCCTGTCGATCGGCAAACGAAATAAAGTATGTAAAACTTTTGCTTTCTTTTCCGAGAAACTGAGTTGCACTTTCGCTAATCTGAATGTTGATACGTGCTCATTTAATTAAAAAAGAAATATATTTTTTTGTACTTTGTCAGCTATTTATTTCCCACTATCAGAAACTGTACAAGTTTCTACTAGAATTATTCTAGAATGTGAAAAATATTTATAATAAATAGCATCATAGTGTTTAATCGTAATAAGGAAATTTTGTCAGATAATGTCAATCTTTGTCTATAGCGGCTCCATTTTTCAAATTGCATTTAGACTGGTAAATTATCAGGTGAATAGATAGATAATAAGAAGAGATAGAGTCTAATCTTATCAATATTTTGACGACATACAGATGTATGATTTTAAAAGTGCTTGGTTTGGACTGTAGATGCTCACTATGATATTATAGTGACGTCAGTCACAGCGTGATATTTATAGACACATGTTTGTAATTTTTAATGATATCAATATTATATCTCATATTACTGAAGATATCTCAAAAACTCAACTTCGCCGCTATGTTGTGGCTTTCTTAAATCGTTTTTCAATTCAAAGAGTCAATATAGATGGCACATGATCCTCAGGAAATATGCAATTAACATGGGCGTTCGTTAAGGTGAAATTCTGGGTCCATATCTGTTTACTTTATATTAATGATTTACGTAGCCTCGGGAAATGTGTAGAAAATGAGATAAATTTGATACCCGATGCTGATTTCTTGTTATCTAAAGGCGACGACTGTGTTAACAATATTATTTCAAAGTTCATACGTTAGACTGGTTTATACCCCAAAACCTGCTTTTTAATGAGAAAAACACAAATTGTTTAAAATTTATAAAACGCAGAGACGAATTACCTTACGACGAAGGTTTGTAGTGTAGGCACTGTTTTCACTGTAGTATCTACCTATAATAAGTTCTGAGTCTGCATTGGGAGTAATTGAAAGACCGCAATTTACGACAATAAGCATTTACGACATTTAGGCATTAGCTTACATTTGGCAATATCTTCTTTTGGAGATCAAAATTTATTTTCGTATTTCAAGCGCGAAAGAAATATCGTAATCACTTTGTTCGACATAAATAAATAAAATAATAACAAATATTACACAACACACATACGTTGCTCTGATCCCAAAGTAAGTAGCTAAAGCACTTGTGTTATGGAAATTGGAAACCGCGATGGTAACACAAACAAAGACAATATAGAAAAGTTAGTTTTTTACACTGACCCGTAATTTACCCGTAATTTTAATAGCAGTAGAGCTCTTTGTGAAAGAGTTCGTCCATGGAAGTAGTGCCTCCTCACCAAGCTTTACTGCGTGCCGGCTTTGAAGGGTGAGCGAGCTGGTCAAATTACAGGTACATGGAACTTGTCAACTTGTATCTCAGGGTGGTGGACGCAGTGGCAATAGCCCTCCGATCTTTACGACACACCACTACATCGTCCCGCTACTTGCTATCATAAACAACATACAATGAATTTCCATTAAAACCCGGTTCGTCAATATTCATTCGTGGAATATCTAAAGAAGTCTTTTTGGAAATCGCACGTTTTAATAAAACTACAAGAAAATTTTATTGATTCCATGAGGCGTCCTTTCAGTTGCGAGTAGTTAGTGCCACTTGGCGTGAATATTTCTATTTTTGTATAAGAGCGGTTCTATTATTCGTGATGCAATTATTACGAATAATAGAACCGCTCGAATCCGGATCGAAGGAAGTAATTATAGCCTAGTATTAATCATACTTTGATTACAATTAACTACACAAATTTGCAAACATAAAACACAGTAACAACAGTTTCAACATTCAAGCCACACATTTGCATGTCGATATTAACTTATGATTATAGTACAACACTAAATCCGCCATTTGTGATGGACATTTTTGGTTTAGGTAGGGACGTTTATTCCGTAGATAAGGCAGCTCCTTTCCTTTATTTTTTCCATCCTAGACCATTTCACTATTTTAATTGAACCGTGTTGCCATTAAACAAAAAAAAAAAAACATTTATTTAACTGTTCAAAACAAAAAAAACCTTGTAATACATAGATAATCACATTAGGCTAGGCCGAACAAGTTCCGAACATAAAGTGTATACATAAGGAATTATTTTTACATTATTATTAAGTTATATTACAAAAGAAACATAACAAATGGAAACAATAATAAATATAACATACTAATGATAGAATTTTGAATGAAAATTTGGTGCAAACAATCTAAATGAGGAAAATTTCCCGACAAACATGTATTATATTGAAATAAATTTAAATACTATATCAAAATCGTGTGAAACCCTACCCGTGCTTGATTGTACAATTTTTAACGGTTATATATATATAATATATATAGGTTATCCTAAGTACTGTAACTCACCTTGTACAATTGATTGCTATCCCTCAATGAACTAAATTAAAATATGGTGACTCCAAAACGTTTCGAAAATAAATGTGTAATTCAATGATGTGATATGAAAAAAATTTATTTCTTTCTTCTTAATACCTAATGACATTCAGGTTGGGACTTCCTAGTAACCTGTGGCATGAAGGCTCGCTCTTCCATTTCTCTTTAGTAATAGAAATAAACCGTGTATATAACCAGAAATAGAGACGAAATATCATTTAATTTGTCAGCCAGCCCGAATTAAAAACAATTGACAGGTGTCGTCGATTGTTTCGCTTTAAATTGACCAGTTTAAGTAAGTTGGAAGTGGTAAGCTAGAAGACGTCGGTACGAATCCGGCCGGATCGAAGGAATTTTTTCTGAGTGTTCGATCTTTGTATTAATAATTATAACAAACTAGCGGAGTATTTTCAAAAAAAAAATTGAATATCAATTCAATAAAAATTTAAAATACAGCGAATACGACATCTCTAGTCAGGACTGGTAACTGTAAAGGTACTAACTGGGTGATAAATCTTTCATAGATTTCTCATAGATGGCGCTACGACTAAAAACTCGTTGAAAAAACCAAATACAAAGAAAGACACGACGCAAGCACATAGAAAAATTCGTGAGATCCGCCGCTGGTTCGTTCCGTGGCTTAGTTGGTATAGCGTCTGGCACGGTAAGCTAGAAGACGTCGGTTCGAATCCGGCCGGATCGAAGGAATTTTTTCTGAGTGTTCGATCTTTGTATTAATAATTATAACAAACTAGTGGAGTAATTTCACAAAAAATAATTGAATAATATTCAATAAAAATTTGAAAATTTTTATGTTCTAAAAATATGCACCTTAGTAAATTCCAACCACAGTCGCATCTTAACATTATTACTTATTTCAAAATGTACTGTATTTACTTACACAGCTCTTATAATATAATATTACTCCATGGTCAAGTGTCGTCTAATCAATCTGGTACAGATCCTTTTATTTGTTGATTCTAATATTTGTACTAACTTCTTTGTACCCTGTTTAAACATCTGGAAGTACAAATGACCATATTCTCCTACCAATATATATTGTTATATTTAGAAGTGTAAATGTACGATTGCTATGCAATACTCTTAGCCTTGGTAGTTCCTTTCCTTCTCCAAAAATGGAACATTTTCTTGGTAATCAGATACAATCGCTAAATTTACTTTAAGTATCATAAACATTTAAAACTTTGCAATATTGGAATAGTTTATTATTATTATCTTTATATTTTCATAGCGAGTTCTTAGGTTTTCGCGATTGTTACACATAGGAAATGAAACTATTTTTCCGGATTTAAATCTCGTATATTTCTTTTTTCAAACAAACCGACGTTTCGGGCCTTTTACAGGTCCCATGGTCACGGTTGACTGAGGTGGTACAGTCTTCAACCAGTTATGTCTAATATTCATGCAAACCACCCTATTTTTTCACTATAGTTACAATAGTTACTATTGTAACTGTATATTGTTGTAATGTTGAAAAATAGTTTCATTTCCTATTTATATTTTCATTTCACTTTCAAAGGTACAATTTTCTTTAGCAGTCTTATTATATATATAGGTTTTATATTATTATATTTATAGGTTTTATATATTTTGAAAATATGTTTTGTACGTTCTGCCATAACTAGCTAGACCATAGCTTATTGCCGAGTCAGCCATTGACATATATAACAATCTTAATGTGTTGTAAGGCATCTTACATTTGAGAATACTAAAGTGGGTGATAGACGTACGAGGGGGGGTGTGTTAGTTGTTCCACATCCACGCGTGCGAAGTTCTTGAGCAGTCTGTGATGACATGTCGTCACAGAATGCCCAAGGATGTAGCCGGTACACCCTGGGGCCAACATTAATAACTCTCGGCTTCAGTCTGAGTCTTATCAGTGAGGGCGCGAAGCGATCAACACGGCCCGGCCATGCATTTATGAGGGTGGATCATGGCAAGTGGTGGGCGGTCTTAACCTACACCCTCCTGCGTTCATGCCTACGCAGTTGAGCGCCGTACGCAGGGATGAAGGAATCCTGGAGGGTTGAGCCCGAGCGGGGTGGAGACCCCGGCAAGCAATACGCCCTCTTTGGCCCTGATTTCCTGCTAAACGGTAGCCCTGTGACTAGCCAACACAGGGAAACGGCAATGTGTCCCGTCAGAGGGCCACAGGCGAGGTGTGGGGGGGACGGACTCGGCCATGCTGACGGGGTGAGTATGTGCGGAACACCTGGCTGACTTTGATCGGGTCAGCCAGCCGCACATTTCGAGCCCCCGATGTCGCGCAGTGAGCTCCCAACCTCTGCACCTATACTCTCCTGATAATCCTGGTGTCCCGAATGGGACATCCCCAAAGGTGCGGGCTCCGTGGTGGGTGGGAAATCAGGAGAGTGAACTCAAGAACAATGAATTATGGATTCTACCGATCAATCTAATCTTATCAATCACTCAAAACCGGTGGTACTGGAGGGGAAACCCAAAAGTGCCCCATCAAGCACAAAATCAAACACAGAACAGCGCCCTACGGTAAGTGGTAGGCCAAAGGGGAAACCCCAAGGCCAACCGCGTACCGATGCCGGTGCTGGCCCAACACCAGCGGTAGTGGCCCGAGCCTCGTGCTCTGTGGTCCCCGCTCAGACACCTGGCTCTGCATCGCAGAACCCAACGCACACAGCCCTTGAGGCAGGGTGGACTCTGGTGAGTCGCAAGCCCAAAACCACGGCACCCATCCGCTTGAAAGGGGAAAGTAGCCAGGGCAAGCGACCACCTCCAGCTCCCAGTGGGAGCAGGGGACGCCCTGCCCGAAAGAACAAACGGAGTCGGCTCCGAGAGCGCGAGCGACTTCAAAACGCGAGCAACACCCAGCAGAAGGGGGGAGAGGCGAGGCCCCCAGTGGCTGGCGGGGATGGTTCTGGGACCGCACCAAAGCGGCTACCTAGACCGGATTCGCAACCCCCTGGAAGGGCCCCCCTCCCTTCTAAGAGCAAACCGGCGGACAAGGCGCAGAGGTCCTCGACCAATGCCAAACGGGCACGCCTCGATGAGACGATCTCTCCAAGAGGCGAGCACAAGCGGCAGAAAGTTGAGAGGCCCGCCCAGAATAAATCATACGCCGAGGCAACCAACCCCGAACTCATGGCGGTTATTACCTCGGCCAAAACAGGATTCATACGGAGCCCCGATGCTGACACCATACAGGAGGCCCTATGTGAGCTCCTCACTCAAGGAGCTGAGGAATGCGGCGAGGATGACGTCGGCCCACAGTTTCGGGGAAAACCCGTCTACGGCGATGGGGCCTTGAAACTGTGGTGCCACGACAAGGCCACTTTCCAGTGGCTGGAGGACGCCGTCAGCACCATCAGGCTGCCGTCCGGGGAGCCCCTCTCATTGAAAAATGGGGTGGAGGCTCCCCGGAGGGTGGTCTGTGGACTTCTACTCCCCGGCAAATGGGAGGATGCGCGCCGAATAGGTCGCATACTCAAGTGGCAAAACAAGTGGGCGGAGACTCACCGTTGGCTTGTCCACAAGCTGAATCAGCAACGTGGGCATACCTTCGTGGTAGTGAGCCTGCCTGAAGATCTGGTCCCCACTATCCTGGAGCATGGCCGGCGCTTCACATATCAACTGGGCACGGTCTACCTGAGATTCAGGTCGAAAAGGGGCCTCTACACTGACGCGCCTCCAGAAAACAAAACTACACAGGACACAGGACGAATGGATGTTTCCCCGGAGCCCTCTACCTCCTCTGGTATCACCAGGGAAGGAAAAGGGCCCTCCCCGACCCCCGACCCTGTGGACACCGACGAATGCCCGGCGGTGTCCATTAGTGACGACGAGTGTGCGTTGGGGATGGGAGACATCCGATTGAGCGAGGACGAGGACGTGGAGCTGCTGTCTGGCGATGGCGGTATCCCCCTCGCTCAATAAACTGCAAGTCGTCCAGAGCAACCTCCACCACAGCCAGGCCGCAACGGTTCAGCTCCGGAAATGGTTGGAGGTAAACAACACAGCCGTGGCGCTGATCCAGGAACCGTGGATCAGTGCCCGCGGCCAAATAAATGGACTCTCACATCTGAGAGGTAAGCTATTATCCACCAATAACTCAGATAAACCACGAACTTGCATCTACTACTCTAATAATTTACATGTACAGCCACTAACAGAATTCTGTTCCAGA